>NC_081253.1:31142368-31447055 GCF_030490865.1 Poecile atricapillus | reverse complement strand
TCAATGGGAACTGGCCAGAATTTCCAAACAAGGGGAGAAAAGTGGAGAAAACCACTGGAAGCTGCAAGTTTGTGATAAATACTGAAATGCCAAATCAAACTGCTGACTAATTCTGCTAAATTCATTGTGTCACTCTAGAAACAAACTCTGTATCCTGTTTCCCTGACACTGCAGCCAGTGGTTAAACACAAGAACAAGTTCAGACTGAAAGCAATTTAAAAAGCAAAATTCATTTGTCTTGTAAAATGCGAAGCTCAGTTCTCATAATTCAAATGGCTTCAGACAATGCTGGTGCCTTGTGCTTTCTTCAGGCTAGGAACAGATATAACAGATTCTGTGGACTGACTCTATTAATCATAACATCTAAAGAAATTAAAACCACACGTTTGAATATTCTGCTGCGATTCCCTGCATTTATTCTTCTGACAATTGTTTTTCTTGAGAAACCATTTATAAAGCTCTAATTATTCACAGTTCCATTTATTAAGTGAGTCTGAGGCTCTGCTATGCCTAGTGCTTTTTATCATTTTGTGATATCCATTGCACCATTTCATCAGGCATTGCACAAAAAGCAGAAGAGCCCACGAAGACAGGAGCTAAATGTTCTTGACCCTGAAATACATAAAACAAATGGAGGACTGCTACAAAATACTATCTAAACACTCCAAGGAAAGCTCTGTTTACTGTTTCTTTTTGTTCTAGTCAGATCAATCCTATTGACACAGGAGTTTGGAGCCCACCCACCTGCTCAGTTTTTTCGGCAATTTATCAATGAAAACATATTTCACTGTATCAGAGGCTCCAAGTATGGTCACACTATGGTCTGAACATGATAATTATGACTAAGGAAAGCTTTTGCTTATACTAACTGGGGCAGGAAAGATATTCAGCCCCAGAGAGCTGCCTGCAAATCCCTCCAGAGTGCAGAAAATCATCAGGAATCCTACAGCAACACTTCCATAGGGTGAAGCATTCACATGAAGAGTTTGAGAGCCCCTCTGTCACATTGCTCTGCCCTCACTGACATTTATTAAAATAGCATGCAATATCATCTCTTGTCTTGAAAATAACTTATTATGAAGCTAAAGGCTCTGCCAAGTGCCTTCAGGCTATCTTCAGCATATTTTTAAAAGCAATTTCTAAAGTAATGTATATGAAAGAAATGCTCTTGAGGTACAAAAGCATGAAGAAAACAAAGAACACCTCTTTACCCCAGCTCCACACTGAGGCAGAATGCTCAGACCCTTGGACTCAGCACGCTCTCAGAGGCCAGGAGGTGCTTGATTGAGCACCACTAGCATGTACAGGAGCCAAGTCCCCTCCACTCTGGAACAGAGCTTTAATCCCAAATATTCTGCTCTTCCTCCTTCTGCATGTTCTTCAAAAGCAGGGTTCAAGAACACCTACTTTGGAAGAAAGGAGATGAGCCTTGAAGTAAGAGTTGTGCCAGAGGTGGGGGTATTTCCTTGCTGCTGGAGTGGAGGTGAGATCTCACTGACTTTCAAACCCCTCTGTACCCATGCACAGGGAGCTCCCAGGATGCTCCCTGGGGCAAACTCCTGGAGCCTTGGGGTCCCATCCTGGGGTGCTGTGCCATCCTCTGAGCACTGGGCAAGAAGCTGGGGTGGGACAGACTATGTTCAGGAGACTTCTTACTCATTGCATTTCATTAAGGTCATTTTCATACACTGAAAAATGATCATTATGTAATTTAGGTGCATTACCTTTTGGCTATAGCTTCAGTGTCTCTGGAATGGATGGCTACTGCGCTAAATATGAGGGGACTATTAACTCAGATTAAAGAGCGAGTTTGGCAGGTACAGCACATACACAGGATGAATTTTTATTTTGAGGCTTGAGCAGCAGAGCAAATTCTCACTTGGCCAAAGGTGATCCTACCAGATGACATCATGTCAGATAACACTGAACAGCGATTGAATGGAATGTTCTGTCACAAGGTTTAGCCACACTTGCATATAGCAGCAAAAAGTCATGGCACAAAGGGGAACGTGCTGAAGCTGTGTGAGTGTGAGCAGCTGTCCTGGAGTGTAATTAGCACTTCACAGCCCGTTTGTCCCTTCAGACTAATCTGCCTGGAATTAGCAACTTGTACTGGCACACTGCAGCTGATAGGTCCCCCTGCATCTGCCATGCCACCAGCCCCAGATCATCCTCAGCTTTGGGAGCCAGCTTCTATCCTCTCTAACAGGATAGCTGACAAGTTAGGCTGAATTTTCTAATGGTTTCTGCTTTTCACATTTTAAAATAATTTGTCATACACATCACATCCCATTTCCCCTACCATTCTTTTTAACCTGTGTTGAAAGAGAGCAATCAAAGCCTCTTGTAGAAAATGTAGTTGAACATTCAAGATCTTGAACAGAGGGAGAGGAACAAAAAATAAAACTCAATTTATGGTCTAAATCAAGTTTTCCATCTAGATTCAATCCTTTTCCCATTTCAACCTTTATGTGAAAAGAAATAGGACTCATTTTGAAACATCTAAAGTGAGAGATGTGGGACTCTGGATATTTTTTTCCTGGATTGAACTCTGATAAGCTTATAACATCTTGCCAAGCTAAGAGTCAAAGCACAATTCCAATACACCTTTTAAAGCTACAGACTGTGTGCTTTGATTTAAATCTCCAGGTTAAAGTGCCTTTGGAGATAATATTTAAACTTTTGTTTACATCCTGCTACCCCAATTCCCCAGAAAAAAAACATAAAACATAGACCAAAGAAGAACTGATTTGTAAATTTGCTTTAGTAGACATCAACCTATTTCTCAAGAGGAAAAAAAAAAAAAAATGTGTAAGTTCTACTACAAGAGATCTGTCAGGAAAGAAAGAGTTTTTCTCCATCACAGGAGGAGTTAGCAATGAGATTAAATATAGAAATACAGAGTCATGTTTTACAACTAACATTACATAGGAAAAACAAGATGTAAAATGTTACAAAAAGGAGTTACCAAAAAACCCCAAAAATCACCAGGAATACCTAGCCAATGTATCCATCAGATTTGTGTCAATAAGTGCTCAAAATAGAAATATTGTTTCCATTTTTTCATGCCAAAATATTTTGGGATTATTTTTTTACTTCTGTTTAAATTTAACTCACTGGTAAAGAAGATACTGAAGAGTTGGCTCTTTTCTCTGTGCTGTGACCAAAGCTTTGATTAGAGTGAGTTTGTCAAGAGCTGTTGGGAAAATCAGAGCAAAAAACTCTCCAGCTGCCATCCAGCAGGATGCCCAGCTAAACCTGTCAAATATAAATACAAAATACCTGAGAAATGAAAAGCAGATTTCAATCTGCTCAGTTCCATTGAGAAAACTGGGCAAAGCAAGTCTGCTCAGTGTGTACAGAATACAGGATTTATCCCACTTGAACAAGTTCCCTTTTCTGAGGTTACGCTTCTGTGGGAGTAGATACTTGGTAGTTTTTAAACCTTCAGTTCCACAAAAGGAAACTGAAACCCATCTCATAAAAAAGAAGGCAAATCATCTACTTTCCAGTGTGTGTTAGCAACTGAGTAAGCCATTAAATAAACTTGTTCCTGGGCTTGAATTCCTCAAGGTCCCATTTAAAAGAAATTAGGAGCTTTTTATATGCAGAAAACTCTAAAGTGCATACTAAAATAAAGTCTCAAAAATTACATAAATTCAGACACGGTTGGTTGACCAAAACAGCTTTGCCAACAATGTGTTTATAAATGTATTGGTTGTTATAGAAAGTGCTAGAGCTATTACAAAAGTATACAAATGCTTTCATTTCATCAATAAATCAAAGCAATTACACAGAATTTTACATTTTTACAGTGCCATGCAGAAGTGTAGTATGCAAATATTTTTCATTATTAGACTTTTATTGTTTAAATGCTTTTCCTCACACTTTTATGCCAAGGCACTGGATGGTTCCTCAGATTCATCCTCTTTTTTCCAGCTCACATTAAGCCACTTAGTTAAACAGGAAAGACATTTTCAGGCCAGGGAAGAAGTTTCTTTGTAAAATAGGGAACTTCAAAATCTTAAAAACAAGAAATCAATTTCAGGTTGCAAACTATTAAATTTTCAGTTGAGAAATAAAAAAAAAAAAAATCCCCCAAACCTCTTCAACTGATGCCTAGATGAAGTTCCTTCAAAATTTTTTTCAAGTTAATCTTTGTGCTCGTGGCATGCAAAGAGCAGCTTTTGTAATGTAACTTCTGAAGTATTCCATGGAAGGCAAAGGATTGAAAAATATGAGAAGGTGTCTATTGACAAGAAGGAAAAATTACACTGTTTGGCCTTATTTACAATAGATATTCTCTCAGTGAGATGAATACTAGGGGTTAGATTCACTCCAAAAATATTTTTTCTGTGAATGGAATTTTCAGGGTATCTTAGGTGTATACAATGACATTCTGGAAAAGATGAGCCACATCTTATCCATGTGCTTAGCCATGTAAACCAAATGTTTTTTGAAATTATTTTGCATGAAAAATCATCAGTTTTTCAAAAGCTAATAGGAATCCAAAACCCCTTTGACTCCAACTACATGAGACACTTGGATTAGGCTCCATATGGGATTGCTCAATGGCAGCAGAGGAGCCAGTTTAAACCTGGAGGAAAGCTCAGTGAAGTCCTCAACCAGCTCAAGACAGAATAGGGGCAGTGCAGAGACCCCTGACAAAATGAATCTGGCTAAGAAGGTAGGAAATCTCCCAAGGGACCAGCATGAATAAACCTGACCAAATAAGGGGTTGTCTTCACAACTCTTTTGCTCTTTTCAATGCAAATTCTTGGCAAACAAAACAATACAAATCCAAACAGAATCATTTAAGAGCAGCTGTGACAAGTTTCTTTACCTAGACTACAAGCTGAAATAGAAAGGCTCTTTAGTATAAAGAATAACCAATATGAGATGAAATGCTGATAGCAGAGATTTTCATACTCAGAAAAAACCCATACATATTCTATGAGTCTCACTGCAATTTAAGTAGTTTGACTGAGCCCTCTGGGTTTGTAACTGTGATTGTGGAAGTAGCTCCAAATTTCACAACTATCTGCCTTGGAATGAAAGGATGAAAATATTTGGGGTTTTGTTTTGTTTTGTTGGTTTGTTGTGTTTTTTTTGTTTGTTTGTTTGTTTGTGTGGTTTGGTTTGGTTTGGTTTTGGTATTTTACATTAGAACTTCTTTGTGTACAGACCACACAGGCCCATCAACGTATTAAATGTAAAATGTAAGATAAACTTTTACAAACTAAAACTGAAATAGCCTCAATCATATCTCACCACCCCCTGTCTTTTTCTCACAAAACTCTGAGAGGTACTGAAATATAGACCAAAATATCTACAAGCTTGAACTTGATACAAATTTCATCAGAACTGAGAATTCATTCTATTCCATGAAACAGGAAGATTCCTATTGAGTGTAATGGGATCATTTCAAAGATCCCATTACACTCATGAGAAAACAGGATTCCATATCCCATCTTATTGTAAATTGCCCACATGTAAAGCCAGATTATATTTTCACAAAGAGACCTATATAAATCAATCTTTTTTCTGAATTTGTGAAAAGTAGACTGGAGGATTGGAGACTTCTTGAGAAGTCCCTCGAAACCTCTCTTGAGATTCCAGACGTAGATTAGAGATGTTCTCACTTTTTTTTGTTATATGTGTTTAATCAGTTTGACTTTGATGACCCAAGTGCTACAAAGCTTCCTGTCACATACTGATAGCAGAAGTGGTTTTGAATAGAGAAAAATGTCTTTGCACAGCTTCAGCAGCACCTAAAGTTTTTCAAATAGTTGTAGATGTTTTCCCCCTAAGGCAGTAGGAAATTATGGGGTTTGTCCCTTGCCTTCCCCCTCTCTGACCCAATAGCAAACATATGCAGTACTCCACTGATCTGAGTTCAAATATGAAGAAAACAAACCAATTCTCTTCAGTTAGTAAATTCTAATATAATCAATCCCATCATCCTTTTATCTCATGGAAAAGTGAACTGAATAAGCCTTATGCCATTATTACATAGTGCCTGAGTTCATAATTGTCATATAACAAATTCCCTTTCCTACTTCTAGCTATGAGGTATCTACTTATTGCAATTTAAGTGGACTTACTCTGCCTGTCCAGTGCTACATCAATCTTCCAGCTAAATTGTACTTTTGCTTAGATTGAAGAACTCCACTGATACCAGCTGCTAGGGTAAGGAAGGCTTATTCATCCTAGAGGGACAAGACTGTCTGAGAAATTGTGAAAAAGACACTAGAAAAGGTTAAATGCAATCAAAAGAGTAAAGTGGAGGGTGGAGTAGGAGGAAGACTAAAAGTAAAGGTTGATAGAAAACCAAATGAGGACTAGAGAACTGCAAAGGAGACCCAGAACTCATTACATCAATGCTTAGCCTGTGAGAAAGCAACTCAGTGCTTCTCTAAATGATTTGCTCCCCAGGGATTCTCAGTTCCTGACCAGGAACCTGTGCAATGCTTTACTGACACTTTTCCATGCAATCTTTCTCTGCCAAGTGCCAGCTGCCCAAGGCTTAATATTTTCACATTTCCAAGCCTCTGCTTAGGTGCACACATTTGAAGAGGGTTGAAGGGAGAATAAATCACTATCATATAATGAAAATACAAAGCCTACATCTCTAAGGTGACAGGTCATGCATTGCTGAACACCAGAATATGCTTAAATGGCAGATGCTTTCAGTTCATACTAGAATCTACTTGCTTTACTTTTAGCCATACCAGACCACAGCTGCTGATTTTCAGAGTGCTTAGGCAGATAATGTGGCTGACAAGCTGAATATTAATCTGGATAATTAAATGACAGATATGATGGGAACATACAAGTCTGAGTTGATATGTCTCAGACTGTGCTTCTCTGATTTTAGAGTGAATGCTGTAAGCTGAATAAACTATCTATATCTGCACTATTCCCAATCAGAGACATCAAAACTCATTAATCCTTGTTAAGTAAAAAGAGCCCTCCTTGCCAATCCCTTGTTTGTGTTGAAAAGCAAGTTCAGCAAAAGCATTATTGAGCACACATGCACCTGTGCAATAGATTATAGTAGGAATCCTACTGCCTCTTATGAAAGGCAGTGACTTACAGGACAGATGAGGTCAAAGAAAAAGCATAAAGAGAAAAACATTAAAGGGTCCTTTGGTAGATACTGGATATTTTTTGCTTCTTAGAGTTTTATACATGCTTATCTTGTTTATATTATCTTGATAATTGATAACCTACATTCTATTCTTGATTCATGCAGTAGTGTTTGTTTAAACTCGGGCACACACAACATACATGATACATGTCTGATAAACTCCATGCTGAATCATTGGGCTGATGTTGGCCCCAGTCCAGAGCTTTTCCTTGGTCTCCCTGAATCCTGCTTCTGTTATATTTGATTCAGCATAAAGCATCTCAGCTGTCAGCAGCAAGGAAGAGCTTCCTGACAGAAAAAGGCAACCTCTTAATCCACCTGTGTGACAACTCCTGGTGCCAAGTCAAAGCAGCTTTTCCAGCGCTGTCTGACAATGCAGGGAGAGCTTGGGTGGAACAAACTGTTCAGCTCCAAGCTGGAATGGGAGAGTATTGACAGCCCATACAAAACAAGGAGCAGGCTCAGTGTCTCAGTGGAAACATTAAACAGGGCTCTGTGGATGCTGTGTCAGCACTCCCACACAAAGCACCCACACAACTTCTCACAGCCAAATCGCTTCATTTGCAATTAAAGAAGGAAGAGACTCAGAAGATCAGTAATATTTAATAATGTGAGCAGTGGCTTTCAAAACCCAGCATTTAGTATTATTTTAGCCTGAATTTCTGATGAATTTTGTTACTCCATCACCTCCTCTGACTTCATTTTCTACCCTAGCAAAGTGCAAAATATTCCAAATTATAAATTACGTAGGAAAGTGAGTAACACTGGCTCATATTTAGATGTGAATTTAATTGCACATGAAGATATCAGAATTACACATCTCTTCCATCAGTACCATTTTTCTGAGAAAGGAGGGAAAAGAAGGAGTTTTCTTACAAAGGATTTCATGAAGCCAACAGTAGCAGTAGTGCAATGCAAAAGAGCATTTGAGAGACCTGCCAGCCTGACTCACAAGTGCTTTGCTTGTAAGCACATCAGGAAATGAGAAAAAATGCCCAAGTGTCAATAAACTTTACTTTGAAGTGCCAAGCTCATCTACTGCCCTTTCAACAAATTTGTTTTCCATAGCAAAGCCATATATGATGAAAGCTGTGTAAAGCAGCACATCCATGGAAAGGGTGAGCAGAGCAGCAGAGTGAAGTGCAGCAGGGCAGCCCCAGGAGCAGCAGGCTGGGTTTGCTTGCAGGGAGAGCTGAAAGCCACTTGGGCACAGATTGTTGTGCACAGAGAGTGCAGCAGTGCTCTGGTCACCTCTGGGAGCAGCCCCAAGTGTGGCTGCAGTCAGACACAGCAGCTCCCCTGGCAGGTAAACTGCGGTTTGTTCGTGCCTCCACAATGCAGATATTCCATCCTAAATTGAGAATAATTGGATTAAAGCTAAATTAAATTTGGAATGTATCTATAATCCTTCTGTTGCCAGGAGGAATTACCAAGGCACTCACGCAGACTACTGCTCTACTAATTGCTATGACATTGTCCAATAACTGAAGGTAAAAACATTAGAAATGCTGATAAGAAGCATATAAACCACTTGAGATTTAACTCGTGGTAAAGAGTGGCAGTCTAAATCTCTTACCATCATGTCATTTCTTTTTGTTTAGATTTTTTCTTTTAATAGGATATGCTCATTAATGTTCACACAGTTTATAGTCAAGATTTGTAAAACTTATTTTTATCAGTTTCAACTTCTGATTTTTATTGTTTTGTTTCAACAAGAACAGTGACCTCTTTTCTATCACAAAAGACAAGAACTTGGAAATACAGGAAAATATATAGAGAACAAAAAGGGTTATTTCAACCTGTCATGAACAATGTCTAGTAAAAGCCTAAATTTTATTGTAAAATTTTTTAAAGCACCTCAATGTGTTTAAGTGGTTAATGGATGCAGAGGTGAACAGCCAATGCTGTGCCTCTCAAGCAAAATGAGGCACTTACATTGAAAGAGTTTTTGCAATAGAAAGACAATTACTTTTTTTATATCCTCCTTGGAGCAATAAGGTTACTATAACAATCTTGAACACAGAAACCACTTGTTTTATCCTTTATTCCCTATTGAATTTAATTTGCTACATTCTGCCTTAAAGTAGCTCAAGAGGAAGGAGTTTCACATATAAGTTTTTCAAGCAAATTACTTGTTCTGTGAAAAGAAATTTTCATAATGTCAATAGTAAACATCTTGGTTCATAAAAGCTTTCCAGGTCCCTACTTTTCAGTAAAAAGCTGTTGGAATTATAGGAAACTTCTGAAAATGTAGGTTTTCTACAGTACTTTTCAGTGGAGCATGCATTATTATCTATTATGCATTTGTGCTGCATACATCTTTGATATAATACCAAATCATGGAGATATATATATATATTTTTTTTTTTTTCCTGCATTTATATTTTTGACAGAAGATGAATTACTTCTTTCTTTCTAGTTCCATCTTTTATTTTTAATCTTAAAGAAAATACATTAAAAAGTGTGGTTTCATCTATTATTGGCTGTTTTCTTCCCTGTGAGATAGAAAATCATTGGCACGCACATCTGGAGTGTCACAGGATGAAATGAAAGCTTTCATAATGAAAAAAACACAGGGAATGTGCTTTTCCAGCCACCCAGCTGAAAAGATTTTTCAATGCAATCAATTAATAGAAATATTTGGAATATGAATAATTTCTAGCCGATTTCTAGCAAGAAATAGGAAACATGAGTATAGAATATTGATGAAAACCCATGGCCTTTGCTCTCTGATATCTAATTCTCCTGAATTTTCATACATGGTCCAACACCAATTGCATTTTTCTGATGTTTTGTGTAGTCTGTCCCTAAGGGCATTAGAAAATGGAGGTAAAATGACAGAGGAGTTGCCAAATTCTTTGCAATATTGCAGCAGAGGTTTGTTTTGATTTGTGACATGAATGACTCTGACCAAGTGGCAAGATAAAGCTGGGTTTTAACAGCACGTTTAGAAGTGTTTGCAGGTATATTTCCTCCTGATCCACCAGCCAGTTTTTGGGAAAAAAAAACTTCTGCTTGTTTCCAGAACCCTGAGTTTGTGCTTATATTCTTTTATACTGTCAAAGAAATCTTTAACCTTTTATTTTGTTTACATTTCTGTGAAGGATACTCTGAAGAATTAAAGTTCTTTTCATTGTTTTTGTTTGCTGTTGTTTTGATGTGTCTTTTTTTTTTTTTTTCAGAGAAACACAAAGGAACACCAAAAGGTATTTCTCACCCACCATCTGATATGAGTTCAAATCACTGCAAGTGATGGAGGTTTGGCTTTAGAAGGCTGGAACTAAATAGAAGCAGCTGAGAATCATTATCTGCAAGATATGACTGACCAGTTTCTACAGCTGGGCTGACCACACTTTACCCTTTTGCTCAAGCCCTAAAATATTCAGCAGTGTCCCAGGGTAGTTTTCATGGCACCAATAAAAGAAGATTGGAACGAGAAACTGTTCTTGACTGTTAGACCATAAAGGACTACATGGAATAAAGTCATCTGGTACTTGTGTATTTAACAGTTTAGGCTGCACATGCAAAGCCTTTAGTTTGTTATAGTTTATAAACCTGCTAGAGACACACAATTCTTTTATTTGTATATGGATATAAAATTAAAAATTCAAAAGTGAGGGTGTACTGCCTTTTGGCAGCCTCTTAAAAAGAATAAAAAAATTGACTTTCTGTAATATGACTTGTCCTGCAGTCATACACACAGACACAGGGAGCAAATGTAACCCCTTTTTTAAAATTGATTTTGTTTTGCTGTTTTCTGTTGTGTGTTTTAGATGATCAACTTAGAAAAAAAGCTGAAACAGATAGCTGGTGATCACTGCCCAGATGGCAGGGGATGGACAAAAGCTTTTTACTAGTTGTTTCCCCTTTAACCATTTCAAGTTCTCAGTACATAAATCTGTCTTCCCAGTTCAGCATGGAAATCTCACTACAGAAAATGCTTCTTTGGGAACACAAAATCAATTCCTGTCCAAAGGAACCTGGGCAGGGTGTTAGTGCAAGCCATAAGAATACTTCTGATTGAAGGAGCCCTGTTAAGATTCAAGGCCAGCAATATTTTTATCAGGTCTCCAAGTTTGATGGACCGTACCACTGATTTTAGGAGGTAATGAAGGTGCCAAAGGCCGTGCTGCCATGATCTGTGGAGATGGCATTCAAAACCACTGGGATTTCATGAGTAAGTCCCCTCCTGATTTCCTCATCCCTTTTAACATATTAAACAGCTCAGAAGTCACTTCTACTTTTTTAAAAAAACTCTGACTTCTTTTATATCTTTAATTGCTATCTAACTAAAAAAGGGGGGATTCTGCTCTTTGTGGGCAATCAAAAACTGAAATGTTTGATTTATTTAAAGATTTCCCTGTTTAGCCAAAGTATTTTGCCCAGCCAAAATGTAAATTTCCCTCTTCAAGAATAAGAACACGGCAAGTTTTTCTGCTTTTCTGAAAAGTATGACAAAGTAAGAACAACAAAAGTTATTATTTTATGACAGCCATTGAAAAGACCTAGGAATTGACAAGAGAATTAATTCACTATCTCTTCTTTTGTTAGCAATTATAGCAATGGTAACTGCTTTCCTGAAAATCCATTTCTTGAACAAAAGCAAGTAAAATTACTGAGATTTCTTTAAGTCATATAAGTATATATGACAACTTTTTTTCTGGAACAACTTCCTACAATCAAAAACCTGTATGGATTCCTAACCTATAATAATTCACTAATGAGAAATTGTGTTGAGCAGGGGAAAAAAAAATGAAATGCTTAGAAACCTTCAGGGGATTTTGGGATTTCTGAAATGACAATTGTAAATATGTGAAAGGAGACACACGACCTCAGCAGCGCTGTGTGCAATATCCCAGCATGGAAACATGAGCCTGCCTCAAAAAACAGCCACACTCTGGGTGATCATCAGACCCCCTAAGGCTGCTCTATTTGGAGATTTTGCTAATGTTTTTTACAGTTTTGAATGACAAAGAATAAAAAGTTATTCCAGGGCTATATTAGAGGACAAAATCCTGTCCTCTAAATATTTGTGCTTATAAATATGCTAATCTTGCTATCATTTCGCCTTAAAAGGCAGCAGCCTTTCCTTTACAGCTCCTGACATGCTTTGATGTGCTGCCCATTTAACTGGTTTAGATGGCATTTTAAACCAGAATTTAAGAGCTTCAGACAACACTGTCACTGTCATCCAAAAGAAGCTGTTGTTGCTGTAACCAAAGTTTAATAACCATGTGGGAGGGAGATAAGTTCAAAGCAGAGATGGGAAGTCTGGGACCTCAGTAACATCTGGTGTCTTTTTCACAGGTTATGAGAGTGAAATTGCACAGCGCTTCGAAGAAATGATTCTATTTGCTTCAATATCCAAAGATAATGTGAGCCACAGAGGATGACAGGAAGGTCGAGGATCCTGATAAATCAACTATTTAGAACAGTCTATCTCTTTCTACAGGACCCATCAAAATCTCACCAGAGCTCTTGGGTAGAAAAAGACAAGACATTTTTTCAAGTGCAAGGATCATTTGCACTAAATACCCCTGACAAGCAAATTTATTCCAGCATGAATATTTACAACACCTGGCTGTCTGAAAGCAACCAGTTTTAAGAAGAGGTAAATAAATCTTCAGCTTATTTCAGTAAAAGATATGGCTGGGAAGTTTTATATTTCTTCAGTGAGAACCAAGTCTGATCCAGTGACTAATGAGGAGAATGAGATCCTTTCCTCTGCATCCAGGGAATTTTGGATTAGGCTCTTGATTTAATTTATTATTTTTATAAATATATCTATTTTATTTATTATAATTTAAATATTATCTATTATACTTATTATATTTTAAAATAATATCCAGTATTTAGAATTTTCCATGGTGCTTAGGAAATATGATTCAAATTTATCATGGAAAACCAGTCCCCTCCCTTTGGAGATAATGGCTGAAAAGCTCCAAACACCTTTTTTCAAGTTACACCTCTACTGCTAAAAAACAATGGAAAATACAAATGTTGTTAGCTCAAGTCACTCAAATCCAACTTTGCATCTTTATCTTTGTTTCTAAAGAGAGAAAATTAATAACACTTGATGCTTTCTATTTCTCCTATTGTGCCTTCTCTCCTCTCCTCTCGTCTCCCACTAAAGCAAGTCGGAGTTGATAAGAAAAACAGATAACACAGAGAAAAGCGAGGAGTTCTCCATGTTTCTCTCCCTCTCAGGTTGGAGGGTTTATTATTTTCATACAGCCTCCTCCCTCATTTGGGGGCCTCTCATACAGGAGCAAACATTCAGCCTCAAGCTCTCAAACAGGCCTCAAGAGAAGGAGTGAGGATGATTCTCACATTTGTTCCTTTCTCCCAACAGACAAAAGTTTTTTATTTTCTGATCATTCTTTATAGTAGTACTTGTATAACATTGCATTTTTGTCTCACTGACTGTCAGCATCAAGGAGCATCCTTTTTCCTCCTGGCTACTTCTACAGCCAAATTGATTATGCTCAGCCTCTCCAAATTAGCCATTGAAATCCTACTGGTTCTTTTGTTCCTAAGCTGTCATCTACAGGGAAATTTCACCTTTGGGAATTTAGTTTAGATGACTGAGCCAAGCATTCTTCATCACTAATTTTCATTTCTGTTTCTGATTATAAAACCACCACAGAAATCAGGTCTTCATAGCATTCCTTCTTAAGCCTCAGACCACTGAATGCCAAGGGTTTTTATCACATCCTGACACTAACAGTCCTTTGAGCTGCATTTTACTGCGGAACTAAAACCTGGTTAATTCCCTACGTCTGATTACAAAGCTAAACTGGGACCTTCACTTATGAAAGACTTGTCTAGAGGGAAAGCCCTTCAGAATTGAAAATCTTGTGGAAAAAAAATTCAACAATTTTCTAAAAACCTTAAAACTACATAATCATAAATAATGTTACAATATATGAGCTACAGCATGAAGAGCTTGAGAAATGGATCCTTCCCAATTCCTCATTTTTTTCCATTTTCAGTCACTTGAGACTCCAGAACTGTTTGAAAATAAATTTTGTATTTTTTTTATTGCCCAAACTGCTATCTGGAATTAGAAAAATTAATTTGCCACGTAGGAATAAATCTAGATCTAATTTTTCCTATTTCATAGGCATTTAATAGTAGAAAGCTCAGAAAAAAGAAAACCTTCTGTGGTCTCCCTACATGAGGGAGGTTTAGGTGGGTTATTGGAAAAGGTTCTTCACCCAGAGGGGTTTGGGCACTGGACTGGCTGCCCAGGGAAGTGGCCACAGCACCAAGCCTGGCAGAGCTCCACAAATGTTTGGGCAGTGCTCTCAGGCACAGGGTGCCATCCCTGGGTGTCCTGTGCAGGGCCAGGAGCTGGACTCCATGACTCTTGTGGCTTCTTTCCAACCCAGGATGTTCCAAGATACACAGAAAATAAATTTTAAACAAAATGAGATCAAATGAAACCACCACATTAAATTCTTCAGGATGCTATCATGGTTTTAAATACCCAGAAACTGTAAAAAAAAAAAACAACAGCAATTTTTCTCATTGTAATCCCACAAATACCACATAAAAGTTTGCATTAGTCCTCTGGTGCAGATATGGGAATGCAAGCACTTTATTATAGATGTGGCTCTTACTGCTCACAAAGCCCACATTCCATGCCAGGGCTGGGAGCTGGATGGCATGGCAGTCAGGGATTTATTCTCACGCATACAACAGTGTGCTCACAACATGATTAATGAGGTACAAGGAGGACTGAGGTAGATCCAAATGGGTATCTACTTTATTTTATGCTTCTTCCTATTCTCACAAACCAAAAAGTACCATATGTTTAAAATAATTTTAATTGTTGAAGACTTTTGTTTGTTTATTTAAGTTAAATTAATTAGAATTTAGGTTTCTTTCAATTTTCTTTACAGTTTCAGTTCACAAACAGCATTGCCACTTGGAATTCCTGCAGTAACCCATGAAGACTGTACCGAAAGGGCAAAATAGGAGCTAAGAGAAATTGGCTTTAACTGTAATTGAATCAATGGATCATTCAATGAAACACCACCAAGACACATCCAGATCAGCTGGAAAGAAGGGTTCACAAAACAGAGCTAGCCTGTGGAATTCCTCACCACAGGAAAAAGGGTTATAGAAATATATGGTGAACTAGAGAATTTTTTTTTTAATGAAAAGCCTGAAACACAGTTTTAAGACTAAGCCAGGATTTATTAATGTATTTCAAGTATGCTACTGCACAAGAATAGCTGCAGATTCTTTGTCCTTACTGTGTTCCTTGTTGTTATCCTTAAATTTAATCTTGCATTTTTCAATGTAAGGCATGACAGTGACCAAAGGCATCAGGCTGCTTCAAGGACAGACTTTATGGTAATACAGGGAGATAACTTGTAATAAATTTTATTCACATCACTGTATATGCTTTAGATTTTTTCCAGTCAACAATTTCCATTCACACACCCCTGGCTGTAGGGAGAAGCAAAACCTCGTGACCCAAATTCCTTGTTTTTTAAATATGAATGGCAGTTTGTCATGGGCTTATGAAACCACATTTTTTATGTGACTAGTTTCTCTGCTTCCTTTTTGTTTACTGTGTTGAAACACATTTGATTCCTGACACTTAAGAATACAGTAAATTGTAAGAAATGTTGGTCCATTTCTTGTTACATCACATGAGCCTAATCCTACAAGGATGAATCACTGTGTTCACTGCAGTTCAAACACTGCACAGCACTTTTATCAAAGCTGCTCCAAACACAGCAGTTCTATTTTTATGTTAACCAGAAGCAAACATGTTCAGGATAGGTATGTATTGGACTGCCCTTAGGCCATGATTTTGAATCCTTTGGAAATGTATTCACTGTCTTTTCCAAGCATTCACAGCCAGCTGATATTACACTGTTATTTTGCCTTCTCATGATGCCATATCCAAATTTCTGGAGACCATCATGCAAATGACAAGAATTTAAATGATTTGTTACATCCTAAAACTGCAAGTCCCTTCTGTATGGCACTGTCATACAACTGCAGGGCTGCCAGCTTGTTCTTGTTGATTTAGGAAGTTAGGAAAAAAGTAAATAATGGAAACAAGTAAAATGAAATTATTATAATGACTGAAATTGAAAGGTAATACAAATTTTTGTCCATCACAGGCAGAGAAGGATTTAGCTTTGAAAAACAAACAAGCACTTACAGAGAAATTAAAGGGTTTTATTTTTATAAGGGCTGAAACCATACCACAGGCAAATAAAACACAAATCTAATTTTCACAAAATCTCACAAGACTTTCCACAATCGTATTTTGACCGTCCAAACTCTTCCCAAAACTTTTAAGAGAATACAGTTTCAAGAGCATCTCTCCCCTGCCCCCCTCCAAATTTAAAAAAAAACTAAGTTTTTGGTTGTTTTGATTTTCTGGAGTTTTTTAATAATTAAATATTTATGTAATTAAACATTAAGATCCATTTACAGTTCTTATCCTTACTATCAAATACATTTAGCTACACATGAGAAAAAAAAATCCAGCTGTTCTAGTATGACAATGAATATCATAAGATAAGTCATCTATGAAACAAAAGAAGGAAAAAATGCCACAAAATAAAGAAAATCCACATCTCAGCACAGCTGATCCTGACATGGACAGCAGCAGGGGAAGCCATCAGGAATTTTATCCTGCTAAATGCCAGCATACTTCACTCACTTGTGCATATTGCTGTACAAAACACCAGACCTGTGCTAAAGCAGCAAGCAAAGCACAGGATATAACAATTGATCATAACTAGAGCAGCAAATTCAGAGTAGTGACTCTGCCCTATTCTCCCCACCATTATCTCCTGCACTACACATATTACCCATTTTTGAAATAGTAACAGTGTGAATACATCAAATCATTCTCCAAAGGCCCCTTTGATCACTCTGTGGCCATTTCCTAGGGGAAAAAAGCAAAACCTTCGACATGGCCTAGGCCACAGTTCCCTGCCCCATGCATCTGGCACAAGAGGTGCCAGATTAAGGTGAAATGGATTGGATACGTTTGTTAAATAATATTCTAAATCACACAAGGCAGGAATGTCAGAGAGGTAAGATTTTTATTTTTTTGAAAGAAAGTTTCATAGTAAGCCCAAGACCTTCGTAAAATGGGATTTTAAGTTCCTACTGAAAATGTATCTGTTGTCCAAGAACCAAAACAACATAAATGGAGAATTTCCTATGGGCTGTTTACTGATCCCAGGTTTTCTCTAGCAGGTCAATCTCCCTGAAAGGCTGCTAGAGCAGCAGTAAGGACAAATCGACTCTCCCTACATATTAACTTTGGCATAATGATACAAATTCAGCTGACAAATGGTAACACTTAACTTGCTATTGTCTGCATCCACAGGAGACTGAGTTAAACCTTGGAATATCTGCAGTAAATCACCATTTTAACTGGGGCTTCAAATTCATGTTGGTGGTTACTTTTGGGTTTTCATTTCTTCTAATATAAACCCAACATTTTGTAGCTAAACAGATATATCATTGTTCACTGATATCAAGAAGCAGGTCACTGTAATTGATCTTACATGGAAATAGGAGGGAAATACCCTGACTTCATTTGAAATGACACCGCTGATCCTGAGATGCTGTTCACTCCTTGCCCTTGGGAAGTTCTTGTCACGTGTTCTTGAGAGCAGCTGACATTATTTCATAGTTTAGTTACTTTATTAGGTGCTTTCAAGCACAAGTTGGTGAAGATATAAGTACAACTACACAATTCTGCCAACTCTTCAAAAACTATTCTCTCAATAAGGAAGAAAAATCAGGAGTGCGTGACCTCGTCCTTTTCAAAGCATGTAAGTGAAAAGAGATTAATAATAAACATTTGTGTGCTATGGTAATAGGGACAGGATGTCCTGTGGCACTGATTGGCTAGAAAGCTAATCAAAGTCTGCAGTCATATGTAAAAGCATTAAAAACTCAGCTATCTTGATACTCTGATATCAGCCCTTATCTAATCAAAGATTACTCACCCTGCTGAATTCTGTAAGGGTTCCTTCTCGTCTGGCTGACATGTATCAGCAGAATAGATAAAGCAAGATTTGTATCAGACTCAAATATTTCTAAATTCTGGTCTCACTCACTGAGGTGTTAAGGACAACTCCAGTGACTCAGTGTGTTTTGATTCAATAAATATCATAATATAGACTGCATGGCAACAGTTCAATCCTAAATTGCTGCTGAAGCAATGACAGTATAAAATTCATTTATGACTGAAGAATAGTAGAGATGCCAAGTGCCCATTTAGCACATTTATTATCCAAAAAAACTGTGCTGTCGATTCCATGATTGAATACATTTCCTTAAGTGGCCTGACTGTTTAAGGGAATTGAATTTTAATTACTTTCTGATAGAAGATTATGAAACATATTTAGGCACAGAACTTAAGTATGGTTTAATATTTCCCCTTCACTGAGGAAATCAGTTAGATGAGAACTGAATGAATACTTTCCAAACTGTCTACCAGTTTCAGGAATCCCAATTTGAGTTACCAGGATTGTGTCCTGAAGGAACTTGAACATTTTCACCGAAATCCAGCAAATATTACCTGAAGCATAAATAGCTAAATAGCACTATATATATATATTACATAAATAATATATAATAATAAATAGTTAAATATGTATAATATATATAAAAAAAATAGTTGTCTAGATTAGACTAACCAAGCCTAAAGTTAAAAAAGAGATGTTAGTTACCAACTGATAGTATGACTTTCTCTGATGAAAGATGCCAGGTGAATTCAGGAAACTATTGCTTAGTTTAGAGTAAAATAACTGCAGCTCATAGGACAGGAACCCAGTGTGATTCATTAGTCACATTGAAATGAATTGATTCCACACAGTTCCACTTCTAACAATGGAACAGTTTGAGGATGAAGATATTCACCTTTTGGAACAAATAGAAAGCAGACTGTGCTCCAGGGTACTAAAGAGATTAGAGAGTGAATAACAATTACAGAGAACTGAAAGAGCCTGAAAATACTTTCTCTGAACTGTTTTAGGTGTAAACAGAAAACCAGGGTTGGGTTTTAAAAATTATCAGCAAGGGTAACAATTACTTCTTTTTCCCCTGAAAAAAGTGTCTGAGTAGTTTAAAAGCTCTTTTTGAGATGCAAACCTGTGTAGAACTCTGCCTTTAGTCCAAGAGAATCAGAGCTGAAATCCTTCATTTTATATTATTCTTAAATAGTAACTTGCAGGACTCAGCACTGAGGGGTTTCCATTCCTCATCACAGGTGTGAAATCAAGCAAGAAAATCACTCTGTCTGCACCCCCTAGCAAAGATACATTCATTTCAATGAAGTAGCACCAAAATCTTTATTGACTGCTCAGTTATGAATCCCCAGAGCCATTCATGCTTTATTTCTGTCCACCATGCTTGTTTCAAAAAATACCTCCCTTTGGAACAAAGACAATCTGGAAATAAAAACATGATACAGACTGATAAAGGTGCATTGCTTTAGGGGTTCCTGTTGTATTTTCTTGTGGAATCTAAACTGAAGTGAACAGAATTATCTTGGGATTTATGGCTTAATATGTGAATTTTGCTTCTGACACCTTTATTAAACTTGATAACAGCAGCACATTCCAGCATTTCATTTCAACACCTCATTAGAGTAATTCTGATTTATTTTGCTAACTGTGTCTGTCTTCAGATGTTGACTCAGACCACTTTCTCTGTCCACTACCAAATACAACAAGAAAAGGGAAATCAAAAATAGGGTACCATGCTGTTAAGATGTTTCCATCACAGGAAACATTCCTGATGAATTCTTTTCTACCCCACTTCTGCAATCAAAACATAACCAACAATATAGTTTAGTTTCAAGGGACCAAACCTGATTTCTAAAGTTTCAGAGGCTGAGGGGCTCCTTGCCTCCATTTTTTGCTCTTTGCATTACATAGAGAACAGAAAACCCTGAAGTGCTCAGCTGTACCTACTTAGAGACACTACTGAATGCAGTATATATTGCCAAATTTAATCATGTATCAGAAAAAGCCAGCCCTATTTCTTGTACCAAAATACTTCACCACAAATTTACGTTTCAGATAAAAAAAAATTCATTGTCTTTGGGCAATGACATCTTCCTTAGCTGAATTGTGTCTATCTTACAAAACTGAGCTGCTCCAGTGCCAGGATTAAACAGAGGCAGAAGTGGATAAAACACTAGACCTGGTAAAATAGTCAATAAAACAGTCAGGCCTCAAGTCTGACTGCAGGAAAAGCAGGAAAATGCCAAGTGAATATGTCCAGCAGATAAAATTCTGTGTGTTATCAGTGTTTCAAAATGCATAGAATTATTATGTAAACTAATGCATCCCTGGCAAGTTGTAACAGCTGTCACTGAAAAAAGTTTTCATCATCTGTACATAAAAGGGAAAGTTGAAAGTTAAACACTCACAGTTCAGGTAGGTAAAGTTCATTACTGGTACACTGCAGTTATGCAGTTACACTTCAGGAGTGTTAGACAAAAACATTAACTCTGAATGCTAATGTAAAAGAGGTGTGGAGAAAAACTCAGTGCTCATAGTTTTCCAGGGTATTTAAAACTAAAACAAATTATTTTTATTGGGTAAATATACTGAATTTTAAACTTGTTCTTAAAACATTGTGGCTTTAGAATATGAGGAGAAATATAGTAGTAAATCTCTTGATAGTAGTAAAATCTCCCTAGGACTTAAAGAAAGACACTTTTAGGGGGCAGGCTGGGGAGGGCTGTCATTTGCAGAATGCCAGGGACACATTTGGGAAGGAGTTCACCCTGTGCTTCTCTGTCCTGTGAGCAGTTTTGTGCCCCCAGACAAAACAATGTGAACTGGATAGGTTTATACAAAGCCTGCCACCACCTAAAACAGATGTCTGGGTGCTTGGCTATTAAAGAATATTAGTTATAGAGAGACAGCTGTTGGATATGTTTGCTCTCACCTGTGAAAAGCATCAAAATGCTGATGCTTCAGCCTGCTGACTTAAATATGGATGGACTTAGAATTAGAATTAAATGTTTACATCAATAAATATTCTGATCACATCTAGTTTATAGCCTTCTAACAGAATAAAAGAACTAAGAAACATCCTCAAGAACTATAAGAAAAAGGAGTATTCTCACAGTGCTTTCTGAAAACTTCCATGCAGAAATTATCCCATGAGGACATTGTTCCACCAGTCTGACATATCTGCTCATCTGGAGGGGATGATTTCTCACCAGAAATACATTTCAGCATTTAAACATGGGAAGGGGGTTAAGACTTTATTTCATTTTTCATAAGCCACCATAGCAAATCATGGCTGTGAAATCTGTACCTAAAACCATAAAAGAGGAAAATTGAGAGGGCTGGGGGTAGGTCATATTTAATAATCAATAGCACATCTATAGATCATCCAAATAGAACAAAATGGTTTTGAGATAAAGAAAGCAGAAAAAAAGGATTGTATATGATGATTCATAAGACTAATGAACAAGTAAAATTATCAACTCTACTAATGTGATCAGGATGATCAATAAATAAATAAAGATACACAATATCTTTATTTAAATAAGAGAAACAGAAGCTAGTTTAGCAGTCTTTCTCAAGTACTTCTCAAGTTAGGCAGTTTAGGGGTGAAAGGCTTTTGTTCTAGCCTTGGACCATGACCACTGAAAGTTCTTGCAATCATCTGATGGCTCCTGGCAGGAGCTTCTGCAGGTGTTACAGCTTCCAGTGGTGACACACTCGGAGTGCAGGCTCCTGTCTGTCCTGCAGCAATCTGTGGCAACAAGGTCACCCAGCAGCTAAATGTCAGATTTAAGCACCCATCTTTAAAATTGTTTAGTTAAGAAATTGTTATATTTTAGCTCCTTGCTGATTTTCATAAGAATTGGAAGGACTCAGGGAAGATAAAAATGTGCAGATGGACATAAGAGACTGGTTGTATTTGTTACAGCTGAGAATTTATCATGGTGCTAGGATAATTTCATCTGCAAAGAATATTGACAGAGGCTTCCACAGAATTAATATTTCAAATCATTTCCTTGTTCCATCAACACTTCTCTGCATTTGCCACTCTTCCTCATTTAATGGAGTAGTGTTAGTCTGTAGGAAAAGCTGCAGCTAATTTGTCTAGTGACCCTAATGAATGAAACAAATTATTCTATTTACTTGAACAGCATTCTGATTCAACAGCAATTTTCTCAGCACAGCAATTTCACTGCAGTTACAGTGCAGAGAAATATTTTCAGCCAATGTTTAGTCATTCTCACAAGTGTTATTAAACACTGTTAGCCATACACCAGCCATCCGTAGCTTAAAACACTCCAACCTTGCATTCATAAATGAGTATATGATGGGGAAAGTCAGGGAAAAAATAGCAGAAAATATTACTGGAAATTCCAAGACAGTCTATAAACTGAATAAGATTCCATAGGGTTAGCTTGGATATTATTTGAAATAAAACGTTTAGACTATTACACATTGTTTATATTTGACATTTGAGTATTTTCTGCAGTGATGTGCAGATAACACTCATTTGTCCAAAATCATATCAATACAGAACAAGACAAAGAATTAATGAATAAAAGCCTTACTATTTCACTCAATTTATCATCATGAAAGCAGAAACAGCATTGCTAGATCAGAAATGATCTATAGGGCAACACATTTGTGAGATAGATTTAATTGTATGATCACATTAAAGGATAAATTCAAGGTTAACTGCTTGAAAGTCTGCAGTAGAAAGAGTCTGTGGTAAATAGGTATAATAAAATCACTCTGAATATTTTTTGTTGTTTCTGTGCTGAACTAGATTTCTGGTATTTTTTGGCAGCTCTCTCTCATAATTCAGTATTTGACTGTTTTCTCTGTTATCTGATTAAGGTTTAAAAATTTAGAAATTATTAATGATTTGGATGTAAAATTTATACTTAACAAATTCCATCTCTTTCAGAAATTGGTTATTTGTATAAAACCTTTACATACATAACTTTGTTCCAATTTTAATATACAGGCTTTTTCTCCCCAAAGTATTTAAAAAAAAAATAATCATAAGCTGAAATAAACATAGCTTAATGGTGTTTTCAATTCACCTGTGCTTAGAATGAAATAAAATTATCCCCAAATTAAATTAAAACAAAATTAATATGCAAGTACAGTCATGTGCATGCAGCATGTATAGAAACAGAAAAAAGCCTTTTTCTAAGATATCACTGCTGCTAAGATACAATTTGGTATCTGCAGTATGCAGTGCTTTTAAGAAACCCTATTCTCTCCCACGCTCCAGCCCTGCCTCTCCACACCCCTTCAGGCTACACAAAAACACCACCCTAATTCAGAGAGATGACACTCTAAAAAACATTGTTCTGATTCCCACTGTTACTTTGTCACTTTAATCATGCAACACCAAATTCTAGCACCAGCCTAGACTCTGAGTGTGTATGAATAGCTGCAAATTACTTGTGGGATGGGGAAATATGAGCAATAAGACAGGGGGAGATTCCAATTTAATCTACTTCTAAATAACAGGTATTTACAAGGTTGCCCTTGAGGGTATATTCATCTCCTTTTAGACATACTGACTAGAACCACAGACCACTGCCAACATTTGTAACTGGACAAAAGCCTATCATTTAAAGCTTTAGATACTGCTGAAATTGCTCTTTCTTCCTCATCATTGTTTGACAGCCCTGACAGAGGTTTTACACAGGGCTTTGAAACCAAGCTTTCAATGGATTGGTCATGTCATCTATTCAGATGGATCCCTGAGAGATGGCAAACACACAGCAGTCCCCTAACACACGAACATATCTGAACTCAAAAACCTCAAAGCATTAGTAACTGTTTAATACAATCCTGATGTTAATTATTAAGCAGTCACAATGGCAAAATAATGCTTTTCTACTAAAATAGCTGTAACATTTTCTCTGAAAGCATTTGAACGTGCAGAAATCATTTGTATATGCCAATTATGTTCTTCAGGTTCACGCCTGGAGTAACCATAAAATATCATTTTATTTGTGTTGCTAGAGATCATCTTGTAACTGCTAAGATCCAGCTGCAGACTCACTCATGTTTCATGAGCACTTCAGGGCAGCTGGTCACAAGAGGAGACAAGGGGCTCAATATGCAGCTTCTGCAAATCCTTTAAACTTTTGATGCAAAAGACATGCAACAAAAATCTCCAGATGTAACACCCCTTAAGCAGCTTTACCTCACTAAATTGTGGGGCTAGAGACAGATAATGGTATTTTGGGACATTAGGCAGTGAAGACAGGCTTTAGGAGTCTCTGTTTAAGGCAGACATTTGGAGCAGGATTTATTTACCCTTTATTGCCAATGACAAATAAAAAGACTTGCATTTCAGAATTCTGAAACTTTCTCTTGTTCTACTAAAAATATGCTAGTTTTAAGACCTTCTAATGAAAGATAATTGAAAATCTATCAGCTTACCAACCAATTTCTTCTAACTTCTTGGAGTCAATGTTATTTTCATATTTCTTCAAAGGTTTAGGAGTGTGACTAAGTCTGGGGAATAAGACAGCAATGAGACTGAAATTCTTCAGTTTGAAAGAGTTATGGAAGCTCAATCTAATATTATTGATACTAATATGACAATTAATTTGAACAGCAGAGAGTATTCCAATTTGTGTTCTAAAGGAAAACTACTTGCATGGCACAGAAATACTGTATTTAAAAGAAATGTACTTAAAAGAACTGATACCAGGAGAATTTAAACTATCCTATTATATTACAGGTATATCACATCATTTAATGAGATTTATTATCAGATTTTCCTCCCAGAATGCTGTCAAATATTGGTATAGGCACCTTACTAATATCTTATATATACATGCATATTTATATGTATAAATTTATATGTACTATTTGAGAATTTAATTTCACTTTCTTCACCCAGACATGAACTTCCAAAGATCCTTTGCCAGGAACCTCAGTTATTGCCATTCTCAACATAGGCAGTTAATATAAATAGAATTAATTAATTAGGTTAATTAAAATAAATATAATTATTTGCATTTGATTTAATCTATTCTATATTTCTATTTCTTGGGAGATTATAGTACATATGTAAATATGTCAGACTAAATGAAAAAGATGAGAATTGACTGCATGACAGCCACTGGAAAACACGAAATTTTTTTTTCCCTTTCTTATTAAAATATGCTTTATGTAGCACACATCACTATGCTTTATACTGGCTTTAGTAAACCTTCAAACACAAAAACTTTTAGAAAATAACATATAAATGGAAAGGTGAACTTGATGAAAAGATGAGACTGAAGTATTGCCACTAAATCTTGTGCAACTCTACAGGACACAAGAAGCCATGCAAGTTCTTCACCTAGAAAGCACAGGACAAAGTGACAATAATAAAGAAGACTTTGCAGTTCAGTTTTACAGTTTTAGATTCAGTCACTACATTTCAATAGTTCCAAATCCTGTCACAGCATTGTTATCTGCTGTGCCTTTATCTCAAACAGCTGTGACCCACATTAGGGCTCCAAGTGAAGGAAATGTGGGAGAGTTTCTTTCAACACTAGCTGAAAACTAAGGATTCTTATCAGAAGCAACAACCAACATCATGATAGGCTATTAACTGTTCATAGGAAAGAATAAAAGTCAGATATTTTCCATCAAGTGCTTGTTAACCATTTTAGAAAAAGTTTGTGTGGTAATCAAGCCAGATATCCAGAGTTCTCCTCCTAGTCTGATATCAGTTTCTCTACGAGAATGTTCAGGATAGGAACAAGTGTGAACTTCCTGCTATGCTCTATATTAAAAAGTCAGCAAACCTGGTAAAAAGAACCCAATGCATTGAAAAGCATATTTTTGGTCCATGGGCATTAATTTCCTTCACCTGTTGACTTGCAATTAAAGAAAGTAACCTTGGGGGTTTTTCCCCATAAGGGGAGATCCATTTTCTTTCAATTCCCCACATAGTTAGAGGGGGAAAAATATTTCTTTCTAAGCAAAGAACTCATTTTTAGTTCAAGCTGCAGAGCTGACTTGCAATATATTTTTAAGTTTTCCATGTGATATTTTCCATTTCAGACATTTAGACCTAGTGAATTCTGTAAACAGACATTTCATATTTTTTTCTTTCTAATCATACCCATCATAGACTGTGCTTGTAGTTTTAAATTATTTTAGGAATTATGGAAAATTCTGTTCTTTGATTTTCTAATTTATTTCTATTACTTGAAACAGTCTAATTGGAAAATTTTTCATTTGGTATTCAGTTTGGCCCAGATGGAGTCTCTCATTTTACCTATCATTGTTTTCTCAGCAGTGTGTTCTCCTCTGCAGTGATGGACTGCTCAGGCTGACCACTGACTCTGAAAGCTGCTGACTGATACTCCTGGGGGCCCCTGGCACTCAGAAAAAGGTTCCAGGCTTCCAACTCTATGAAAGTTTCTTAGGTAACCACAACAAGAACATGCCAGCAAAGTACTTTCTCACTTTGCAGACTCAAAAACTGAAACAAAATTTGAAATACTTGATCTAGTCACAACAACAGACTTTAAAAAAAGAGATTTACATCCAAACCTGCTTTTAAATACAGTCAACTAACTGGATTTCATAATGTCAGATATTGAATTTATAGGTAGCAAATACATTCTATCTTTGAAGCAAGATGAAAAATAATGTGCACTGAGTCAGTGGGAGTTTCCCCATCAATTCATCCCATTCCTCATAATCCAGCAGCCAAAGATTCTAATGTATAGAATTATTTCATTTAGAAATATAAAATGTATAGAAATGTATAGAAATTTTTCATTATTTTCATTCTTTCATCTTCTCTCCTTATGATCCCAATCTGGGGTCCACTGAATTCAAAAGAAGCAGATCAATGGTTTCACGGGGCTTTCATTCAGCTGCAGAGCTGAGATAAGGCTGCAAATGTCAGAGCAGGCAGCGAGGCAGCATCGCCCCCAGCCCTGGCAGCCCTGCAGAGGAGCAGCTGTGGATGGGCTGGCTCAGGGCTCATGCTGCCCCCAGCCCTTCCCCAAATGCAAGTGCTCTCTTGCCCATCCCTAACTGCCCTCCAGCAGGGCTTTTCCAGGCCCTGTCTGGCTCCCGAGGAGGGAACCATTGCTCTGTGTTCTGTACACAGCCTTACCCTCATTAGGCTATTTTGCACCATTTAATACTCCTCACAGCACTTTCCATAACTTCTTTTCAGTGCCTACTATAAGGAGCAATCCTACTGGTAAATTAAGAGTATCATATATCTGCTACTGCTGAAGATGAATAGATCACACAGACACAGCTCGAGGTGTGGTGAAAAGAAGAGCAGAGTTTATTTTTCCTCCCAGGATTTATAGGCTTCTGACCACAGACAGGGATTGGGTGGTCAGGATAACACTTTCTCACTGCACTGGCCATGAGAGATGCCCATCACAGGACGTGTAACAGAAAGAATGTACACATATCTATGTTTACAGTTACTGTCCTGGGAAAGTCTTTAGAAAACCATGTCAGCAAGCTCAAAAGCTGAGTTTTCAGGGTGACATATATCAATGGTATCCTTTGCACAGCAGCCTTATAGCTGGGAGAAAACTTAGTGAGACAATGACATTTATAACCTTAAAACCAAAGTATTAGATTGAAAGAGCTGCTTCATTCACCCAGGAATTACATACTGATGCTGTACATATGGACAGTGTATAATTAAATGAGTATCTTACCTAATCTATTTAATCATCAAAGCACAGGCTTGATATAGAAAGCAGAATCAGAACTCAATATATTCTCCCTCAAGGTGCTAAGCAAAAGAGCAGTTGTTATACAAATTCACACAGCTGAGAATAGGCAATTCTTCCTGTTCGAATCTGGAAACTTTCCTTTCTTGCACTTTGGGCTTGCAGCTGAGATAAATAATCTGCATGGAAACCGAAACCGCTGTTTCCAGCCTTGACAGATCTTTTGAAAAAAGAAAAGTTGGTGGCATAACAGCAAAGAAACCCAAACAATCACCCCCTAATGCTATACCTTAGCATAAATCAAATATTTTAAAAAGAATTTTGATAGCTAAACTCTTAGGTTTGATTCCAAAAATATAGAAATTTATAGAATAGATTAATAAATAGCACTAGAATCTATCACCCTAAAGACAATGAGCTTTTTGAAATATCAAAAGAAATCTAATTCAGCATGTGTTTGACAGAACTAGCCTTTTAATAGAAATCACTGAAGTTCAGTTTGGAACCATAAATAGTGAAACATTTACAAGCTAATTGCACAATAGTCATGTTTGAAAAGTCTTTTAAAATGGGGAATCTTGTACATTTTCATGCTTTACAACATGATTCAAATTCAGCTCTACTATAACATTGTCCTTTATTGGTTTAAAATGCTTCTTGGAGAAGTCTGATAATTGCTATTAATTAAACATTTAAAGAAATGTAAACCCTTATTAAAATTTAGTCAAAATTGAAGCTTCAATTCATATTTCTTTCTCAATGACAACTGATCTCAGTGGAACTCCCTAAATTTACAGTTTAATTAAGATTAATTATAGACTCCAACTGGTGCAAAACACACAATGTAGAGAAAAACAAAAGGTTTCTATTTGTCTAACAGAGAGAGCATAGAAAACTACTCACTCTGCTTGGATTTGATCCTTGTTCCTCACTCTCATCAAAGAGAGACTTCCTCTAAAGGCAGGGGATAAAACTCCTTCCTCACTGAGGTCAGTGAGCCAGAGTTCTTCATAAAATGCTTTGCACTCAACTGATGAAGTCCCCAGGCAGCACAAAGCTAACAAAGGAATAACCAGGTTCAACTGCATCTTTACTACTTTTTACACACCTAAATACAAGAATATTTTACAAAAGCAGTAAGTTCCACTGTAAAATTAGGTAATAAATTTATTCTGGCCAAAGTCAAAAGCAGAATAAATTGATCAGTGTAGACTGTAACACTAACACTGTTTATTCTGGAACCTCCATAACATCCATGGTCTTTAACAGGAACCAATACTTTTCACTGATCATACAGGACTGGGTTAAATTTTTGCCAATTCCCCTTGATAAAAAGTCTCTGGTAACATAAGGGTTATCCCATAGCCTCTTTGGATTTAATTAAAAACATTTCTTGGAGTGATCTAACACATTTTATCTCCTAGCAACCGTGTTAACAATTACTTAAGTAACTTAAAAGACTGTCCCATAAGGCCCTAAGTGGGACAGGGGAAAACATTGGTATTCTGCAGTGGCACCCAGGAGCTCTGGCTCCTTCTCCTCGTGGTGACATTCCTGCACAGGCAGTACCTGGCACATTGACTTCCTGGCGTGTTTAATAACGGGACAGGATTGCTTTGCTCCTTTCTGCACTAATGACAAAGGCACTGCTACTGTGGATTCAAATGAGGCCACAAGGACAAACAGCACTATTTAACCTCCCTGAAAAACTTCTTGTGCTTCCCTGCAGAGTGTCCTGGTTGCCTTAGGAGTGAATCAGGCTATTTGGAAAACACAGCATCACTGAGTACAGATGAAAAATTTGTTGACTTGGGAAGGAGCAGATGTGGTTGTGACCCAGGTGTTGCTGTTTAGGCACACCCAGGCAAACAGAGCAAGAGAACCAAAATCTGGGAAATTTCAAAGAATAGCCTGTGCTATTGGTAATGTAATTAAAACAGCAGTACAGGAAATTGAGGCACAAACTGCATGAGTCCCTTGAATTGCCTGTCACATTAGATACTCAAGAGAAGAAACTTGATAAAGCTCAAGGACATAAAAAGGTACATTGTACAAAGACCACCTAAACCTCACTGACAGAATATCACATTACATGTACTGCACACAAGAAACAAAACATCAATAATCTCTAATCCACATAAAGGACTTGGTGTGAAAGCACTTTTAGTCAGATTAGTTTGACAAAACTTTTTAAAAGCTGAGTAGGAGCTATAGATTTTTATTTCTATTTAGATAAATGTACTATACTCATTAAAGTTTTGTTTAATTGGAAAAACAAAATCACATCCACCTGCTACAAATAAGATGGAACATAATGTGCTCAGACCACAGAAGGGCAATAAAAGGACACAGAATCAGAGGAGAGAGATAACAAAAACACCACTTAGAATGTTTCTGCCCTCAGACCAATACCATAGCTATTCTATACACCCTAAATTGGGCAATAAGATGTTTGACCTTGAAAAGAATTAGCTAGAGCATAGAGAAATATTTTGTGAAATAAAAATTTCCAGCAGCAGCCGGAGATATGGTTCAGAAAGGAGGTCCTGGCAGGCAGTCCCAGGGGTGCAGCACTGCTCTGTGCCAGTAGAGAGGTGATGTGAAAGAAACTGGGAAATATCACCGTAGAAAATGTAAAAGTTAACAGGTTGGATTACTCTGTCTGCCAATAACCCAAATCCATGCCCAGTCTCATGAAATCGTCTTTATAGTGAGCTCCAGCCTGGGCCAGAAGAATTGGTAGATATCAGTCTCTCTGTGCAAGAAGAAGCAAATAGTTCTGCAAAATAAAATAATGGTAGTGCAGAGAGGTGAAAACCCAACTTCCCAGCCTACCCCTCAGAGCTACCAAAATGCAGCAGCTTCATAGGCCCATCACTCAAAGAGTTACTCTCTCCTGAAACTCCAAAATCAGTAGGGGCCAAGATAAGACTTGGAGTGGTGCAAACTCTATAAGCAGACTATTTAGAGCCCAAATGAAATAGATACAGGGATCTCTTGGAGGAAGCCCTTCTGCATTGAAGATTTAAAAAGGATGAACAAATAGAACCTTCAGGCTAACTCTGCTTTTGATGCAAAGACTGGCATGCATAAATTTGTGATCTATTTGCCCTGGCTTTACCCTTGTTTCTTATTGAAGTTGCTTAATGATAACTGTATATTTCAGTCTTCATCTGCTAGAAAAATGCTGATCATTTTTTGTATTTATTTCCTAAATTGAATCCAGAAGTTGTGAAAGATGCAAGATTGATTTCACTGTGTTTGCCAGCTGCTGAGAAGACAGCAGGACTTCAGCCAACCCAGAGAACTAATTCCACTGCTTATTACTGCAGATAAACACCCAGAGCAGAGCCTCTGCTCTCCCAGCCATAAGTCAATCACAAGAGGCAGAGGGAAGTTTGCTCTTTGCTGGACTAATAGCCTGGCAATTATAAATGTACTCCATTTCTTGCTAGACATCCTATTTTTTCCACGAATGCACCTTGTACAGAGTGGAGCCCAGCAGCTTTCACATCTTCATTTCCATTCCTAGGAAGGCAAAGAGGAATCTTTGGAGAGGTGTTTTATTTCAAAGTGTTTTTCCATAGGGAAACCTGCCCAGCACTGCTGTGTGCACACCTTTCTATCATCATTTTCAATGGGCTGCATCAACTTCTGCACCTGATTAACTGCTTTAGACTATGACACCTTAATAACAACCACAGTCAGTGAAATGTAGCCTGCACATAGCCATGATGGAATGCACAGCTTGACAGTTTAGTGACATGGATGTTTTCTGTGTGAACTTTGAGAAAATACAAAGACTTTAGAATTTACATTCACCTGAGAGTAGAAAACAGAAATTTTGTTACACCAAGGGCTTTTCAGCTGTCACTGGTATTTATAGGGCAGTCCATGACCTGTACAGATTGTTTCTAAATAAGTTACATCACAACAATAATGAATTTAGATGTAAAATGTGGCAACCAGACAAGATTTCTTCAACAATCTTATTGGTGTCTCTAAGCCTCAACTGCCTGCAAAGTTCAGCTGTATTTCAATGGAATCTGTGGAAAACTTTTACAGACTCAACAAAACTGTGAAAAAAAAAAATACTTTAGACAAGTGGGAGATAAAGAATGACCAAAGAGACATAAAAGTCAAATAATTCAGGATAAAAAAAAAAATTGCAAGAAATCATGTGTAGAGATCATAATCTGAAAATACATGAATAATGCCTATTTTAGGCATATAGATGGCATAAACAGGATCTTCTGAACAAAACCATCAATAAAAATAAAAATAGGATCTTCTAAAAAGCATCAATAGATATCTTTGACAGGTAAAACTTAAATTGCTCTAATTATACTTTTTTTTTTTTGTTTAATATTCAAATCTTTGTTAATTTGAGTTTTGTGGCCAGACTTCTCCCCTTTTTTTCTTCAAGACTTTTTCATTTCAGTGAACCAGCTAATCTGATATTTCATGCACTGTGGGCTGCCTGGCAAGAAACTGAACATATTTGTCTGCTTCAGTCACATAATCTAGGTCAGTGGCTCAAGAACCAAAGAAACATTACAGGTGCTCTATTTTTCCCATCTCACTCTACTATATAAAACTGAAAGCATAGTAAATTCTGATTTCTGAGCTCAGAAATGGCATGTACCAATTCTCTGTCCAAACAAAAACTGATGGCCCTAAATAAAATCTCAGCCATCCACCAGAGGCATCAGCATTGGAAAGCACAAAGCACAGATTTGGGAGATGACATGAGTCACTAAAATCTCAGCCTAACAGCCACAATTAACAGATTTTATTTGGTTGTCCTACCCTTGAAAATGCCTGTTTCCAAGTGGTTTCTTCTCTCTGTTAACTAGCAGGGTTTCACATATCTGCAGATAAATATCCATCGATGCTCCCCCTCAATCTATTTATTTCTGCATTTCAGTAAACAACACAAGCTGAGCTATTTTACTCCTATGGTAGTAGAGAGATTAGATAGTTCAGCTAAAAGGCCAGCATTATTAAGGAAAAAATGTCAAAACAGATTCTGATTTCATTTGAGAGGGTCCACTGAACTGTTGACTTCACAGCTGTAAAAATTATGCCATCTCATTCTGTTCCATAGCGAGGGCTCCTAAAAACATTGTGAGAACTCAGCCTTGCAGAATGAATAAAGAGAAGGGAGCTCCAGGTGTCAGCACTTCAGGATACTGAAACCACTAAGAATTAAACTCAATCTTCAGGTCTGACTACTCAAAGGTTCAGGAGGCTGCTATAAAGGACAGCTGGGTTATCCCTGGTAAACATTTTGGCTAAAGTGAGGCTGAGCTAAGCACCTTAGTTCCCAGTGTAATACCTCCCAGTGCCAACCATAATTATCACTGCACTCATGAATCCTGGATGCAAATAGTCTTGAAATAATAGAACACAGAGCAACTCCCTAACAGAGGAGCTTAAATACCTCAGGGACAACAAAGAAGATATTAAAACAGTGCTAGGGGTGTGAAATGTTATAAATAACTTTGGCTCTTTAGACTGAAATATTGCTTGCCTACAGCAGTAACCCAAGGTATGGTTGCAGTTTCAGCTGCAGAAGTCTTTGTATTCTTTTATTGATTTTAAAATTGCCTGCCACATGCCCTAGAAAAAATAATTTGTAGTCTACAGTGCTATGGATAAACAAGTATGATTAGTCCCATATTAATGGGATATGATAGTCCCCAATTAATGAATGCATTTGTACCCAACCTCTCTCCTTCCCTTTGCCTCATGTTTTCCTATTGGGTAATAATGTGATGATGATGCTACTCAACATCTGGGTATCTTGTTCCAATACTGCTTTGCTCTGTCTCCCTGACTAAATTCAAAACCAAGTGAAGGAATTTGCTTGTTCATTTTGCTGAGCAATGGGGAAAGGGCGAACCTCCTCCAAGCAGAAGTTAAACTTTGCAACTCAAAATTAAATTCCTGCAAAGAGAGTCTTAGTAGCAAAAAGACTCAGCTTATAAAAAATGCTTTATGTTTGTAGGTATCACAAGAATCTGATTGGAAAGATTATACTCTTTACTCTAAAGTAGTAACTTTTAATTAACAATTATTTCATGGCTTAGAGCAGCCTGTACAAGCTGTGGCAAAATATAATTCTCCCATTTTGTTTTACAAGCATTTACTTACACTTCAAGTAACACCAATTTGAAAGTGCATCTTCAAAACTGAACTGTATTTTTCAATACTGAAAGGTAACACAGTCATATTAAGGGAAAATAATGAGCAAGCATGCTGCTACTTTGTGAATGTCAGCAGGTGGTCTTTGTTCAAATTCCTACCTCAACTTTAATTAATTATATATGTGGGGGAGGTGTGTATATATATATATATATATATATATATGTGTGTATAGATATATATATATATATACAAACGCACACTCTGAAGATTTTCCTGGTATCCCATTCCCCACACCAGCTGGGGTTTGACTGAAAACTCATCTCTCAGATCAACTTCAAGTTAGTCAAATATCTAAGCTAACCAGGTCTGCTGGAAATCTCAGTCATCCACAGAAATGAAAATCATCCTCCTGAATGAGTACCCAACACTCCAGTCTACAAGCAGAATCTAATGCAAGGCTGATTTTCAAAGCATGTGTGTTTATCAAGACATCTTTGCAGTGGGTTGATAACTAGGTTTTTCCTATCTTTCTTCTAATATTTCCTCATAAAAATGTTATTTTAATTATGAATTATCTTCTGATTTAACATTTTCCTTTAACTGGCAAATATTTGTAGCAATTTACCCCTCCAGACTGACTCAGACAATGTGAGTCACGCCTTCCCTTGGGGATTTAACAATTACATAACTATGCTTATCCATAGCACCACATATAACACCTGGATGTCAAGTTGCTGGAAGTGTTTCTATCCTTATAAATAATGCAACATCCTAATGCTGCTAATTATGACATGTACATAATTTACTGCTCTCTAGAGAAAACAGAAATTCCTCACTTCTACAGAATTCATAATATTAGTTTTTCTAGAGACAATATTGAGGAAAATTATCTCAGAGCAGGAAGGTGGATGGAATTCTCCTCTTCCTGCTTATGTTACACTTCCATGAATAGAGTGGGAATTTTCAGTAAGTGGGCAATGTCTGATTTAGAACAATATTCAAACCCCCCACTCCTTTATAAGTAAATATTTGCACTTCCAAGTGCATCAATTTGCAAAGAATTTTGGACACAGGCATGTTTGACAATCACTAATTCACCAAGAGAATTTTAGTAGAATAAAGCAAAATGGTTATGTTCAGGTTTTTTGGTTTGGAGTGTTGTTTTTTTTTTTTTTTTAGTAGTCCAAAAACTGGTGTACATTGAATTGGATCTAAGGAGATATTTCAAAGATCTAGCTGACAAATTAAGTTTAACAGATCCATTACATGGCAAAAAAAATTTAATTAACAGAATAGGCTTGTGTTGGTGTTATGCAGTTTGAGAGGAGTAGATACAGTAAGCTGCAAGGAATTAGCAGTTCAACATTTTCATTAACCAGGAATAAAATGGGGCATGTTTAATTTTCAATATGCGACCTGAGAAATGTGAAAAAAAAAATCTGATTATTGATAAATAACTGTTTAATTTATTTCTCATCCACTATAAAAGACTTCAAGTCCTTACTCACTCTTGGAAATCCTGACTGTATGTGGACTGTGTGTTGTTAATTAAGAGGATTTATCTTGTTCCCTTTGTTTACTGAGAACATGAGAGGTTTCATGGTAACCAGTGTGACTCCAAGTTGGATTGTTATTGAAGTGTTACAACTGATCTGTGGAAATGCCTTAGAAAATCTCCTGCTCTCACAAGATTCATCACAGAATCTTTTTATTTGTTGGGCTTTTCTCCTTTCAGCATCAAATCATCTTTGAGCATATGGACAGCACATTTGCTGGTTTGGGTGGAATTTAGCTTTCAGTAGGAAAGAATTCCATGCAGAAGTGCACAGAGTCTGAATTCAGTAGCAAGTGACCAGCAGAGACCCCGAGCACACATCAAGAGGGGTTTGCTTGTTCCACTTCGTCCTGCTGAACACAAAGTTCTTGTTTAATTTGAGCAATGCATGTTCAAGTTATTTCAAAAACTTGACCTTTACCCTCTTATTATAGCATGATATAATATTTAGTATTGGCAGTTAAGTCCTAAAATAAACTCAATTTTTTTAAAATTTTATATTAATATATAATGTATAAATGATAATATATTTTTTTCTAGAATCCAAACAGGAACATTTCCAGTAAGCTAATATGACAATCTAGCACTTCTTTGGTAAGAAGATTTACTGCAATAAAGTATTTCATGCCAACTTCTCTTTACAGAAAGGTGAGAAACTGTGACAAAGAAATGTTTGAAATTAAATTAGTTTTAAAAAAAATCAAAGTCTAATCAATAGTCTCTTTTTCCCTCCCCCAGAAAATTACTGTCACCTCCTCTGAACTCTGAGAAGCTCTTTGAATATATGCTTTTTTTTTGGAAAATGTCACTGCTGTTGAATTTCTGCTGCAGGTAAATGGTAATATTTTTACCAAATTAATTTAATTTTCTCATTTTTACCAGAAAAATCTGCCTTTCCCTCTTTATTTCCTGAGATTGTCATCAGTTTAGTCTTCTGTTTTCAGGGCATGTGAAGCCTTCTTCCAAGCTGCAAGCTAAGAATTCTCAGATTTATTCAGATTTTCTGTTAAAAAGTGAAAACACTCTTCCCACACCCTCTACATATTGTAAGATTTCTGTATTTTCCTAATCACAGAGTAGGGGTTTATTAGACCCAGAGATACTCTGTTTCTCTTATGTGAAATCCACAGATGGATCCCAAATCTTTGGCCAATTTTTGCTACTTATTTCTGCAAGAGAAATTTCAAACACCAAGTTAGCTCTTCAGGCAGCAATTAAACTGAAAGAGTATAAAGTGCTTAAACTTATACAAAAGTTCCTCTTGTCTTTTTATTCAAAAGATCTGTAGAGTTTATTTCTGACAGTATCATTGTAATGTCATTAGTCACAAAATACAGCAACAATTGGAGGGAGCTCACCTATGGTCCAAACAAGATTGTCTCATAATGTTTAAAATCAAAATTAATGCACTAATCATAGGTACAGAGACCTTGAAATATCCTCAATAAACAAATGTTGAAGGCAGTCCTAATTGTAAAATGTGTCAAGAAGAAATTTTAGGAGCAATAGGAAAGGTCAAGACAATTAATTTTATTGGATTTTTCTTGCTGATTAATGCTAGATAGAAATAAAGTGATTCAGCACACCAACATTGCTGTTTATACATAAACACCAAGAGATCACAAGCTGCTTATGAAAAGGAGTCTTTAGAACCCTTCATTTAGAAATATTATCTACCTCGAGCATAACTGTCCATTTGGACAGGTTTCACCTTTGCCTCAATTAAATTTCCTTTCCCAATGTGAAATGCAGTCAAGGTCCATCAATAATTGTTTTAGGCTGGAGTCAGGAGGCTGAGGGCAGAACTGGCTCGGGCTCAGGAGGCTGCTTCTTCATCTCTGGGACTCGTACAGCACCACTCCAAGTCCTCTGCTGACAGATCATTTATAAGTATTTCTCTTTGCAATTATATTCCCAGCTTGTTCAGTGAAATTGATTTTAAGCTAAATAATTACTTTAGACAAAGTCACAGATTTCTCTGCTATGACTGATCCAGAGAGGCAGCTGAACAGGACACATTAATAAATTTGTGAACTACTTTGAACAAATTACACATATTGTTACAAGGAAGATTTACAGCAATAGGAGATCTAATTAAGTGCATCATAAAACAAAACATGGGCCAGATGTCAAACTGATAAATCAACTTTTTTATTGTTATTCTGATGAGTTTTCACTTCTGTTAAGAAATCTTTTCACCCTACATGACAATATCGAGCTATCCAATGGTTTCTAACATGTGAGTGAGATGAAGTCTGTACACCTCTCATTTTGTAATTTTGTGTTGAGTGAATTGAAGTTCAGTTAAACATAATTCTTGACTCATAATTAATGTCCAATAATGATATTGATAATGAGATAATGATGTTGTTTATGTTTCAGCTGGTCCTACACCATGCATAAGCATGATAGCTGTCTTTTCTAAAAGCAGAATAGCATCTATGGAGTATATTTACAGGCAAAATCTTTTACCTAGAAGTACAGAGAAAAGTTAGAGAATACATTAATGGCTAGAAATATGTTTTTATAATTATTTTTATGAGTGAGCAGGTCAGCATTTTCTCATCTCCAGGATTTGCCATATTTTAATAGCATATAATTTTATATATTTATAAAATATAAAAATTCCATGTGCATTCATGTACCATGGAAGTGATCAAAAAGGAATCTCAAACTTCTTTTCAAAGCTGAATATCTCTTTGCCACTTGAGCAACACTCAGGACACAGATCAGACCCAGTCAAAATAAATCTGGGGAAACATCTGCAGCTTGTGTGAGCTTCCAACTCTTAGACTGTTTTGTAATCCCTGCACACCACTGAAAGAAGGACAGAGGCAAACTGGACTTGGATAATAAAACAAAGAAAATTAGGGAGAGGCTAATTAAGGTCTTAACTGAAATAATATTGTTTGTTTATGTGACAGCAAAACTGTGACTTGATAGCTATCCATAAAACCTGCAGCATGTAAATCTATATTAGGAGAAGATTACAGAAAGTGCCTTAGGAGGGGATAAATTGGAATAAATTAATGAAGCAAGAAAATAGAAAATATATATTATCAGAATAAGAAAAAATATGACTACAAATCCTTCAGAATAACTTTCTAATCTGGAAAGACTAAATTTGTCAGTGCTGGAGAGCTAATACTATTCTTTGCCATTTATTCAATGGCCAAATTCAATGGCAAACCTAAGGAATATATTTTTCTGAGGTTACTTACTGGTAAAGTCAGCATTGCACTTGCTTTGCATTACCTTTAAAATGTGTCTCCCACTGAGAGTCTGTGACTTTCCATTCAGGAAAACTTTCAAAGAGAGTACCCAAGAAAATGACTGCTGGCTCAAGAACAAGAAAAAAATTGAAAGGATTTCATGATCCAAATTATATTGTAGGAGCAAGAGTTTGCATTCAGAGTAAAGATATCTTGTAAAAGAACAAAGTCAATAGGACTATAAACCCGTACTCTGCCCATTTCACCATTGATTTGGAGCAGCCACAGAGAGAAAAGGAAGATTCTGAAAGCATCACAAAAGCAGAAGTCAGCAGATCTTACAAAGACAAATATAAGTTTTAAGTAGAACACCACTGATCTGTATAATTGATTTTTCTGCCAGCATCTGCATATCCCAAAGGGCAGTCCAAGTCATGAAAGGAAAAAGTACACTAAATAAAGGAAAGGACGAGTTGGGTGTTGAACCTCTGCCTCATAAGGGGGAAATGAAGCCCAGACACCTTGTTCTATCAAAATTGGCTAAGGAAAGAAAGGGTTGGAGTTTTCATCACTAAAATGTTCACTCATGTGCCCTGCACTCTGTAGAAGAGCACAGCAGCCCCAGAGTGCTGCTGATCCAGACTCCAGTCAGGCTAGAGACACTTCAGCAGTGTCAGTGAGGCTGGAGTCACCTTTCTGTGCCAGGAGCAACACTGAGGCTTCCCAGCCTTGTCCCCATGGACCATCCCTCCTGCTGCTGGTTTTCCTTTTGGTGCAAAGTGCAGCAACGTGCACTGGGAGCCTGCTTCAGGCAATGGAGAGACCCTGACTTTCTATCAGCCTGCATAATACATGCAAATCAGTACCTGCATGAATCAAAAGTAATTACATGGTGTAAATGAAACCAAGGCTCTCACAGCTGATCTGCCACGGTGGGGACTGTCCTGTCAGGCTCTCTGCCATCTGTGCCAGCCACCTTGGGCTCTGTGGGCAGAGAAAGCACTCACACCTTGCAGGGCTGCAGCTATTTCTAACCACCACTGACAGTGCACAGGCAGCAGGTGGAAATTCAGCATTATGTCTCCATTCTGTTACCTGGGTTGAAGCTTTCATAGGGCTACAAATAAGGAGAAACTAAGACTTGGATCAGAAAGTGCAATAAATGAAACCATGTTTCATATGCCAGTTTCCTCTGGATCACCTCTCACTGTTTTGCTTTCAGGTTGTGGTAGAGTACCTGTCTTTTCTGCCCCATTTCATCTTTACTCTAAAGGTGTAAAATAGAAAGCAGTTCTACATATTTCTTTTCCTGGGTAAACTTTGGGCTTTTTCATCTTCCAGTGTGTACTCAGCTGGGCTGGAGTGGAAAAGCTGGCACTGGATGCATCACAACTGCAATGGGGCACAGTTCAGGATGGTTCCAACTGAATTTTGTGTTATTGAATGGCATTTTGGGGCTCCAGTTAAAAAAAAAAGGCTGTTTGTCCTGTACAGTTATGCTTCCTTTTGCCTCATGTCTTCTACCTTCTGCATGAAGGTGAATGAATGGAAGATTTTGGGGCTGGGCATAATCTACAGACGTACTGGAGTTCTGCCACTAGACATCTGAAGGTTATAGAGAGATCCACACGTTTCCTTAAGTGTGTTTATCAAGTTAGTTTATCAAGCAAAGGCCGTTTCCCCTACTCTTAAAACAGAGAAATGTTCTTTTTATTTGTAGTCCAAATTGGTTCAAGCTAAAAATATTTTTTATTGAAAGTGATTTATTGAACAAAAATCAGAATTCCAGCCAGATAAAGGCATAAAACATGAACTTTACTGTAAAGACAATAAGCCATTTAAAATTCTTCCTCCATAGAATTCAGCAACATTCAGAAAGATTGAAAAAGATTTAGGCTCATTCATTACTTTGACTTCTAGCCTAAGTAATTCTGACTCCATAGTTAAACAAATTACATCAATGAAAAGTAATTCCAGTGAGTTTTGAATCAAATCTATTATAACAGAAGGCACTAAAAAAACCTCTATGAATTGCACAGGAATTTTAAGCAAAGAGAAGTACTGTGGCCTAATATTGAAAGCCACAGTCCAGGACACAGTCCCTAAAAAAAAAACCCCAATAACTTTACTCATTAAAAAAAAAACAAAAAACAAGCACAAATCTCTCCTCCTAACATCAGGATAATTTGTTTTGTGTTTTTTACTACATATTATGAAATTTAAAGGAAATAGATTTCCCTAATTTTTGACCAGGATGCAAAATAACTTTTAAAGTTATTTATTACTTTCCAAGTCTTTTACCTCATGACCTCACAGGATTCAGTCTCCCACAGGCAAACAGCTATAAAAATAACTTATTCCTCTGATACTTCCACTCCTTCTAGAAATGCCTAGAAGGCAGCAAAGAAACCCAGCTACTTGTGTGACTTCTCATAGAGCATCCCAGGTAATTTCTGTGTATTGTGCAGTTATTGTTTCTATTTTACTCTGAATAGGAATAAGAAAAAGGTATTTAATTTCACCTCAGAAAACATTAGAGTGTTTTGTTCTAAATGTGTAAGATTTTGTTGTCACTGGTAAAGAGTTCTAAGGCTTCAATAGTATCACTCCTCCCCTGATTCTGAAGGTGACAGATCTTCTATGCCTTACAAAATCAAGGGAAAGAAAATCTGGAAGTGACAGTTTGCACTGAAACCAGATGATAACTCTTAGCAGCACATATTCCCTTTTCAAACAGCATTTTGCAGGGCTCATCATAATGATCTTCAGAAGAATTGATTGTTGTTGATGCTCATTTGGAAACCCAAAGGACTGAATTGCAGATAGGAACTTCACAGCACAGAAGCTCCAGGTTTTCTGGAATCAAATGTTCACTGGGTTCCCAGACACTTTTCAGTTTGTGGAGGAGGCAGCTCACATTAAGTGACTTGAGAAGGGGCAAATGTTAATCTCATTTTACCCATCTTTTCACTCAGGAAATTATTTATCTTTTGGCAATCGACAGTGCCAAACAGATATGGATGACTAATGATGAAGGTCATTTGCTGAACATTGTTTCTTTCTGAAGGAGACGTTCATTTCTCAGCTGCCATGGCCAAATTAAAAAAATTTCTACAGCAGGCAGAATTTTAAGAAACAATGGATTTCTCTTTTTATAAAGGCAGTACCTTAGGTTTAGTCTGTAATTGCAAATGTACAATCACAAACATTTTCACAAACTTAAATTCAAGCACAGGTAATGAATTAACACTTAATAGATTAACTGTCATTATTTATAACTACAGTTATATTGATTTATTTGGTGAAAGCACCGCAGTCTATTTTACTTCCTTCTTTATAAGAAAGGAAGTTTTATATAGATATCAAATTATCATTAATAAAATTATTCTAGGGAAATTTTTATAGCTGTATCCTTATATAAAATTGCAGTTGCAGTTCAGTGAACTGTAATCATTCTAATTACCTCAGTTAGAAGCTGGTTTGAAAATTTGCCTACAGTCAAAGGATCAAGTATGACAAATCTAAGGTAGAATCACTAATTCCAAGTGTCATGGTTTACCCCCAGCCAGCAACCAAGCCCCACACAGCTGCTCACTCACTGTCCTGGCAGGGTTGGGGAAAGAATTAAATGGGTAAAAGCAAGAAAACTCAAGGGCTGAGATAAGAACAGTTTAATAATTTAAACAATAAGTAAGAAAAAAAAAACCCAAAACCCTAAAACAATGAATTATAATGAAAAGGAAAAAAAAAAAAACACTAAGACAGAAATAAAATCCAAGAAAGGCAAGGGATGCAAATAAAAGCGAATGCTCAGCGCCAGCTGAGTGATGCTCAGCCAGTCCCCAGGCATCAGCCCACGTTCCCCACTGACCTCCCCCATGTTACACACTGGGCATGAAGCCATCTGGGCTGGGATATCCCTTGGGTCAGCTGGGACAGCTGTCCAGCTGTGTCCCCTCTCAGCTCCATGTGCACTTCCAGCCTTCTGGAAGCATGGGGTGAAGAGCAGAAAGGGCCTTGACTGTGCAATCCCTGCTCAGCAATAACTGAAACATCACTGCATCATCTAAACTGCTGCCAGCACAACTGCAAGCCACAGCCCCACACCGACTACTGTGAAGAAAAATAACTCAATTTCAGCCAAAATCAGCACAGCAAATCAGTTTATTCTTTAGTAAGAGGCGCTGCAACTTTTGAAAGGCAGCACTGTGCCATTACACCCAGTCTCAGAGACTCGGAGAAGAAAAGGCTTAACCATTCTATTTAATTATAAGCTTCATTTTTGTTAATGGCATGCTGTTCACAGACACTTAATAGGAAGCTTTTTTTGCAAATTGCAAAGCGTGCAGTACACAAAAAAAAAAGAGACTTCTATTGTAATCTTGCGACGGTCTTACACACAGGAAATTTTTATTTTTCCAAATAAGACTGCTGTGACAGATGTTTTAAAGCAGTCTATTATAGCTGCTAGATAGCCTATCACAGGATATCACCTCCCCAGCTCAAAGGGAAAGACTGACATAGCACTTTGGAACTCTGACTTGGCTTGGGGGCTGACCTGGGCTCCACACAGCAGAGCAACCCCCAAAAAAGATGCAGCTGTACCAGGTACCTGGATATTCTCAGAACCCCAGTGATCCCTTTTGCCCCATCTTCCACACACATGGTTGTTTGCAATGCACAGACACATTTCAAGTGTGACATGCCAGACACACGCCAGTGCTGGCTCTGTGTGCCTCTATGTACACAGTTTACACGTGGCTGGGACCCCTGTCCCAAACAGGCCACAGCTGCTTCTTTTCTGCCTCATCCAACGCAAAATGGAAAAGAAAAATTCAGACTAAAGCGATTTTGACCATAAAGCAAATCTATTTCACAGTTATGATGAAAACAATCTGGTTTTCACTTGTTTCACTATTTACTCAGAAAATAAAGCACAACAGAAAAGAGCTGTGGATTAATTCAGTCTCGATTTATAGTTGCACACTGTCCTTTTCCCAGAATGGATTGCACTGCTGTAAGCTAACCCACAAGCACATAAAATAATCACAGAACTCTATTTGCCATGGCTTATACTTCTGTGGAACTACTGAAGTAGCAACATATTATCCCAAGGGAGGACATTACCAAAGATTAGAAAAATGTCTCAGAAGAAAGCAGATTTCTATGCAAAGGTTGCTGTGATTTACCAGTAGCCATTCAGCGAGAAGATTCCTCTTATTTTATCACTGTGAAATTGAAAAACACCTTCTGAGCCAGTGTCACACCTTTAAATTTCCCAAATACTGAAAAAACCACCAACTCAAAATTTTCCAACCATTACATGCAAAAAAAATAAAATTTAAAAAAGATTGATTGATTTATTTAAAAAATGAATAATTTTATATTGTTCTGATGCAGTTCATTCTATAGATCATACCTAAGATGGTTCATAAAATTAAGTATTAAATGTAATGAAGATTCAATATTATAATACATTTATTTTTTTCTATAAATACACTCTTAAATATCTGTTTAACAATGTAATATCATCAATGTTAATGAAATAAACTTCAGAGTAAAAAAAAACATTTTGGATATTTGAAAAACCCCATTGTTTGTGCATGTCCAGTGATTCAGAAAGAAATCCTGCGTGTATAGATAACTATCAGCTAACTCTACAGAGCAGGGATTTCAGGCTTTGAGAATAAAGGAAACAAAGAAAAATGTGGAACATGGAGTCTCCCAACTTGTTTTGGTATCTATTTCTGGACTCCTGTTTCTTAAATACAGAACATTTACTTGGAATATTCTAGCTTCTACCTCGATTTTAAGTATGATTTTCTCTTTCATCATCTGCTGGAGTTCACAAATCCTGACAACTCATCCTGTAATTAACAACTGGATCTAGCTTGCCTTGTGCTTTTTTGCTTTGCTGAATTGACAGCTTTTGAACCAGCTCTGCAGGGTAGCTCAAGGCTCCAGGGCAGAAAAACACAAAGAAAAAAGTAACAGAATTAGCAAAACAGGAATGAGGAGGAGGGAGAAATACAGTAGTGGTAGTAAGAGCATGGGAGAAAGAAAAATGAGCTGTTCAATCAAATCAGGTGGCTACAAGTTCCACTTTGTTTCACAATAGAGGACAGAAAGAACTTCATGGTGCTGCTGTCCCTAAGTGAATTTAAAATGAGTGATGAAGCATCCTCCTCCACAGAAGTTATAAATTCTGTTCATCCCTGAAATAGCTACAGTGCTATTCATATAAATGCTCTAAGTAGTAAAGTGCAAGTTTGAAAGAAGCAGCTTGGTGAATATTTTGATGAGGCAGGGACTAGGAAAATTGAATGCCATGAACTACAGCAGCTAATTCCAATTTCAGCTATATCCTAGCTCTCATTAAAATACAAACTGACAAAATAATTTGGTGCTGCTGTGACACATTGAGATTGAGGTTGAGAGTGTTAAAATGGCTGGAGTACCCTAGCAGTAAAATTTACAATTAAATCTAAAGCAAGATTTGGGGGGGGGACGAGGAGGGGAGATGCCTTTTTCTTCGGAAAAAGCCAGAAAAACATCTCAGAGGGGAAACAGTTTCTGTTATAACCCCTCAAATGAGCAAGAAAAGAACTGGTAACACTCTTAACTCAGTACTTCCCTCTGTGGTGACTGACCACACACCACAGTCCCTGCCTTCTGCCAGGGAATTTTAATTGTCACCCAGTGTACTGCCTGGAGCAAGTCACCATGAAATATCTCGTTTTATAGCTCTTAATATCATCTTATTAGACAGAAATAGCAAACAGTGCAGGGGGTCCCTGGTGTTGTCCAGCCAGACACTGAGGTGTGGCACAGGAGCCCTTTCTGAGGCAGAGAACAAATCATTTTCAGCTCTTGCTGAAGGTCACAGGTCTGTGCTCCCAACCAAATACTCTCTTTGTATTTACAGTCTCTATTCACAGCACCCTTGTATCATAACTATGTTTTAAACCAAATCTTTCACATTAAAGCCATAACAAAGCATTTTCACTTTTAGAAGTATTAAAATTTAAGGAAAGCTCTTGTCTATTTTGTTCAGGTTCTGCTTACTTTCAAGAACTGCATTTTAACTTTTAGAAGTATTTAAATTTAAGGAAAGCTCTTGTCTATTTTGTTCAGGTTCTGCTTACTTTCAAGAATTTCAGTATTTCTCCTTACATAAAACAAGTCTTAACATCTGAAGCAGATATTTATTCTGGATAGTTTGCAAAAATTTGTAGATCATAGTAGACCACAATGTTAAAGCATAACATTTATCTGGTGAAAGCATGACAAAACTGACATGAAACACTTAATTGCAAAATTATTAAAACATTTGCTTTATGCTGAATCTACACCAATAATTCACTTTAATGGCCCAGTCATCAGTAGCAATGCCAGCTGAATGACTAAAGGCAGAGGATGGACATAAAGGACACATCAGCACAGGCTTTGTTGGAGGTGCTGTGAAAGCAAAGTGCACAGATGTTGCCGTATCAGCATCCACAGAGCAGCTCTGTCAGTGAGTTCCGTGTGCAGGCTGTGTTCACTGGCTGAGTTTAGGTGCTGGGGACAGTCTCATGCTCATGCCTTGTGTGGCTGAGTCTCACTGGGCCCAAACTCGGAAAGTTTCAAATGAATGCTAGAAACATAGTAAGGAGTACAATAAAGGAAACTGGCAAAACCTTGCTGCTATTCAGAGCAGTCTCTGAAACTTTCTTCACTGTATTTGTTTAACATCTGTCTAGTTCTGTTGTTATTATACTGTACCACCAACTTAAATTTATCCCTGTCAGATTTTAAACAGCACCTGGAATGCGATTATACGCCTCATGATACGTTAGCAGCAAGAACAGAATTCATTTGACATTTTTACCTTGTCCCTATGGGATATTACAAGGGCAGGGCAGTACAAGGAAAAGTGAACAAACAAACAAACAAACAAACTGGAATCAAAATTCAAAATTCTCATGTTAAAGTTCAAGAAATTAACACAGATCACCATTAATACATAAGCATAAAGCAAGGACATAATGACATATAATCAAGACTATTGTATTGTATAGCCCAAACTGTAGGTAAAAACTTTAGTTAAGAGTGAATATTTTATTCTACTTACACCAGACATCTTATTTGTATGAGCAAAGGCATGGAAAGGAAGACAACCTACCCAGCTTCAAGAAACCAAATGGACACCCTTTGTGATCTTTGAGAGAAAAATAGAAGTGTATCAACAAAAAGCACTGCTTTCAAAATCCAGCATATAATCAATGACTTTTTGGGCACTGGTTTGGCTTTTTTTTTGTTTTCCCTCTACCTCTGAGTTACAAGAAGTCTTTCCAATTTCAAAAATGAAGAAACAAACAAATCATCCTGGCTGCTGTAGTCAAAGCCGCGCAAAGAACAGATTCAGAAAGTCTTTAGATGAGCAAGAAAAAGCAACAGAACACATTTATTGATCAAAAGAGGGCCAGTGGAACAAAGGTGCACACAATGTCTAGTTAATAATAGGGCAATTAGTAACTACAAAAGAATAAATACTGGCCCCGAAACCCCCAGCTGGTGAAAAGGCTGTGTCATGGCACAGCTCATGCCATGGAAATCAGGTTAAAAAAATGAAAGCTTTTGTTCTAAATTCCAATATTATTCAGTGACAATACCAACAAAAGCTTAACTGTTCCTCTCAAGCCTGGTGGTGGTTTGAGTTCTGCAGAAACTTTGAGGGGTCAATGTAACAGCAAAAGGCTTTGGTGACACATTTCAACACATGCTGAACTTCAGGCAGAATCCCAGAAATTAACCTCATTAATGAAGAGTGCAGCAATGTTCACAAGTGATGCAAGAGCTTCCATGGCACAGACCTAGGGCTCCAACAGTCTTGAAGCTCAGTGTGGAAAAATCTACTGATCTTTTTAAAAAACACCCAAAATACTGATGGCCTCCACTGCCAATATGCCAGAGCTCTTAACCTGCATCACTAACTACACGTTAAAACGAAGGATAAGAACCCATCTGCTGGAATAACATATACTGAGTTTGTCATACCAGAATAATTAGATATTCTATTTGTATTGTCTTGTACTTTTAAACCATGCAAGGTACCTTCCAGGAGTAGGATTAATCATATACCTGCATTGGTCTCTGAAAGGAGAGGAAAAAGGACTTTTTTCCTCCTAAAGATCACAGTACCTGAAGGAGAACTGCAGCTGAGGGAAAGAACCGGAGAGGAATGATTCTGTAGGGTGCTGGATTACTTACACACTTATATTAACAACTCTAAGCTGACAAACCCACCCTGACACTTGCATCAGGTATTTACTGTCTGTTCAAGCAAGAGCCTAATTCCTGCAGAAAACAACCCAGAAACGTTACAAACACCGAATGTTCAGACAAATCACATCAATTCCCCTTGTGGGGAACACAATACTTTTAGCCATTAATACTGAATGCAGTGCTGGAAGCTTTGTAAATCTTCTCTGCCCTTCCTTATCCCTCGCACTAATTAATCTCAGTGGGATTTTGCAAAATGTTGAGAACAGGAACTGTAAAATGGCATTTAACAACCATTTCTAAACTGGCACGGGTTACTCTCCCAGCCACTGCAATTTAAGAAACCCCAATTGCATTAAGAAACCCTCAATGAAAACTGATGGCATCAGGATGTCACAGCGTGGAAACCAGGTCTCTTCAGAGCACAGAGTGGTTCCATGCAGTGGAGATGAGGGTAAGGGAAATTGTTTAGGGTTTTTTTTTTTTGGTTGGTGGGGTTTCATTCTCAACAGATCACCTTTCAAACAGATGTTCAATGTTTCCTTTCAAGATAGGGCCGGTGGCAGAGTATTACACCTGTACTGCAGTGGGACTGTGGAATAGAAGAGGATGAGTGATGATAGAAGGACACATAATTCCATTATTTGGAGGTTTTAACTGACATAATTTTAAAATTATTTTCATTTTTTAATAAATATTGCCTCAAATTACCGTCACAAGAGGCATTAGCTCATTTTAGGGAGAATTCTCATGATGACAGCTAGAGAAAGCTTTAGTTAGGCAACCACTTTACATTATTTAAATCATAGCACAAACATCAATACACAAGCAAACATATATAATTTAAATATTTGTACAGGAAAGAAAATATAAAATTATATTCCAGCTTTTTTTTTTAGAGCACGCTTAACCAAATATATTTTGATTGAAATTCCTATTAATAAATTAAGATTATTTTTCAGAATTCTTATTACTTTAGAACAGATGTTGTATTATGCAAGTTCATCACCATAAGATTTAGTACAGTCACATATACAGCAGGAAATAAACAGAGAAGAAAAAATTTAAAACAACTTGGTGCAAAAAGGCCAGGAACACAGGGGGCAGATATAGATGAGTTGCATAAAAATTACCTTTTCCAGTCTCCTCACCTTAAAATTTGACATTGGAGAATACTAAGCTTCTGTTGCAAGTATAAATTATGATATTATATAATATTATATATATGTACATTATAAATATTAGGCTTCTGTTTCAAGTATAGCTGCAAATCATACATAAAGGGAAACAGAGAAAGGGAATCTCAGGAGTCTGTAAATTACTAGCAGTGAACAAAAAAAGCAGGCTGTATTGGAATTCTCCTCAGGCATAATCTCAATTTTGGTAGCATTTTAAACAACAGTTTAAATTATCACTTCAGAGGTTCAGCTTTGGCTATAATAAAGGCTAATGAATTTTTGTCATCCTGATACATGTGTGTCATAACTTCAGTATCTCTGCATAGATTAACAAATAATTATTGGCAGAACCTGAACATAAAATCTACAGACAGAACTCTGCAAAGTTTGGTTTAACTAATGAAACAAAAAATCTTCCAATAGATTGAAAAAAAGGGTCAAAATAGGCTCTGTTTGTAAACATTAACAGTATATGGTATGACCTTGATTTCATTTCAATCCAAATTTTCTCAATGAAAATTGAGAAAACAGTTGTGGGTTGGCAGCTACTGAAATAATACCAGCTATTTGCTTGCATTTGTAACTTGTAATATATTTGGGTAAGGACATATAAATATATTTAAATCAGAGCTTAAATATATATATATATTAAAATCAGAGCATCTGAAATACTGCAAAATTGAACTTTTGATTTAAAGTGCTTTAAAAGCTCTTTACCAGCCCCAGCTCTGCCTGAGTAGTTTTGCCAGTGTTGACAAGCAGCATGGATGGCACCTGTCCAAAACCTAAGCAACAATTCTGGTATTTTATGTAATCAAAATGGCATTATTGATGAAAACATAAGTACTGAGCTTCACAGTTAAGTGTCTTTTCTTTCCTTCTGTTGTGGAATTTATAGTGGCCCAGAAGTGTAAGGTGATCTTTGTTTAGAAGAAATGTCAGATTTGGTATTGCAACACCAGCCTTCAGATCTTTATACTGCAATTTATACTTGCAACAGAAGCCTAGGAAAAAGATAGCAATGCTTTTCAGCAGCTTTTTTCACTGGTTAAACTGACTTCTATATGTGTTTAAATAGCAAAGAAAAAAATATTAACCACTTAAAATTCTTTATACACACACACATCTAGATCCCTATTATTATGATATTCTGCAAGGTTATCACATTCCTGCAGCATTTTTGTTTATAGAGAGGCCAAGTCTACCCTGACTCAGGTTTGTAGTTGCACAGCAAAAAATTATTGTATTATGGGTCTTTATAGTAAGAGAAAGATCCCCTCCTGTGCTTCATATCATAATTCTCTTCCACTGCATAGAGCTCTCAGTGCCTTATCTACTTCAATTACAATGTCAGAATCCAATTTTATTGGGTCTTGTGATTATATCAGTGTCATTTAAATTAGCATCTGCTTGCAGTTACCCCAGACTGAAATTACCAAGTGACAATAGTATTTTTGCTTTCTTTGTATAAGAAACAAGAACGGCTGGCAGGGCTGCTTCACCATTATGAGCTTTACTGCTTTTCCATGTTTCAAACTTCATACCCATGATACTATGGGCAAGATAAAGCAAAACTGATTTAAATTCATGCATGCTATAAATACACAGTTGTCTGTCCAAAGAGCTTTATTCCAAGTGATACAACATGAATAAAATCCTATTCAAGTAGCGTTTGAATACATAATACAGCATGGTTCTATGGAGGGATTTCTGTGGATTAATTTTCCACCCACCTCTTCTATGTCTTCAGTGAAAGTCACAGCCCTGGGTTTTGGGCAGTAAAATTCAATGGAAAAGTTAGAATGTTGCACAAATCAGCTCTCCATCACACAGGCTGACCCTAGCAATAAAGCCAACTAACTACTCCCTGGTACAGTGTTTGAGGAAGAGAGCTGCATGTTTATTGTCCACTAGAACAACACTGGTAATTAGGTGAATCACAGTGCTACACACCATGAAAACCCACTTCATCATCTAATTTTATCAGGCTACAGGAAAGCCAGCTCAGTCAATAGTGATGCACATGAGTTATAAAGTGTGTAATTAATTTTTTGTTCATGGCTATAAATCTTCTGGTTTCGAATAATTGACTCCTGTCAATGGGACAAATGACAGATATGCTTGTGACAAAAACTGTAAGTTAAACATGCAAAACCTCCACCAGCAACTCAAAATTCTTTCAGACTTGTCCAATTTTATGCATTTTCAAAAGCCATTCAATATAATTTTGTAATCAATGGTATTTGTCCAAACTCCCCTATAGACAAAGCTATGCTGTAAAGTATTTCTTCTCCATTTCATCTTCCCAGGCCATCACACATTATTTATACTGCTCTCCTGAGCCCCCTTGCACTGTCTTCACCAATATAAAACAAATGGTAATAAGCCACATCAAAATCTATGCTTAGTCTGCTGAAGTAATAAATAGTCTTTACATTCTTCTGGATGTAAAGAAGAATGTTTTTTTCATTATACCTGCTGTTGGGGACAATTTTTGTCATACAAATTTATGGACACATAAGGTATAATAATTCTGTTTTGTGTTTTATCTCTGCAGAAACACTATTAGGAGCTGTTCTAGTCATCTGAGTGCAATAAAACTGTGATGTTTTTAACACATCTTATTTGTCTATGAATAGCTTTTAGCAAGATAATCATAGGCTCCTATTTATCAGCATATTAACATTTAATGTGTGCTTGGACTCAGGGACTGTGTGTTTGTTTTAAAGCAAGATTATGACATTAAGGTCTGGGAAGAGCTTCCCATTGGTGTCAGTAGGGAGTAGTTAAAACATGACAGACATGAGATTGTGTCACAGCCTTACCTAAATTTCCTTTTCCTGCAAGACATTCACTGAAAGACTTAAAACAGGTAGTGCTTGCTCCCACTTGCTCTGAAGAAAGTAATTTCTAAAGCTCAAAGGGAAATCTCTCTATGTGCAAGCATCACTAATAGCATCCTAAAAGTGATTCAGTCAAGGTGAAATGGGAGCAAAGACCTGCTGTTTACAACTTAAAACTAGGTTGACTTTAAACTGGGTTCTTTTGCCTGGAGGAAGGAGATGAAGAGTCCAAGCTGGCAGATCTAGGTTAGCAGCCTTCTACAGGGGACTGCCTGCTAAAACAGGAGCAAGGCGTGTTCTCCCACTGACACTGCTGTTGGTAGAGTGCATGTGCTCACAGGGGAAGGAGATTTAGCCTAGAAAACAAATATGCAGCAGGTTAAATACTAGGATAAATATATGCAGTAGTACCCAGCTCTAGAGAGACACCAGCAGCCAAAATATTCTCAAGACAGCAAAGCATTTACATGATGAGATTTACTAACAGCATTAAGCATTTCCAAGAAATGCAAGTTGACTTTAAGCACACAGCTTACCTCCTTTTCAGAGGAAGGCAGTATAGCTGGGAAATTGCAGGTGGTTAAGTCTAAATCGACTTAAATTCAAACATTTTGCAAATATTGACTGCATTTCTTTTTCATGGGCAATCACACTTGCAACCAATTGATTGTGCAGGGTATACATACACATGAGGCTAATTTTTGCTGAAAACGGTCCTTAAGCAAAATACTATATAAAATATGGAATGTGTATTAGTAAATAGTATGAACTTTGGGAAGATTCACTAAGCTAGGCCTAAGCAGTTTCATATCAAAATTTCTGACAGGCTAGCTTTTGTTCTGTACCTGAGATTGTGCTATGACATCAGCTAAAAAGAACATTTCAGCTGGATAAACAAGACTTGAAAATAAATTCAGTCATAACCAACCTCATTTTGTCTAACGTTGCCTTCCAAAGACTTAACATGCACTGACTGTTCCAGTCATAAAAACTAGAAAATTTAACTTCATTAGGTAAAGTTTCAACTGTTTGTAAACAGACAGTAATTATGGACCTGTCAAACCAAACTGATTTGAATAGAAGGGAACTACTCAGCCTTTCTAATCCTAATTTTGGTAGACAAGTACAACATATCATTATAAAACATCACATCAGTAACCTTATGACCACGGAAAAACAGCTGAATACATTAGAACAATTGGAAACAATTTCATTCAAATAAAATTTTAAGTGCAAATCTGGACCTGCAGACGTGAGAATTAAAACATGGATGACATGCAACCCTATCCATTTCCTCTAATTTTTTTTTTTCCATATGTCTACAATGATTAAAATGAGTGCTGAAATTGCTGTACTGGAACAATAACTACCAGCAATAGAACAAGCATGAAATCCCATTCTGATTTGTCACATCTTTAAAAGCCAAATTTTCCTATTAAGTTACTGTAGAAACTTAAAAGCTATCATGGAAAGGCAGTGAAAAAATATCTATTTTCAAAAGTAATGGATTTAATGGGTTTTTTCTTCTATTTAAAAAAGACCTTTAGTTATTCATCAATGACAGTTACATTTAAGAAAATAAACTCATTCCTCAAATGTGCATTTCTAGTGTAATAGCAGAATCTAATATCCTGATTAATATTACATGAACATTTCCATTATCAGCTCAAGCTGACTGAAAAAATAAATGCCTTCATAATGCCTATTTTCTACTTCAGTGTATTCCATTGTCTTCCTATAAACACTTTTTCTGTAACCCAGAGATTTCAGTGTTTATCTGCAGATCAGGGCATGCAGACATGAAGGTATTTCCCTTCATTTCCATTCTTTCCCTTGTTAGATAGCTCTGATCATCTTCTGGAAAAAGATACCTGAGGCTCCCAGAGCCTGAGCCCTGCAGCTGCCAGAGCTGCTCTGCATGAAGCTGGACAAGGATATTTCTAAAGTCTGATCCCTATGATCAGTCCTGATACTTTTCTCTTCCTCCAGTTTATGAGATCTTAGATAATGGATTCTACTGATGAATGACTCCTCTATTTATTTGAATACTAACCTCTTAGTCATTCTGAGCTCAGTTCAAGTTGTACAATGTCTCCAAAGACATTCTATATATTGGAGAAAGACATTAAGCTTCTCACAGAAGTAAGGTTTAAATAATATTTTGACTTATACAGCTGAAATGAGTAACAAAATTCCACACAGCTATTTGCTGCACTTCTGATACAAATGCTATATTGAATAGTCTACAGCAGTTATATGAATTACAACTTATTTTATTCATCTTCTTAACTCATTTTTCATTTACATCAAAGAAGTCCTGTGTCTTTCTTTTTTTGTACTGTTCCCAGAAATGGGAGAAAATGGAATAATCTGTCTTGAGGTACTAGTGGTAAAATTAATATCTTCCTTGCACATACATTTCTTAATAGCTTTTTTATTCTTCAATGATATAAAATATTTTACTTTCACTGCATTTCTCAGTTTTATTACTGATGCCCTGAAAAGTTGTTTTTGCAGTGAAAAACAACTTTTTTTATAAGTAAGAAAAATCTACCAATATGCCTGTGCTGTTTGCTGACCCCATCTTTCCTCCTTCAGCCCTGTAAACTGAGGGAAATTCTTTCATTTTTTTTCTTTGCTTAAACCTGTTTCTGATTTTGCTTTTCCTGTCTTTATGAGAAGTCTGATGATGCTCATTCCCAAACAATGATGTTTTATGTGGTAAACTTGTCAAAGGAACAAATTGTTCTCTTAAATCTGTACGCACTGGAGGTACACATGTTGCAGACTTCATGTTGCAACGTGCCAGGCATTTTATATGCAGCAGACAGCAAGACACCTGACTTGGTACTATTTTTGCACATTTATTTTTTTTTTTAAATTAGGACCAAAATTGTGTCCATCTTTTAATGCCTCTGGAAGCTTTGGATGTGCCAAGGAGCTGCAGAGCTTTCTGACAGTGACTGATGGAAGTGCTGAGCACCTCTGACAGTCAGACCATGCACCTATTACTTTTCTGTTGTTTCTCTTGCCACAGAGTGTTTTTATGGCTTTCATCTTTGCACAGCTCATCTCTTTATAGTTTAATGATGCATTTCCTGTATTTCTCATGAGTGTTAAAGGTCCACATTCAATTTCTTCCCATTTTATCTTCAAACTTCTCTGACTAGAGGTTCTTCCTTATGGATTTTCCTATATTCTTAAAACGTACAGCTTCTTTAGAAAATGTTTTAAATGTTTAGACCTCTGAGTTGCAGCAGTTGAATTAGAGGCAGCTCAACACAACCTGTTCCAACCAATAAAAATTCCAGACTCCAACCAACTGGTAAAACTCTCTCCCTGCAAGCTCAGGTCCCAAGGACTGCCTGCCTCTGCTGATGGAGAACAGCTCAAGGGGAGCTGCACCAACTCTGTCACTGCAAACAAAATAGACCTGCTGGTACCACACCTCCTGGGAAAAGAGAAAATTCACTAAGTAATTCCTCTTTCATACTTTCCAGGCAGCTTTAAGAGGATGAATATTTGCTGTAATTAAAGATTTGAGAACTGCAGCAATGCTGAAGGGATGGGAAGAGACAGACAGCCAAAAGCAGGCACAAGCAGCAACAGGCAAAGGTTCATCCAAACCATGGCACTTAACAGTTCTCAGTATGTGATGAAACCACTCCTGCTGTTGCAATCAAAACTGTAGGGTCTAAAAGCTGAGTTCCTGCCCCAAAATTGTTTGAGATATTTATGTACAGCCCCCCTGTTCTTCCCTCAGTAGAAATGCAGGAGCCAATATTAGTACCTTTCAATACAATGAGTTAAACAACTGCTTAAAAACTCTGTCTTTTTTTTTTCTTTTTTTTTTTTTTAGTTTCTACAAAGGAAAAAAACAATCACATTTTCAGCCATTACAGATGATCAACCTTCTTTTTATGTCAAGGTTCTCATTGTTAAGTGAAAAAAGGTGGAAGCATTATGAAAATGGCATGAACAGTTTCAAAAATTGGGGAATCACACAGATGAAGGCTGAAATGGAGTTAAGATGACACAAAACAAGCCACTTTCAACAGGCCCATTCCAGTCACATCAACCTGAAAACATCAATCTGAATGTGACTGAGAAGTGAGAAAATGACAGCAGCATTTTCAGAGTTTAAATCCAATTTTTCCACATGAGGTGAAACTAAACCAGGAATAAAATGAAGTCGTGGCTGAAGGAGGTAATTTGTAAAGCAACATTACTGCTGGTACATTCGAAGTTGATTTTTTTTCTGTAAAAAAACCTAAAATACGCCAAATTGTTAAGGAACAAGATAAATACATGTGAATATACCTGAAGTAACCTTTTTATTAACATTTTGACAATAGGTGTTGCAACATGAAAGAATTATGACAGAGCCAGGTATCTCCTGTGTCTCTGTACTTGCTCCAAGCCTTTGTTTACCTGCCACATGATCGTGCTGCAGTGCTGAAACCATAAGGATTAGAAATGATGCAGTGATAGTGACTCTAGAGCAAGTTTCATTGAGTGTGAGGATGACAGCTTGATCACAGCAGACTTTCTGTAGTAATGGGAATGGGTCCAGCACTGGTACCTGCTGATCCACACGTGCTGTGCTGGCAATGAGGCACACAACTCTTGTGCTGCAGGTGTGATTTCATGAAGGTAGCTGGGAAAGTGTTAGGTTACATCGAAAATAAGTCAATAAAATGCTTCTCAGTACAGATATTACATAAATCAGCAACCCCATTATGGGGATCAATCAGAGAACAACCCAGAGAACCTACAAACAATTACTGCTATTAACCCTTGCAGAAGCCAAAAATACAAGCACATGGTGAAATTCTTTGAAGCAGTGCTGATGTACTTCATGTTTCAAGGTGTTCCTCAATGTTTTACTCAGCTTTTTCAAATTAAAAGAATGCTTATTGAAGTCAGCCAGCACAAATGAAATTTACCCAGAATACAGTCTTAATGCCATAGAAGACACATGTATGATTTAGGAGGCTTTATTTGCCCATAACTTCAGAAAAAGACCTATAACTTTAAGCTATTTGTGCATTTGAAGAAATTACAAGAAATTTCCACGCTTATTTGGGATGGAAAAGCTGAGTAACTAATAAGAATCAGTTTTATTTTATATTCTTGACACACGTTCAGTACTTTAGAGCACATAATGCATTACTAAGTATATCATTAAAGCTCATGGAATAATCAATATCAGAGTGATAAAGGCAAAGCACCCTGTGTTTCTAGAAAAAAACTGATAGTAAAAATGAAACTTGAAAAAAAGAATTGTTCTCTTAGGCCGAACACAAAGCTATGCCATAGAACACAGAACCCAAAAGACATAATGATGAAATTTTGACTATGTGACAAGTTATCCAAATTTTCTAGATGTTGCAGAAAAAAAAGTACCTAGGAAATGGCCTAGAACCTGAGAAGGAAGGACAAAACTAGAACAGGAAAAGGAAAACAAAAGTACAGCAAACATCTCACTGAAAAAAGTGCATCCTCCTGCATACTATTTTCGGAAGGGGCAAAGATGAGATGAAGATTAACATCACATCAAAGTGAATAATCATGTATCCTACATCGAGACAAAGTGCCTGATCTTAAGAGCACTTGTGCTGATTAACTCCTGTATATAACTGAAACCAAATCACAGTATTCTCCAGTCAGTGTCAATAAAATTGGGAAGGGAAAACTGCAGGCAATTGAGGTAATTAATCCCAGAATAAAGCTGTTCATAGGCAATCCAAACTGAGTAACTTTTCAGCTCTATTTTATGCTGGTTCTCATGTAAGTAAATGGAAAAGTAATAGACATGAATTAAACATTTTCATTTCGCAGTACTAAGCATTCACCCATCACCCATGAAGCTCATTCCTCATCCCTTGGGTATCAATTGTGGCAGTGCCTGCTTAATAAATGAGCACCAATTATTCAGAATTATTAAGAAATGTACTCAGCATGTACTCCCCTCTTTCACGTACATCCAAGAGTGCAGAGCAGCAGTCTGGCATACAAAATATTAAGGCACAGGGCAATCACAACAGATAAATAAACTTAACAAAGAAACAATAGTGTTAGTAACTATCCTTGGGACTGATCACACCGTTTGGGTTCTTTTTAAGAAATACAGTATGAGACCTAGAAAAATATCCTCAGAAGTTGTTTGTTACAAAATCAATAAAATTATTTCTTCTCCAATGTGTAACTTTTTCATAAAACATGCAAATATACATATAGTTCCCTTTTTCAGACAATTATTATATGGAATTATGAATTCAATATTTGGAATTACTAATTGTTATACCTTTTATACTATTTCTTTGCATTACTTAAAATGGAAACAGTTTCAATACTAAGACCTAGCTAATAAGAACACTATACTAAACACCATCTGCTAAGCATCCCAATATCCCCAGCACCACTGAACTTCCCCAGCACACTCTGCTCTGCAAAAAGATGTTGAAAAGATTACAAAATGTTGACTGAGGAATGCTTTTTAATGAAGAAAACCTCTTGGATTCTACTAGTTTTTAATTGTGTTCAAGCTTCCCCTCCATTATTTTATTCCTGGATAATTTCCCACGATGATCTTATAATGTTCTCAATTTAAATATTTAATATTTCCTGATCATTTGGTTAATCTACACCAAGACTGAATAAAGTTTAAGTTTTCAAACAAATGAAATCAAGTCTATCAAACATCATCTTTCTAAGCAGTAAATACAGACCATGTTCATCTGGTAAGCTATTACTCATTCCTGTAAGGAATACTTTTGTCTCAAGGAATTTTGAAAGGAGTGTTAGTTCTGGGGGCAAAAAAGCAATTAAAATTCTCTCTCTCTCTCTCCTGTTTTTCTCTCTAAGAGTGTGCCATTTTGCAAATGGAAAGGTTAATTCACACATATGCTTGTGCACTGAGCCTTTACTAGTCAGGAATTGATCTAACAAAACCCATCTGAACCAATTTACAGTAATGTACAAACTCAGATTCCAGAGCATCTAGCTATTACTCTCCTATAAAGCAGTGACTAACTCCAAAGCAGGAAGTTCTTGAACCACAAATCTTTGAAATCTACAAAAGTTCCCTCCAGAAAAACTGGAAATTATTTTATGTTTTTCTCCTCCCACCTCATCTCCAAACTTCTGTTGCTGGTCCTTGTCAGAGAATGGATATTGAGCAAAATAGATCCAGTAGGACTCTTGTAATGTTATTTATCATTCAGCTTGCTTTTTCTGCACTTCTTTAATATTAATTTTGATTTCATTTTAAACTTCCACACATAACCAAAGTTGTGAAAGACAAATTTCATTTTTAAAATGAAAATATTTTTGCTTTTGATGCCTTTTTCTGCCAATGCAGTGTATTTTCACATACATAAAATCTAAGTTCAAAACAAAAACTAGTCAAAATGTCTCCTTAACTATCACTATTCAATTTTTGTCTGATTTCCCTTAGAAGAGACACTGATCTCACCACTAATTAAGTGTTGGCATGATTTCATGATGATTTCTTGCTCAATTGAATTATATTATCTCCAGAGTTTCTTCAGTCACAGAGGACTTTTAAAATTGTCAAACAGGTCTTCATTTTCAATCATTCTATCCTTCCTAAATTTATTCACCTTTTCTCACTTTTTAATTTTTTTGTTTTTCAGCTGTCCCTATTCCTAACAAACATTTTCAAAACAGCTTTTCCTGATCAAATCTCAGAAGATTGTTGGATATTTAAACCACACAGCCCTTACCAGAAAAACCACAGAGTGTTATATATCCATCACTCAAAGAGCTGACGACACAGAACCATCTCTGGGAGGCTTTGGAGCTCTGAACTGTATCACTTCTATAGCATAAGAATAGTGCAGTGACACTGCTATCAAGGCCTGCAGGGGTTTGCTCAGAATTAATTTGTCCATGACTATAGATTCTAACATCATTTTGTAATGCTAATTTAAGAGACATTTTATGGATTGGAAGAAAGAATAAACAGCACCACTTTGTATATTGTATTTCTGGGCACTCTTACAATTTACCTGTTTGAGAATACAAAAAACAACAAAACAACAACAAAAAAATCAACCACACAAAAAACCAGCAATATCATTCAGATCAGAGTGATATTTTCTAAGGTAATAAATAAATCCATGTGGACAGCTGACAACAATTACAGGCAGATAAAAATGATGGCACATAAAGAGGAAGCTTTCTTCACACACATCACAGGAAACAATGCCATTTGCTGTTCTCCTGTAGCACACTGCTGTCTCCCATATGGTATAATATAATATATATATGGTATAATGGCACACAACTGTTCTGTTGCTTTCCTTACACTCCTGTCCTATTCCCACTCCCAGATTTTCTTACCTTTATCTGAGCAGGAGTTGCATTAGTGCCCTGAACATAGAGTGTCACATGCAAACAAGGGTTTCACTAGCAGCAAATGTCCAAATGTAAAGAAACTTACAGTTTTTAGTATTTTAAATCCAGAGAAACAGCTGGCAATATTTTTCAATGTCACAAGCTGCCAAAATACAATACTTTCCCATTTAAACATTTCTTAATATGACGAGGCTCATCAGACAACAGGCTACACTGTAAATCCTATTGCTCTCAAGAGGACTGCAGTTCCATGACTAGTTTAGATGTCTCTTACACTGATTAAAATTAGCATTTAAAATATACACACAGGGAGTATTTTCTGAAAACTGATAGTCAGATTAAGGCTTTGTCTTGGTCTGCATTTCCAAGTTTCACTGATGAAGCTGCACCTGTTCAATTCAAATCACATATACTGCTCAGCAGGTTTCGACTTCATCAGAATTTCTGATATAGACAATTTCCCTACAGAAGTGTTATTTTGCCTGATTAGTATTTGGGATGTTCTGATGGCATTTGCTCCATCTACACTAGAGGGATAACAGGGTTTGGCTCCAATTGCATCTGCAGCCATAGTTGCCTACATAAGATGGTCCAGCCTGTGCTCCTCATTGGTCTGGCTCACAAAAGATAATTAAATGATTCATGAGTCCTTCCCAAATCATCTAGAATTTGTGCTGAGTTCCAGACAGGTAAACATAGAGCCAGACAATTTAAATTTAAGAAAAATGCAGTGAAAGTGCTATGGCATCATTCAAAACCTGCCATTGGAGCCAGCAGATTCCCTGCACTGTGTCTTCAACACACTCCAGCTGCCCTTTCAGTAGCACAAACAGGGTTGTGCAAACACAACTCCTATAGCAGAGGACATATTGCAGAAAAGGGATAAAATTAACCTTTAGGAGCCACAACATCTACTGGCTCAAAAAGGACACGAGTGTTACGCAGTTGGTACAGCACAGGGCACAGCGAGCCTGCTGCTCTCACACCTTCCACAATGTCTGCTAGATTCCAACACACATCTCCTTTCCCTGGCAGATTCCTGACAAGGGACCATAGGATAAAAATGACCCCAGGCAATTTTCTTGACTTGTGGATTTGTATTCCCGTGACAATATTGCTCTAAGTGGAAACTTTATATTCATTTTTACTTTGATCTTTCTGATTATTAATTAGAATTACTTCTTTCTCTTCATCGTGTCTCTTTTGGCCAGTGCAAAACCAGAAATTAGCAGGGGGTGGGGAGTGCAGCGGGAGGTTGAGTGAAATGCCGCAACGTGAAGCGTTCTGCAAAATCTTAGAAGTGCAAATCGATTCATACAATACTCTGATGAGCAAGATACATGTTATCTCATTTTATGGGAATCTGAGACACAATTTAAGTGACTTTGACTTGCCTAAGGCCAGAACTATCAGATTGGGATTCAGAGGTCCTGGATCCCATTCTCTTCCATTTACTATTCTGATTTATAGCTGCAAAAGAGAGGCATAGCCTGACTCGATAAACAACATTAAAGAAAAACCCAAAGAAATTCTAGTGACAGACTATAATATATGTTTTGCATTGCAGAAGATAACCAAAAATATTTAAGCATCAACTTAGATTTTGACAGTTGAAATTTTTTGTGTTTTTTTGCGAAATGATGCAAAATAAAACCTCTGTCAAATACCTAAATTCAGTGAAAAAATCAAACTTAAATTTTTATAGAGAAATCTGACACAACATAAGACATCATTGAAAGACTAGAAAATTGTGTGCAAAATGGAAATTTGGTTAGATTTTACAAGTTCTGAGAAAGCAGTATTGGATATTTCTTCAAGCTGGTGCTCCTTGCACCACTCACATTTGTTGTTTGCGATTGGTGTGACAGGAGAGAGGCTCTGGTGCAGGGGAAAGAAATCCCAATCCCTGTCATCATAAAGAATGGAAGATATAAAGATCTTTCTTCAAAAGCCTACAAGTTTTTCTTTAAATTAAGAAATAAAAGAAGCTGGAATGTTGGAGTATTTTTGTAGCTGCTGAGCCTCTAACAACCTTCTTCCCAAAAGAAAGGAAGAAACATAACAACTAATATAAGTTATGGTTCTTAACTGCCTTGGGAAAAATTTTATCTGAAAAGAAAATGGCCTGCAATAAACCCAGAACACACCAGAGACTGAACAGCATTCCAAGGAGAGGAAATGAGTGATCCATTTTGCATTTACAAGGTACATCCTGAAGTAATCATTAGAAGCTTTCTTTTGCATTTTTTGAACAAACCAGTCATTGATATAAACAGGTCAGCAGGAAAAAATGTTAAATGCCTGCTTAAGTTCAAGAGATGGAAGGAGGAAAATATTTTCTTCCATGAAATCAAACATGCCTTCGCTCCCCAAAGATGGGAGAGCTTCCAAGAGACCGGGTGTTACACAGACTATTTCCAACTGAGTTGCACTCTTGCCATAATATCAAAATCATGTGAAATTAACTCTTCATATAAGAACTTCTTGCAACTGGATTCCCCTTACTTTACAGAAAACCAGATTACAGTTTTTCCATGAGATAACGAGGCATTTTGCAATAAACATACAGTCTGCTCCAAAGAATTGGCAGGTAGTGCATTTTGTGTTTAAGGAAAACCACCAAATATTCTGAAAGCAGCATCTGCCAACACTTTGTACAGTGCAGTCTGTGTTCCAGCACCTACATAGCTACTACCCACTGTTTAGTGTTAGGCTTCACCATCAACTGGAAAATAACCTTTCCAAGTTAATTTTGTCTTTCCAGTATGGTTTTTCTAGAATTTCTAAGCATGTTTGGTAAAAGAAAGACTTCTGTCCTTTCTTTTGTAAGAAGAAAAGGCATTTGAAGTAGAGTCAGTGATATGAAGGCAGGAAAACATTCCACAGAGCTACAGAACACATCACACAGGAATATAGTCCTGGACCTATAAGCCCATCACTGTTTTTTAACTGAAATAAGTAAAAGAAATCAAACTACTCAATGAAAATGTCCTGAAATCATTGCAGAAACAAAAATGAAAATATTTTCATCTGACTTTTTTTTTTTTTATGGTGTTTCTAATTAATCTTTTTTTACATAGAGTAGATATTGGGAAATATGAAATTGAATGTATTTCTATTCATTGAAGAAAACTTGAGACAGACTACAAATTCAGCTAAGCACAGAAGTTTAGACAGAGTGAGTATTATGTTTTTTATACCTCACAGTAAAAACACATGGCCTAGACACATACAGTATGATCAGACAGAAGTTCCCTAATGCTTAAATTAGCACATTCACACTGCCTGTGTGAGCTTGCACTAAAAGCACTGACTGACAACTAGTCTGATTAAACATTTTTTCTTACTATCTGAGATATAAAATATTTCAAGTAATATTTCCACTTATCACAACTGCATTAAGGCAAAAGACAGGGCATGAAGTGTGACAGAACATCAGATCAATTCAGAGATCACTGTCCATCCAGAGCAATCAATATACAACATGCCAAAGAAACTGCTTTTTATTTCCATAACATCTGACATATCTCCCTACAGGGAAATGTGCTCAAGCACAAACAGAAACAACCTCCTTTCTTTCATGTATTTATATATTGCTTTGAAAGTGGCAGTCAAGTCATTCCTATTGTACTTCATCTTCCTCAGCTTCATATTAACCACTCAGGGAATAGAATCACAGGGAACTAATTTTTTGGTGCATTAATATCTGTTCTTCCTCTCTTCTGTTTGATCCTAGCTCCAAACTACAGATTTTACTGTCATTGCCACAGTGGTTTTATGAGTAATAAATTAAAAGGCTTCATATTTCATTTACACAGAAACTTCAATATTCCTGTATATTAAGTTAAGATTTCCCAAATATTTTCAAGGAAGCAGGTTTGCAATAAAAATTGTATAGGTTTTAAGCTAAAGAAATCCTATTTATTCTCCAAAATTCCTAAACTAGGATTTTGGGAACCCAGCATTATTCTGGAAGACATTTTTATTTACTATTTTGTTCAAAAATTAACTAGGATTGCAAAGTTCCATCAGTCACTGTCATGAGGTATTCAAATCTCTTTGCTGAGACTGGGGTAGCAACCCAGCTTCATTTATTTCATACCAGCACCTGGAAATACAATTGTTGTAGGTCTGCTTCTGCCTGAAGAACAGCAGTCCAACAATCCCAAACACTTCAAACACAGCTGGGTCAAGTCTGTGGAAAAAGGCATCAGAAAGTCAAAACAGGAGATAAACTTTAAAAAACACTGCCCAAAACTCATTTAATGCCCTGAAAGGGAAACAGCTAAAAAGGAGCAGCTTGATAAGATACACCTGCAATATAACTTTTAGGGTTTTGAGTTTTTTTAAACTCTTGCTAATCCAGTCAGTTACCTCAACATCAGGTTAGGTTCTTTTAGTTTATTCATCACAGAGATGTTATATTTCAGCAGTCATTGGCAATGATCACACACAGACTGAGGAGAGGAGGAAAAGGGAAAATAAAAAAATATTAAAAGTTAAAATGTACGGTCAATATCAGTTTATATATATATATATCTTTGTCCAGTAAGGTATAGGCAGTTTTTTAAAATAAATACATAAAGAGACAATATGTATTAAGCTGCTTTTTTGGCATCAAAACATCCACACCTATACGCTATGAAGTCTACCTTTCAAGGTCTGTTTTTGGAACCCAGCAAAGGTTACACTTCAAGAGCCTCAAACAGCATTAATCAAGGAGGTTTCTCTAGCAGAAAACTACTACATGCTCTTGGAGCCTAACAAATCTAAGTCAACAGTATACACATCTTCACAACACCGTGCTTCCCTTTCATTTTATCCCACAGGCCCTCTGTTCATGTTGGTCACCTAAAAGGATGAATTATTGCATAAAGAATAAACTTTATTCTAATTCCACTGAATAAGGAATTGTAAAGCAAACAGAGAAAAACCATCACAGAAATGTGTACACAAACCACACTTCACTGAGGCAGAATTACATCCTGTGCTGATGTCCCAATATGCCATGTGCAGAGGGTATTGTTAACATCAAAACAATCAAGGACATGGTCTTTCTTTTCCAATTGTGCTTGTGGTTTTGTACTGACATACATTTTTCTGTTAGGAATCCACCAATCTAACTAGATTTCATCAAGCAGTCATAACTAATATTCATATATATGATATTTACTGCTAACCAGACTTAAGGCCATTGGTCTTACATAAGGCAATTTTTGCTCAGAAAATCAATCTTAGTGAAATTTGCAGATCACATCTCACAAGATCAACCATTCTGCATAACAGTATTATGCATAACAGTATGCCAGTACTTGTGATTTAACCATCCTAATATACCTGTCCACAATTTCTCTGCCTTACTTTTTCTGCTAGATATATTCACACAGGAGCCTTAAGCATCTTTATTAATGTACTGTAAATGGACAAATGCATATTCATGTAAATGATTAAAATATAGGAAACTGAAATCCCTGTTCTTATGTCAGAGCATAAATCAAAAACTCCAACATAAATAGTACAATCTGTGTGAAACATTTAGGTAGAATGTCAAACATCAATGATGAAAACACTTCCATAAAACTTCTTTGATTATTTACAGAAGACTCAAGTCTTTGATCAGAAAAATATGCACTTTCCCTGAGAAATTATTCACACATTGAACCATGTATGCAACATAACTATTTTCTTCTCAGTAAAAAACATAAATAATACTATGTTTCCTTTAAGACCAGCTGTGAGAAAATCTTTGAGGGACTGTCTTTGAAATAAAATAGGCATGGAGGTAAACGGAATTAGCAAATGGTTTTGCTTTGGGGAAGTGAGATCACAGTTAGAAAAAGCTCCCTACAAAAGCTCACATGTAAAGAGGCTTGCTAGATAATGGTTTGATCTTTAGTGCAATCTTTGTCCAAATATTTGTGGAAGTTTTCATCCTCAAAGTCTCTTACTTCACCCTTCTGCTACCTGAGGAGTACCCTACTACAAAGGCACTTCCCTGCAAGGTGTCAGAGATCAAAATTTCACCCAGGACTGCTGGAAACGCAGCTTCATATTTCCCTCTCTTTATTTAAATTGCAGGGAATATATAGACATAAGTATATCCCATAGCACACAAAAAAACTATAACATTCATTTCCTAGCATAACCATTCCTACTTCAACCACTTCAGTTGAGACTATAATTCAGCTTTTTTAAGCTCCTGCAAATCTGTCAATGACCTTTTGGCTACACCATATCAATCTAGTCCTAAATAATGCTTTTTATTTATTGATTATACAAACTGATATTATATTTGAAACAGTTTGAATTTCTGATCAAGAGCAGAGATGGGTTAGGAAAAAGAAAACACCATGTAACCATAACATACACGTGAAAGTTTATGGTTTAGACACTACGAAATTTGTCAAAACAAAAAAATTGAATGCTAGCAAGAGACATCTAAATTCTTCCAGATTTCACAATAGTCATCTATGCTGAAAACAACTTTCTGGTCTTTTTTAATTAACTGCACAACAGTAAAACTAGCATTTAAAAATGCATTCCTGATGTACATCAATTTTAGACCAAAATAAAATCTTGCTTTTTTTATTCATCTCCCCTACTGACCGAAAAAAAAAAACCCAACAAAATAATCTCAACACCTCTTTATATTGGCTAATTCTATTAACAGTGAAGAAAGCACAGACACTTTGTGGGCCACCAGGTCAGAAAAAGTATTTAAAAGTATCGTGATCTCTAGGTAAGAGGAATAGATCAGCCTGTGTTACGCAGCATTATTCAATTCCTGGAAATGCTTGTGAGAAGACAGAAAAAGGTTTGATCTCTCCAAGAGATTCAGCATTCTCAGGAATTTTCTTTTCCAGTGGGTATTTTGACAGGATGTCTGTTAGATGAAATCTTTCCATGGAGCAAAAATGAAGAATAATTTCTATTATGCCATTCAATTCCTACAAACTGCAGAAATTAACACAGTAGCTATATTCGATTTCCCACTTAACTTTTACAGGGTTTTTTGAACACATCAGGGTCAAGTGCACTCATAAGTGCAGTTTAATTACTTCCATTTCAATATTCACACAAAAGTTGTAGGGGATTCCAAGTTTTAAGTGTCCTTCTCAGATAACTAAGAAAAAGAAAGAATAAGCAGCAATTTGAGGTAACAACAGGGCTATAATTGTCAAATACAAATGGAAAAATAAATGCTTATACTATTTCTCTCTCTAGCCAGCAGTACTTAGAAATTAATTCCTCTGACCACAAGCTTCAGACATGATTTTCTTCAATACAGCATCAGAGAGAGGAGTTTCACCAGACATGCCTCCAAAGCAGTGCAAAGATGCATATACAGTCCTTAACACAGGGACACATCCAAGATACTGCAGGAATTTACATCCCATTCCAATCAAAACTGTAGTGTAGCACACAGATTACATGGTTTATTCCCTCCCCATGCTTCCCAAGCTGAGCATGGCAATTCCAGGGCTACTCAGCAACACAACAAAGCTACCTCAGGGTTGAAGACAAGCCTCATCAATAAGGGAAACATTATGTTTTGCAACAATACACAATTTAGTGGTACTTTGTGTATGGTCCCATTTTTAAATTCAAACAATAGATGACCTATATTAAGGCAACTCCAAAATTGAAGATTGTAGTTTGAAACTGCATCTCCCCTCAGCTGAACAAGAAAAATACCAAATCTACAGCAAAAATAACCTCTCAGTTAACTTACCCCTGGCTTTCTAAAGACCTTAATTTTTACAACACGGCATTGGCCATAAGGGTGACAAGGGTCTGAATCATACGTGGCTAAAGCTTTTTGTTGAAGTTGTGAAGCAGAGTTGAAACAAGGCTGGTCATGAACTACAGATTAACCCCAAAGCAATTCACACATCCTGTGCACACACCAAAGATGTCAATGCTGTCTGCTATATCCTGACCAAATTAGAACACCAGGCAGCTAAGACTTTAGTTGCAGTGCTATAGACTTATTCTAAGGATTTATTTAAACCTTCTGTTTGTTAGGGGTTTTTTAATCCTGAAATCAGAGGCAATGACTTTAATCTCTAAAACAGGACAATAAGCACCTGAGTGTGCAGGAAGTTGCATTGAAAGAAATGAGAATTATTGTGCTCAAACCTGATTTAGAGACCTGTCCTTTCTGGAGCATTTAGGACTTTCTCATGGTTTACATATAATAGGATCCAAAGAGTGTTCATGACAATTTATCATTCACCTAGAACCATGTCATAGGATTTACAATTTTTTTTTTGCCCAAGTCCTATTTTACTATAATTGCCAATGAGAAAATCTGGAATACCAGTGCAAAATTTGAAGTTTCTACTGAGATTTAACTGGCTGAACTGTTTGATTCAGAAGTTATTACAGGTACAACTCCAGCTGTGACCCACTCTTGGGGAAAATGGAAAAAGTGGAAAAGTTTCTGTTGAGTCAGCAAGATTCTTCTACTTTTCAACAACACCTTTTAATTGCTGAGTGACACACAATGTAAGAAAAGTAAAAAATAATAATGACAAATAAATGTCTTATGTTAATTTCACAGGAAGATAGCATTTTGGCTTGATAATTTATTCATTTTGGTCAGACCTGAGGCATATTTGCCCCATACACAGAAAGCATCAGCTCTCTCTATACCACTGAATACACCTGACAGCTTGCTTTCACATTCTCTATTAAAAATAGCCTTGAATTTTTCTTCTTTAAATGGGATCATACTTCAAAAAGTCTTTTCAATAATATTGGAAAGACAAGGAAAATTACTTTCAGTTAAATAAGTACTAGATAAAATACCTAGTTTCACTGAAATGAATAAGGATTAACTCAAAGTATATTTAGACCAGCAGTGATCTCACTGGGTTCAATGTTTTAATGGGTTTGTATTAGAGTAAAACATGCTGAGGTGATAAGTTTGAATTGCTAATATAATTTTTTACTTTGCAGGTAGTAAGACTTTTATTCTTCACTATGATGTTTTACAAATATATACCTTGTATTTAATATGGCTTTGCTATGCATCTAATAGTACTACTGTAAGTAGTGATCTAAGTAGGAAAACTTAGCTAAAAAGTTTTTCACAAGCAGCAAATAATTAGTGTTAGACACAACAAATGCTAAAATTCACAGGTCCTACAGGTTAGTAGCCATATGAAAACCTGTCCAAATTAAACAAAACATGGAGTTGTTAAACTAGAGTTAAAATATTCACTCCAATTTTTCTATATTATGGGGTATTTTGTACTGTGATACCATGGAAATTCACATTCATAAGCTTCCCTTATCTGACTGTCCACAAAGCTTCCAATAAAATGCAACCATTAGAGACATGATAAGATCTGAACCTGCTTCAGGCATGTTTTCAAATACTTTAGGAGGCTATTTGATGTTTATCCACCAAGTAGATTGAAAGCAGGAGAAAACAGACTCATAGTATGTTCAGTGAAATATATTTCTCATTTAAGAAAAAAATGTTTCCCAGAATCCATGGAAATTCATTGTTTACTGCAGACGTCTCTGTAAATAGAAGTTATTACCATCTGTACAGTGCCAGCCCCTGTCACTCTTTTGTCTGGCTTGGAGATGGCTTAGATGGCAGCTGTGTGCTTGTTGTTGTGTCCCTGCAGGTCAGAGAGGAGCTGCAGGATGGCTGTGGAGGCTGATACCATCTAGGTATAAATGACTATTTCCTCCTCAGATAATTCCCCATAGCATCTCTGGTGACTGTAACCCCGGTCAGGTCACACCAAGCCCCTGACCAACTCCTATCACTGCTGTGTATCTGCTTTGATAGACACAGCCATCATTGATGGAGACAATGTTCTGAAATGCACTACATTTTAGGGCATTTTCCTGTGATTCTTAAGTGAACACAATTATAAAGTTAATTATTTAAGAGTTAACGGGAGAGAACAAACTCTGTCAGTGTCCTTATTTCTCTAAACTATGATTGCCACAGTTGGCAGCAATAAAGAAATAATGTGTTTAGATGGGTACATCAGGTGGTGAATACTTTCACAGACTTCAAAAAATTAAATATCAAACTAGAGATCAGAGGGTTATTTTAATCGGCTAAAAAGATAATTTAAAGAGAAAAGCAGCCTTTTTCTTCCCCCCCAGTAACCATCACATTCCTCATTTGGAATATCTACCACTGTAAATGTATGCTTTGCTAAGCAAAGCAGTAGTTGGTCTGAAAATTGTCAATGTGACAGAAGATTAAGCATTATGTGTCTGAACCAGCCTTCATTGTTATCTGCTTATCCAGTAATCGGTAATTCCTTTTATCTACAGCACAAAACTATTCCTAACATCAACCTTCTGCTGTCATTTATAGCACAGTTAGCAGCATGGAAGTATTTTCCAATTAAATCCACTTTCTCTGATCTTACTTATATTAGAATCCATAGGTGACAGAAGGTGGACTTGGCTCTTAATATTGTCATTATTTTTAAAAAACAAACAAAAAAACAAAGAATAAAATCATATAGACATGCAAAGAAAATTGAGGGCTCTTCTTTAGGCAACTGCTTAATCCCTTTTAATTGTAATTGCCTAAAAATAGCCCTAAGCCTTAACTCCTTCAGCCCCATATGGTGCTTACAACTGGTCCAGAGGAATTAGCTTAAATCTCCCAGAAACTCAAAGAGAAGTGTACAGCTTTCCCATTCCTAACAAAGCCTCTTAAGCACGGATTGTGCCAGTGTTAATGTTGTAAAATCTGTACACTCACCTCTTCTGCACACTTTGTGACACTAATATTTTACATGATCAACACTAACAGGGAAGAAGACAAAGGTCCCTGAGTTAAGTTGCTCACAGTAGCCACAAAAGCAGTGTTGACAGCTTTTTTACTATTTTTTCCCCCATCAAATTTGCTTCTTGTACTTGGAGCTGTATATTTGCTAGTCAAAAGGCAGACTCTTGTCATCAGAACAACAGGGCTTTTGTTGTTGTTTTGTTTCAAATCTGATAGAATTAGTTCTTCAGAATCTGTAAAGGTTAAGGGGTTTGTAACATTCTCAGTAAGCCCACAACTGTTAAAAAATCCCAAGTTTGCTGGATTATTCTAACATGTATAACATTACATGGTATCTCTAGGCACCACAAGAGGATCAAGTCCTAAGAAAGGTTCTGAAGGTAAATATTGAGAAGGATTTCTGACTACTCCACAAAGCAGCACAGGAAAAAGAAAGGAAAAACCACAGAAATAAAAGAAGACAATTGTCTACATTGATGTTTCTCTACTGCTAAATGGAGTAAAACAGTAAGTAGAAAACCTGTTGTAACTCTTGCTGTAATGTCAGTTTAGGCAGCAACAGCAATTTGGGATGTAATACAGTGCCAAAAATTTAACTCACTTATAAAATGTCTGACAGATAAATCAGGGCTTGGGCCATTTTAACTGTGATCACAGAAATTTATGAAGTCTTGAAGCAAAAATGTAATTTATTTAATCAGGAATAAATTCATTCAAATAAATGTCATAATCAGCAGCCCCCGAAGAGAAACAGAAGCTGAGGTTCAGTATTAGCTGATATTATATGAAGACTTAAACAGAGAAAAGCTGCTAGAACATCAATGCCATATAAAGCAATTTTACTTATCCTCTAGTTAAGATAGAATGGACTCACATATGAGTAATAAGGGCTTGAACTCTGGTAAAATATATCTAAATAAGTGCTAAAAATGGCAAGAGGCTTGGCTGCTCCTATCCAAGCTGCCTCTGAAAGCTCCACTTGGTACTTTGCAAAATATCCAGGATTTTAAGTTGAAAAAATGTACCTTATTTGTGCTAATGTTTTCCTGCCAGAACATTCTTGTGGTAGCATAAATGTTTTACTTTGTTTTGCTAGAAAAGGCACAAGTTAGCTCACATTAAGTCCATCTTTATGGAAGAAAAGTAACACACTGTCGTCTGTGAAATAGGCTGAGCATGAAAAGCAGCCTCCTCTGGCATCCAGCTGCAAAGATACATCATATCGATTTTAGTCCCCAGGAAATCTAGGCCATGTTTCACTTTTAGTGCCACCTTGGATGGTGTTAACTTCACGGCAGACTCTTCCTACATTTAATCCTCAAATTACCTCACTCTGTAGTTCTCAGCCTGAAACCCTGAAAATAGGGTAGCCAGGAAGTTACCTCTCATTTTTGCCACACTCACATAGCAGTGGGAAAAGGGATAATTGTTTGCTGTTTCTGTTGGGGTGAGGAAAACAGAAAGAAAAAGAGAAAAGGAAAGCAAGTAGATCTTAGAGGAAAAATAAAACAATTCCAGACAATAAATAATCAAGCAAATAATTTAGGGGTAAAACATAAAGTATTTTTTTCCTCTGCCCATGTTGGAGGATTTGGGAGCAAGGGAAACTCTGCCATTCCCTTTCCTTTTTCAGTTTCAGTCCAGTCACAAATCCTCAGGGGTGACCCCAGCAAGAGGAAAGATGCATTATTGAAGCAGATGCCAGCCAGCAGTGCTGCTGGGAGGAGCACAGGAGTTTGCACATGCAAGGGCTTCCCTTTGTGCTGCCACAGCTGCAGCACAGCAAACCCTTCTGGATCTGCTCCATCCCTGTGCCAGCCCTTCCCTGCCTTCCCCATGGCAGCATGGCAGAAGTGTGCTTGGTGCTTCAGTACTTGATCCTGGAGTTCTGCAGTTCAGCTGGTGCCAGGCAGCAACGTCCTTGCCCAGGGATCTCAATTTGGGCAGCTCCTCACAAGGGCATCCCACAGATGGGCGCTGCTGTCACACGAGCACATGGTCAGTCAGAAAATAATTCTGCTTCACATACAGAACAAACAAATTTTTAAAGGAGGAAAAAAAATCATGATATGTGCAAGCATACAATTAAAATTCAAGGGTTTTTTAAATTTTGTAGTAAATATTATAAAGTATAAATAACAACTCAGCTACAAACAGAAAAGATGAGAGGTTGTTCTAATCTTTTACATAAACCTTCTGCCAGCCACCAGCAACAATGTACCCTTTTCTCCTAAAAAACATTCCAAAGACCTTTGAATTACCTTGCAACATCAAGGTTATGAAGGCACCAAGATAAACTAGTTGCTTCAATTAGTGCAGGTCTCAGCACTAGCATTACTTTGCTATAATTTGTTCACTTGAAAAATTAAATCCATTATTTGCCTTAACGTGCCTAATGGATGAGTAAGATCCTTTCAGCAAATTTCAGTAATATTTTATAACCTTTTCATATCTTTAAGATATTAGCTGCTGGCAAAGCTTCCAGCTGGACAGATAGGAAATTCCCAATCCTGTAAGGACATTCTTAACTACAAACACATTTTGGAAGTGTTCTTACTGAAGCATGCACTATGCAGGAGGTTGAGCAATAGGCAGCTTTAGAAAGCAATGCTGGATCTCAGTTCTCCAAGTGTGTATTGGTCTGATGTGCAAGCCCTGAAGTCAATTAGGAATCAGAGTAATGCAGAGAAGAATTTCCTGAGTCTGGAAAATGTTGGCAAGAGGAGCTACATCTTAAAGCAGGAAGCCAAAAGCTTTTTTACTAAATTTTCTTTTATTACACACACACCAAATTTTATTTATTTGATTTAGTAAACCTTAAAGTCAGCCTCAGAGGAGGTTTTTGATTTGAACAACTCAGGCTGTGTATGTTCTACATGAGAAATATTAAGCTAAAAAAATAACAGGCTGTAGAAAAATTGTTCTGGTATTCCAAAAAAGTCATTGCACAGCAATAATAAAGGTATTCTGAAACTCTAAACGGAGGCATTCTGGTAGTTTATTTAATAGCACTTATTTAAATTGTTCATAAGTGTGCCAAATTAGTTTAAAGTATTCATACATTGAGTTTGTTGAACATCAGCAGTGTACAGCTACTCATGGCTCACAGGCTGCAAAATTGGTAGGGAGCTATTAATGAAGTGGAGAGATTGCATCCAAGAGCCAGATTAGAGGAATGTGACTGCACAGGCAGTCTTGTAATGCAATTTAATGCTTCCCAGAGAAAGTTTAAGCAGAACTGACAAAGCAGTTACAACAGATTTTCAAACTCTTTTTCAATTATATTTTTCCATTCTAATTGGCACAGTACCCCAAGGTACCATACCACCAGTGGCACAAAAACTGCCTGTTCTGTTAAAGCCTCCCCAGTTGTGAATTACTCAGTTTTTGCTATATGCACCAAGTTTTTAATCTGAATTACACAGAAATAACATTACCATGGCAGGAATTACAGTTTGGGAGACAGATTGACAGTGTGTAACCAGCAGTAAGACTTTATGTTTAAATAATTAATGGAATATTATCAGTTATTGGAAGAGTATATTATGATATACATCAAACAGGGGATTTAAGGTTAATTCCATGAGTTCTTGAGTGCCTCAAGTAAACTTTGTTGCTTGTGAGGTGCTTAATATCTGTTAGCTGTAGAAGGAATTTATTATTCCTTCTGCCTGATCTATAATCCCAGTCCAAACGTGAAGAAGAATCCAAGTATTTTGAAGTTAATTCACAGCAAAAGAATCTATTATGGCACTGATAAAATAATGAATCTATAGCACTTTGAACACATTGCCAAAGCAATATCCTGTATTTGTGAATAGATGATATTTGAAGTGACTGATGCCTGTCAGAAAACCCTCAGTGTCCAATAGAGACACATAGGCTAACATGTTCATTGCTTTATGAGGGCATCATAGCACAGAACTCTGTAAAAGAATTAGACTGTGGACTTGGAAATAATACTTGAATTTTCTTTAACAGAGGATGCTTATATTTCTGCATCACATTGATTCTCACTGAATTGTTAGGTTAAAAGCTTTCAGAAAGCATTTATGGCAAATAAATTCTTCAGGTATGTGTTCCAGCTCCAAAGGGTATTCAGCACTCTTGTAGAGACTCTGTAATGTATTGAACAAAGTGTAGCACAAAGATATAACAGGAAAGATCACAGGTGTCAGTCTTTGTGAATGTCTTGAAGGCAAGGTTGATAATAAAATAAATATAAAATATAAAATAATAAATAATATAAAACTCGAGGGGAAAACTAAAAAAAAAAAAACATGGTGGGAAAAATAAAAAATAATATGGTGGAAAAATTAAAAAATAACATGATAGAAAGTAGCAAGAACTTTTTTCAGGACAACAAGAACCAATTTAAGAACTTTAGAAGTGGGCGATAGACAGTGTGTTCCAGTCTTGTGTGCAGATATAAGTTATGGAACAAAATTATACTTAAGAGACAAAATAGAATACAGTTTACTTTTCTGGAAATTTAAGTTTTGCTTCAAATTTTTCATCTCTCCTCAGGAAAAAGTTATTCATGGTCAGAGTCAGTAATGTATTAAACATGGAAGGTAGAGAAAGAAACAGAGTACCATGTCAGAACAATTCCTGTGATTCACATTCCTAAAAGATTCACTTTCCAAACCCAGATAGTAAATAACAGCAGACAATCCAAGGAAATTTGGTTTTCCTGAAAATGAGGGGCTTTTGCCTCCAAAAAGTCCACTGCTTTTTATTCGAGCTTCAGAAAAAAACAGTTTCTTGATTTATATTTTACAGAAATATATTAGTCACTAGATTACACTTGTTACTGTTTTATGAATTTAGTCACTTTAGAACTGAGGAAAAAGAAATTTGCAGAACATGAATCCAGAAGGTATTTTGGCTATCCAGGGCTTGTTGAATTAGGGTGGACAAGGTTTCTCATACAGCAGCCACCCACCTGCACTTGCTTCGCTGCCTACACACCAACGGGACATAGATCATGTTGACAAGTTTCTCTTTAAATGTATAAACCTGCAGTAAGGTAAAGCATGCTACTGAACAGTAACACAAAATGTGACACTTCAGGAGTGAAAACAATCACTCAGCTCTCTACTGATTCGTGCAGCCACTTTCAAGGCAGTGCCAACATTAAGCAGACATGCAATATTCAAGCCAGGAAGGCTGAATATCATATCAGAAATCTCACAGTGAGAGATCTAAGCTTTTCTCTAATGTTTGATAATAGTAAATATTCCAGAAACTAAAACAAATGAATAAAATTTTCAGTATTACCTTGGTTTTCTAGCAAACCTCAGAGGAAGGAGAAGCTAGACTCAGAGGAATGGCTACAACTACATCTGAGAAGTGGCACTCTTGTAGCCTAATTTATAGAGTTGATTCAAAATTGAACTCAAGTTCAAATGTCTGTTCACCCTCTACTCAGAAGCATTCCAGAAGGCCTCTTGTAATTTCAGGAGTTAGGTGTTCACTTCAGGAGGTGTCAGTGGACTCAGTGTCAGCCTAGGACACCTTGGACCATGGAAAGAACACTTAGCAACAGAAGCTAAAGCTTGACTCGTGTCTATTCTTGAAGGTACACAATCAGAAAGTAAAAGAAATATGGCTTTTTGGCAGCCCCCAGGATGCTAAAAATAAAAAAAATAAAAAAAAATATTCCTGATGAGAAAGAAATTCATAAAGAAATCTTCCCAACATTTTTCAATCTTTCAAGCACCCAGGCCAGGATTCTGCTATTTATGTGACATTGTATTTAGATGTAGGCTCTGCAATACTGAGCAATAAACTTATAAATATTTGACTCAGAATTTCTCTGTTACCATATTGCAAGCAAAAAATCTTAATTCATACTCCAACAGTCACAGAAAGAAGTATAAAAGTTAGGGATGATATGAAAAAGCATGCTTTGAAACACCCTCCCCTGTTGAATTAAAGAGCTTAGAAGTACAGGAATACAGTACAAGAACAACATTAAAAAATGTTTTTCAGGGTTTTGTTCTTGTGTACTAATTCACATTGTTCTTGACTGTAGAGAACAAAAATGTTTGTGGGTGGGAGTAGAAATAAACTGAGAGAGAGAGAACTGAGAGTGACATATTCTCTATGAAAGAAAAGAAGTGGCAATTTCCCAAGAATGCAAGTGCAGAATATTTAGACACATTTATATTCCACATCTATTAGATTGATTAGCTTTTAAGACACAACACCTATTAACTTTTTAAAGTCTCATATTTGATGAGGACATTGTACAAAAACATGCAGATGCAAGTATGAAAAGTTTATGGTAAAACATGGATACTTAAGAACTCTCTGCTTGTCTGTCACTTGCTGCCATTGCAAGGTAATCTGAAAATTCTGAAGTTTGATAAAGACTTCAAATTCATGAGAAATCTGATTGTTTTCTTCCAAATATTCTGAGGAGGTGGTTTACAAATAAGTTTATATCCGAGTTAAAATGAGAATATACAGTTGTGAAGTAGCAGGGGTTACTAGAAATGTTTTAGAAGTTAAGCAATTACATTCAATCTGTATAGCATCTAATTATCCCCTCAATTTATTTGCTTGTTTTATGAAATAGTGTATAAATAGACACAAACTGTGCTACACAGTTTTGTATACACTAATTCACAGTCCTTTGTAGTTTCCCCCACACATTTTTACTTGAGGTCCATCAAATCTTGGTATTCATTCTTAGTGGATATCTCCAGAAATACTAAAAATTTTGGGACTAAGAGTTTAATTTGTAGTTTCATGGAAATTAATATTCAGATTGCTTTATAGGATTGACAAGAATTTTTGGAGAGAAACTGAGAGAAAGCAGTAGTCAAAAATCTGAGGTGGAGCCTTTGATCTCTTCCTCTCTGGTCTCCTAAGCAGCATAATTTCAATACAGGGCTGCTAGTGAAGTGCAGATTCTGGAAATTCTCAAAAATCAAACAAGAAAAAAGTAGTCAGAGAACAGCTCCTTCCCTCCCCACTCCTGTCCAAGACCCACACGGGAGCATATCCTGGGAGTCAGGAACATTGATGTAGAAGGTATATCAAGGGTAATCAGGTCTAGTTGCCCAGCACACTGCTGTTATTAATTATTGACTACCTCACAGTGACCTTCAAGCAGTACTTCAGAAAGAAAAGACAGTGTGGGTCAGACTAAATCTATGTCACCTCCTCCCAGAGAGGGTTTTCTGTTCCTGCAGAGATATCTGTATCTATAGCTGCAGTAATGAAATAAAGGGAAGTTACAGAGTTTGGAGTGCATACTCGACCTGAAGACACAGCAACTCATCTTTTCTTAACATTAGTCTCTAGTGAATTAAGAATTTAATTAACAATTTTGACTAAGTCATTCCATGAGAAGCAATTCAGGAACTCTTTCCTCTGAAAATTATGAACACTTAGATAAGTAAAAGAATTACAGATAAAAGTGTTTCAAAATAGGAAAGAAGCTGTGATTTTTTTGAGAGTCAATTAGAGGACATTAAATGCCCAAGGAACAGACAAGAGAAAAAATCAGAAGAGTTTAAAAAGCACTGGAAATTATTCTGTAGAGCTGCAGCAAAAAGAATGCTATAGGCTATTCAATAAAAGCACACAGGGAGTGATTCAGCTCAGTTCCTAAGTTCTTCATAAATTACCTTAGCACTCCCTTAGAAATCATAATATAGGGTTACATGGAGCAAAGACAGCATAATTCAGCAGACCTTCACCTATGCTTAAACTGGAAATCCTGCACGCCTTACAAGAATAAAGTCATTCAAGTAGATTTCTCAAAGAGCTAACTTGGCTTCTCCAGCCAACTTTTTTGAAAAGGAGCAGAAACCTTACATCACCCACCCAGCCACTACCACCTATTTTCCGGGGCAGCATAAAACAAAACAGAACTCATCAAATTTTTCTGTATGCTGAGCTAATTAAAGGAGTAGATTGCATATTAAAAGCTGATAATTAAGATAATATCAAAGTCTGTAAAGCTACTAGCCCTGTTCTGATCTGTTAAAGCAGCTCAAACCACAGCACAGATAGAAACAAGCAACGGGTTTCTTGATACAAAAACCTGTATATTTAAACATGACATACCATGTTGTAGAAAAGCCTCCTACACAACTGAAGTTTTTGACTTCTAAAACTGCTTATAAATATTAATACAATATCATAATCCATTTAATTCTCAACATCTTTCTAAATTTGCAACAAGGATTTTGCAAGTCAACTCTTTCATCTTCAAATATATGTTAACCTGTGAAGACAAGAACTGTCACTTTAAACCCACCTGCAGTCTTTGAAAAAGACAGGGTACAACCTACTTGTGGAGTTATAGTCAATTCCCCTGAAAGATTCTTGACAAAACTCTAGAGAATCAAGAATCAGGTTTACTCACACATAGCCTTGAAAGCACTGATTAAATAGGGCTAGTATTGGATATCTTTCCCTCTATGAATACAAAAATAATACATGAACTTAGAGATCTTCAGGTAGAGTTTACAGTGCTTCATTATTAACAAAACTGATTTAGCCATTGCTTGAATATTTGTCCCAATAAAAAGGACTGTCTCCTAATTTACTGTCAGAATCCTTGTGACAGAGCTGAGCGGAGCAGAAACTGGCTCAGTTGCTTTGAAAAGAATGCTCCCCTACTCAGAAAGGATCAAGAAATGTAACCAGTGATGAGAAGTTTAGCAAAAAACTGAAAAGCAGGACCAAGATTTAACAGTGTTATTACCAACTAGATCTAAGTCTATGTGATGCTTGCCTACTTATCACATTAAAAAAGGCCAACATTAGTTAGAACAATAATGAATTTCCCTATTTTTCAATTTAACAAATCAGCAGAAGAACAAATTAATTTATTCTTTTACTTGGCTAAGGAATTCCTCAGCAATTTAGAAGAGATATCATTCCAAACTCTAGCCACCAGTGTTTGCCTCCTTTAATAATTGAATAGTGAGTGATTTGAATTATATACCTTTCTTAGGTCTTAAGACCTAAGAGGTCTTTAACTCCCAAATACCTGGGTAATTATCTTTAGAGCAATATCACTTCCTATTAGAACTTGAAGTACTCATTAAAATGCTGTTTTGCATGGAGATTTTGGTGCTCTCTTCTCACACAGAAGACCCCAGCATAATCCTATATTTAGATACATATTAGTTCATAGAGGGAAGCAAGAGAAGTGCAGCACATTTTCTTTCTTAAAAAATACACGCAACACAATAAATTCCACATTATATATACAGTCTTAACTTGCAGCATAAGTCTTCCTACTGTTCTATTAGTGTAAAAGTCATGAGTAATATAGTCATAAGAACAAAGCTGTTAAAATGTTAAAGATAAAATATTCATGCACACAGTAATTTCCTGCCATGCTACCCTGGTATTTTAGTTTGGTTAGGGGATTCATCTGAACAGATGCAGATTTGGGCCAACAAATCTGGTCCTGAATGTCAACGCAAAATTAGCTGTGTATCTTCAACCAGCATCATTGACTTTTAAGTCCCAAATACAGGCTCCCATTACATTCTGAACAGCGACAGTATCCCTAAAGCACCTGGTTAAATTCCAGAGGGTAGGAAGGTTTAAATTCATTAAACATTGTAAAATAACAATGTAATGGCCAACACAGAAATTAAACATTCCAACGTCTTTCGTTGGGTCTTGTTTGAGTTTTGGTGGATTTTGTTTTGTTTGTTGTTTTTCTTTTAGTTTGGTGCACTTCATTTCTTTTTCTTTTTTCTTTCCCTTAGAGCACCACCACATTATTATTGTCCACTCTAAGGTTTCTTGGCATGGGTAGGTTGTGATTGGTTTATTGCTTAGATTTCTGGGGTTTTTTTAACACTGGTATAACATTCCCCTCCAGAGGAAATTTGAGAATTTGCCTTGAACATTAAGAATTCAAATACAGAGTAGGAGAGAGAGACAGACAGACAGGGTCCTCAGTGTGGAAAGGAGAAAACTAGAAAGTTGTTTAAAAATACAACTAAACTTCTGCACTTACACACTTTACTAAGAACTTACACCAGTTCTTCCACATAATGGTTTGATGCCCCCAGACATTTCAGTTAATCACATTGCTTGAAACAAACTCCACACAGCTTTCATAAAACCTACTAACTCTGGAATCTCTATGACTAGAAAGGCATAAACAGAAATAAAAGGAGACATGCCTCAAACAACTTAAATACAAAGCCAAGTGCTTGATTTCTTCCTTTCTGGATAACAGTCATCTATTTCTGTATTACAGACACACACACGCTACAAAGTAAAAGAAATAAATGACAAGATTAAGAAAAAAAACAGACTCCACACCTACATCTCCCTAATTCTTGCAGGCTGTGTTTAGAGTATCACAGCAAGTCCTTCTGCCATGTAGAATGAGCAGCTCTGTAGCTATGGCTGGAACACATGAAGCAGAAATAGACGCAGCAGATTTCTGTTTCTCATTGAAGCAGTTTGTGCTACAAACACAGCTGCAACACAGATACCACTGCACTCAAATAACCAGACACAGTCACAGCAAATAGTGGTATTTCTGAAATTCTATTTACTTTCTGAGATGCTGGTTAGTATTAACCAGTGAGGCTTCAGAACAGGCACAGATTTCAGTACTTGTGGTACTACATCATCATTGCTTCTGAGGAGATACATAAGTCCACCCAAAGGTCATTGATATACATGTTGGAAAAAATACATCTTGTGTCTGTAAGACTACCAAGTATCAAAAACAAATGGGATTGTTACACTAATAAATCATTATATTTGAGCTATTTCTTAATATTTTGTGGGTTTGGGTTTAGGGGTTTTTGGTTTTTTGTTTGTTTTTTTTTTTTTTTGGTTGGGGTTTTATTGGTTTTGTTTGGGTTTTTTTGTTTTGTTTTGTTTTGGGGTTTTTTGGGGGGTTTTTTATTTGGTTTGTTTTTGTTTTGTTTTTTTTTTTAATGTTGTTGTTTTTTTAACTGAGATAACAAGACTGTATTGGTCACATTATTCTATTTTCTGGGAAAAACAGCAGGGAACATAGAAATGTAAGAACACTCCCTGGCATTCATCCCTTCCCAAAGCATGACAGAAATTTCTGAACTTTAAGGAAATGTCTTTTAATCTACAGAGCAGCAGTGAAAATCCGTTCTTTATTGGCACATCTATCAGAACAAAGTTCTGGTTCTTCACATTCCTTGCCTTGTGCACTTGCCAGTAGAAAGAACAAAATCCTTCAGAATGGCTTCAGTCTCCCATATGCTTTGTTTAGACATCTGCAGTGTCCTGTGAAATCAATCTCACCATGAACATGTCTATATTTAGGCCCCTGAATTGCAGAAGTGTTTTACTGCAGGGTTGCAGTTGCATAGGAATACAGGCCAAGGACCACCAAAGCTTTGTCTAGTTCATGCTCTGACAACACAGCTCCATTTCTTTTCACCACTTCTCTCCTTCCTTTGCCCATTCTTGCTGTAAATAAGTATATTTTGGCGTTCTTGTTGCCTTCTCCCTCCAGTATCTCTGATGGGGTAGCTATTTACCACACTGCAGCTCATCAGATCGCTGTCATTTCAGCGCTGCTTTATGCGCTGCATACGTCAGATTTTTCATCTGCTGGCAGGAAGTCTGAGCAATGTGTCCTCAGCAAGGATGCACTTATTTCCCTCATTGCTTCCTGAAGAAGTGGCAAGACATGTATAATCATTTACAGGATTTCTTACTGAGTGCTTTGGGCAAATGTGTCACATTGAGTTATTCTGCTCTCTGATAGATATTTGAACCTTAAAAGAAATGTTTAAGCCAAGATAGACAGTTTGAAAGTAATAGATCCTTGGAGGAAAGCAGCCTCGAAAAAGAATTACAGCCTAAAGAAGGCACACTAAAAGCCCAGGCAAGTTTTGTGGCAACACTGTAAACATACCCAGAATAGTCATGAAAGAGATATCTGGCAGTATTTTTGTAGAAAAGGGCAATTTTGTCCCCCTCCAAAGTTGCTTTCCAGTACCAGCTACCACAGAAGATTCCTTTATAATTCTTCAGAATTCTCACCACGGGTGCTGTCATGTTCCTACAACACAGGGTTTAAGTGTGCTGCTCTTACAGGAAAGGGTGTAGTGTCTAACATTTTCTAGGGTTGGGACAGCAATGGTTTTCCATAAAAACATCAGATATAAGGTTCTGCTCACTTCCTTTCCATAGGATAGTCATGTTGTTGGTTCTCCTTTTAATCCTTAATAATTTATTAAGGACAAAGGAAATCAGACTCAGATTGAGCAGTTTTGAGCCAAGATTTAGACTACAGAAAGCACTGCAATATTGCATATTAGTATAAGCATAGAAATTCTTACAATCTATTAGTTCAATTCCCCATTCCTCCCTTCATAAATAAATGCTCACAATTACTTTCCTTCTCTTTAATAATAGCAGAATTTGTAACACATTAGAGCAATGAAAATTAATCCTTACACACCTCTGTCAGCATAAGCCTTTTTATCTCCCTCATTTATGTAATTTAAACATTAAGTACAAAAGGTGAAAGTATAGATTTTTTTCAAGATTGTTTTACTAACAAAGATCAAATTCAGTACTTTTCACTGAGGAAAGTGAGCTGAGACATCAAAGTGAGCAGGACCTCATCCACCAGCTCAGGGGACTGACTGTATTCACCCACAGCCAGAGAAACACCACTCCTGATTCAAGAGTCTGTTCTAGTCCCAGCAACTCTATCTTGTTTGCATAACTTTATTAGTAATTACTTTGTTACCATTTCTTGCTGTTATGACTTCAGTCAGTACTGTCTTGTTTATGCTGTTAATTTCAAATATGAGCCATAGTGCCCAAAACAAACAGAAGCTTCAGAAGAGGCTGCTAAACAGATCCTTTAATAGGTCTCCTTATAATCGCACCTTTAGCACTTATTTAAATGCATCAAGAACAGTTTAAGACCAAAATCCTTAGAAGCAGCCCAAAAAACCCCACCTGGATAGGATATCAGTGAATAGCCATTTAAATCACAAAACATGCTCATAAATGAACCAGACAGATTCTCCAGTCTCCATTGCACAACTCCACTGTTTCAAAGAGTTGTGTTCCAATAATCTAAAGTCATCTGCAATAAATTGTCAAACACCATAGAAAATGTGAATTCAGATGTCACAGTGGAACTCAGACTGGTATAACTGAGTGGAGTTCCAAAGCCTGAAGTAAATGGAGGTTGAGAAGACATTATTTCAAATAATCTTTAATTCAGGCCTACACGCTCTACAACCGCAACTTTATTTCTTCTCTGTCCTCTTTTTGGTATTAACTCACAGCCTTTGTTTCATATTAAGTTTGCTGCTGACATCTCAGGTGAGAACAGTGGCTTCCTAGAGGTGATGCAGCACTTTACATAATGGGTTCAGTGGATTTTGGGCTTTTGCCTTCATCAGAGCACAAACTTTGCATGTTTATATAAATTCTGAGCATGTACATTCTTTCATATTCAAGTCTTTGCAAAAACACCAGTATTGGGCAATTTTCTCCACCCTTAAACTATTCAAGCTGACAAGAGATCCATCAGAAGTCTCACACAAAGGCTAAAATCATGGCTTCTAGAATTTTATGACCGCATAGCTCAATCTAATTCCTACAGTTTGAAATCGCTTGAATGAACTTCAAAGTTGTGCTAAGTAATAATGTCTTGGGTCATTAACTTTAACACTGCCAGCTTGCCCTCATGATTGCATTTACTTTAATTAATGTAAGTTAGTAATTAATGGCACACTTAACAGAAAGGACTGCTTTAGCACATTGCCAGTTTTTAACAAATAAAGCAATCTCAAAGTGCTTCAGGCAGGACTGGAAATAATATGTTGCAGGTGGCAAGACTAAAGAAAAAACAGCTAAGTCACAGTGTTTTGTGGGTATTTTCCTAAATCTAGGTGTAACAGGTGTAATTGTCATGCTAAAAACCTAGTCCACATTTTATCACGTTTCATCACAGTTCTTTTGATTTTTCAGTACTAAACTTGATTCATAATAAAAAACTTCAGCATGCAGATTCTATGTAAAATTATGAAACTGTTGGAGAGAAAAATGTTAGTTATTCTAACAGAGCAATGAGGACGTCAAAACAGAGCTCATTAAATAACTGTGTACCAACTACCTACTACCTCGAACAGCTCTTTTACAAGAACGCTTGGTGTTCAGACCACATTCTCCTCCTCCCCTGCATCTTTTGCAAGTTTTCAACTTCTGGTGAAATTTTGACCAAACCAAGCTTTATTCAAGGGATTAATGTCTTCAAAACCAGTTTACTCAATCTTCCATAAGTTTTTGAGGGGGGGGGGGGAAAATCTGAAAAAGAAAATGCTTCCAGTAGCAGAAATAAATTAACACATAAGAATTGCAGTATGGCATATGGTAGAAAACTCATTTTGTAAATACTCTGCTCCATAAATCCACATGGTGACTTTTAACTTGAAGACTGCTTACTACCCTTTCCAAAGCCAAGAGAAGTTTATTCTGTCTGTGCAACATTTAAACAATGTATTTGAAGAGAATACTCCTTGACAGACCTGGATCAATTATCTGAACTGGCAGATTGTACAACACCATATTGACATGAGACAGAATTTGATGCTAGAATGAGGTATCAAGTATAGCTGATACACAAAACAGTAACATGAAAGAAAACTCATCAAGGGGGAAGCTCATTTCTTTGCCTTTTCCCTCTCCATTCTGAAAGACATAATGAGAGCATAGGCCTACTTAGTTTTGTATGACATTATAACAATAATCATTATCCTAAATGTTTTCACTGGCAGGGGATGAAAAACTAAAGACCTAGGAAGAAGAAAAAATAATTCCAGATATAAGATTTCTTTTGGATGATTCAGAAAGCCATCTGTCTTCCAGCATTAAGAACAATTTACTTTGAGAGCCATCTGTGGGAGACAACTGCACCTGAAGTTGGGCAGAAAGCAAATTTTTTCTTTTAATGACTCATTAGTTCACTTTCTCCTCTGAGAATGATAAAGCTTCCATTCCTGTCTTTGGAGAGGAGGTTAAAATATTGGGAGAAAGTGAGAAAAAATGGCAAAAACCAAAGGGACAGCAAAGAACATAAAAAGAATGTTGGAGAGGGAGATGCACCACATGTCCCCAAATCTCTGATTTTTGTTTCCTTCCATAAGGCTGCTCCCTCCATCACAACAATGGTGAAGGATTCATCTGGAGATGTTAAATGTCATGAACAGGTGGGTGGGAGTCCTTTCAGTCATGTGTAACCAGGGAGAAATCTCAGAAGAACCTCAATAGAACCCTGTTTTCTGGTCCGTGTACCATCCCTAGGTCTGCATGCAGACTCTGACAGTGCAGAAAAAGAAGCTCTACTCCCATTTGTGAAGTTGGTTTTTTCATTACAGCCTCAAGTACTAGCAAGGAAAACATCTGTTTATCTTAAATGCAGATATATAAAACTGTCAGTGTACTCTGAAGTATAGTCTAAATATATGTTTGGGAGTTAGAGAATAATTATAAAAACATAAATAATCATAGACACTTTACAAGCCCAGCATTAGAAATCAAATCGTTGCAGATACTCAAAACCTCTAAATCTAAAATCCAGATCACATAAGTACAAGCTGGAGCTAGAAAATTAGTTTAAACAGATATTTAAGGAGAGGAGAACCCTGATAAAGCTATGAATTGAAGAAGTCACCACAGGACAGTCTGCAGAAGTGCCAAACAGTTATGATATTTTCATCCAGCTGTCAGTGCCAAGAGATTTCGCAACATGGGGACCCTCTATCGTCACGCTACTGTCATCTCATCCTGGCCACTTGACTTGGTTATTGTCACCCTGTTTTCTGACTACCCAGAACTGGGTAACCTAACCAAGTCACCTGGCATCAAAACCATTCATCATTCTCATATTTGAATGCAATATCATGAGATGTATTTCTGAAGGAACAGAGCCAAACAAGTAAGACTAAATTAAAGTAAGGACAACTGAAGATTACCTTGTTAATATGCAGACAAGATACCAAGATAAATAGATTACAAATTATTGTCTGTGTTCATCTATATCTATAGAGATACAAGAAAATATTTAAGAGGAAAACTAACAATGTGCGATGACTTAGAATACTTTAAGATGGAACAAAAAAATGCCAAGCAATGAGCTGTCGCTTACTATCACATAGCAGATAGGAAAAAGTCTGAGCAACTCAATTACTTGAGAGGTTTTAGGTCTCTTCTAGAAATTCTGACACAATTGCCACCAAAGAGATGCACTTTCCAAACTGTTCCTTCAGACATAACAGCAACTGGCATTATCGGTAAATAATGAACAATATCTGACCGAGGTCACTCAGCCAAGGGGCATGATCTGTTTGTTGTACCATTGATATTTCTATGATGCTGTTTTACCTTGGTTTCTCACACTTTTTACAGCTTTCATATATCACTGTTAACCCAGCACTGTAAAAAGTGATTTCTTTAAAACTGCATTGGACAACCCCAGCCATCATGTTGATGTTATTTCAGAGGACACAGGTGGGGATAGATATGGATGTTTACGGCATCAAGTTCTGAACTAACGTTTCAGAACAGCTTTGTCAAACCTTATCAAAAATGGCCATTATTTTTTTCCTTTCCTTTGCACACAGACCTCCTACATGGAGCTGAAAAGCCCAGAGCTTCTGGCTAAGTCATCTGGAAATCACTTCACAGTAAGCACCACAGTGAAATCCTTCCTCTTGACAAGATGTATTTCAGGCAAAGTCTGTCAATACACAAGGGCTTTCAATCTAGCAAATTCCAGGAAACTGTCCACAATGGAGTTTCTAATTCTCTGTAGGTCATATATTTGAAAATTCAATGTAACATAATTTAAATAGATATTAATAAAAAACAACAACTTCCTCCCCCCACACATAAATTAAGCTAGTTTCATACTTCTGCTCCACAGCCACTGAGTTTGGCTTGAGGAAGTAGTACAATATGTGATACATGCAGAGTGACAGAAGTCACCCAGTTTCAGCATGCTCACATGTACAGGCTTCAGTGATGCCCACAGAGGTTACTTCTTGTGCCCAATCACACTGAATAGCAATGAACAAAGAGTCAGCTGTAATTAGTTCTTCACTGGCTTTGCAGGAAGGCTTGTGTTTGGGGCCATGCATCTGTGGGTTGAAGTTTTTAAGAAAGAGCAGAATTGGAAATTGTTGGCAAGCTTACAAAAATAATACAGATGAAGTCTGACAGGAGTCAGAGTGCTAAGCTAAGACTTGCTGTAATTGAAACATCAGGCAATGGAGAGGCTGATTAAAATCAACATTTTCATGTGACTATTTTGGTCCTCCAGGACATGGTCCAGAGACCAAATTGCTAGAAATTAGTCATGCCTTGCTCATTACCCTAAAGGCACAGACTTGCATACAAGAATTTGAACATATAACTGGAAAAACTCACTGTTGTTCAAATGGGTTATTTTTTAAAGAAAAGTGACAAAAAGCCCTAAACAAGCAAACACAAAAAACCCCCAAACCCACCACAACCTACAAAAAGCCTTATCAGATTTAGACAGATCCATTATTTCCAGTACTTCCTTTGTTTCTTTGAAAAATCTTTCTACTGAACATCTGTTGATTTAATATATATCCTACCCACAGCAGGATAAAAATGTATGAATGATCATGTTTTACCATCACTATACACAAAAACACAGTGTAGTCAGTAAATAAATTTTGGAAAGTCATTAGTAAATTCTAATACAGATTGAAGTACTGGAAACCAGTTACACAGCTTTATCTGCATTGCATTATTTGTATAAGTCTTAAAGTAAAATAAGTATCTATAACATATAGAAGATGTTACATCATATGGAAAATATATATATATGTATCAAAGCTGTAGTAGGAGGAAGAATAAGTCCCTAAAACCAACCAAAGGAGTCATTATTTTACTTGAAAAGAACAGTTTTACTGAATTCTTTAATTTTAAGCTCTGTTAATTAATTTTAATCTCACCAAGTGAAGTCCTAAATTAAGCATAACCAAAGGTCCTTTTCTGATTACTAGATTACCAAGGGATGAAGTTAGATGTTTTATTAAATCCAAAAAATTTATGTTATTAAATAATGAACTAAAATTCAGGGCTTAAAAGTTTTGGAAAAAACTTAAGGTAATAGTAATTCATGTAGTTTTTGAAATTTCTGATGTCAGGCTATGATTTAAATGTAATATGAAACTACTGAACAGCTTTTGAATTACACATAATGGTAGACAATTATTTAGCCTCTTTCAAAGTCAAGGAAAGGTTATGTTTCCTAGACATTCCTTCCTCTCTTTGAGTCAGTAAAAATCCAATAAGACCTCAAGTCTAGAGAGGTTTCATTTGTTTCCAGATTCATTACTGGTAGAGCCACTAACTTCCTGCAAGAATCTTTCCTTTAAAACAAACATTAATTTGTCAAGAGCAGACTAAAACAAACTTGCTCTGTGATGCACACAATAAAAAAATTTCCTTTGTGAATACAAACTAGTATCCTCAAAGCATGTCTCAACTGAAAACAAGCACTGAATGCTTGGATTTCCTATTCTTCCTTATAAATATTGAAAATTTTGCATGAAAAAAGGTTTCATGAGAGTGCCTTTCCTAAGTTTACCTCTAGTATCCAAAATGTACATGCACCAAGATCAACTGAAATGCAGCAATATCACATTAACACTAAATAAACAAAGCCAAACAGTCAGAAATTAGTTTTGACTCCTTCCCCCTGCAATTTATAATTACTCTATCAAATTCTCTAGGAAGGCTGGTGTTCAGTTGTTAAAGGCAGAGCTGTTGCATGACAAACAGTGCATCACTTGTGACAAACAAGGCAGCCGTTACTGCTCCTGTCTCATGAATAAATATCATAACCAACCTGAGAAGTGGGTTACCATCAATATAATATGTTTATTATATATAATTAAAATGAGAAAAAGTTATGTTTCAATGATCCATGATATTTAAAATCATGGTGCTTGACTGCAACTATCAGCACCACAGCAGGATACATAGAATGAAACAAGAAAGTAATTTCATTTCCACAGGGCTCTCTTGAAACCAATTTTGAAGTGCCTGAGCACAAAAAAAAACCGCTGAAAGACTGCTGTAACAGCATTTTGAGCCTATACTACTCATGTGCACATTATAACTTCAAATCTTATTATTCTGGAAAAGTGATACAACTACAATCCTAAATTTGGGGGGGGCAGTAATAATTTATATTTTTTTTTCTTTTTAATAGCTGGGAGGGATCCACAAGACTTTCAGAAACCTGTATCTAAACTTAGAGATCAGAAATTTTCTGTCTCTCTCACTTAGTTTGGTCTTGTAATAAGGAGGGACCTAGAAATAGGCTGTTGGTCAGGACAGAGAGCATTTTGCAATTTTTCATCTAAAATATTAAGAAAATAGTTATTTGAGCACTGGTCACTCTGTTGTCACTCAGAGGGTTCGGTCTGTATCACAAATTATGTTTCTGAAGAAATAAAATTTGAACTGACATGCACTCCATCCAAGAATCACATCTACACCAGAATTTTATTGTAAAACGTTATTAGTATACTTAATTGCAGAGATGGGTCAAAAGTTCAGCTACTGATTTAATATTTCAGTAAGCTAGGGGACACTACCCACTCTGGTGACCTGCCATAGAGCACAGATTTAATGAATGAATTGCATCTTCTGAGAATTCTTGATTACAAGGTTACTTCTGATCTCCAGTCAGACTGAGATTGTCTTTTGTTAAAGGTGTGATTCCATAACACACAAAAATTGTCATTACAGAAGGTAATAGGTTTCTGTTCAAAAAGGATACATAATTTACATTTTAATTATTTACTCTGGAAAGAATATGCTTGAAGGAGAATTTACAACACCTTTTAAGACAATTTTTGCAATATCACAAAACTGCTAGGTTTATGAAACCGTTCTGATTAAGTGATAAGCATTTTCTCCTTGAACAGCATGATGCCAACCGAACAGGAAATTGGGGTCAAATTCATTGTCCTTCTCATTCCAGTAAGGAAATCTAAACCAATCCTGATTGCAAAGAATCTACAATTAAACAGAAATTACTTCACAGAGAATTCTTTATAATCATCATGATGTAATCAAAGTCACTTACTGTGATAACTTAGGAAGCAACAAGCTCAAAATGAGCAGTGTTTGATAACTTCTAATCAGAACCAATCTAGAAAAAATAAAGGCTTATTTATAGTTTAATTTTTGAAAGAGAGATATGGAATTTATAAAGACAGTGCATTTCTTATACAAAATATCAGATTCTGAGTTTTCAAGTATTCCTGTCTAAGAAGAAAACTACTAAACCCCCACAAACAAATGAAAAAATTCTAAGATAAAATTTTGATATAACCAGAGAAAGACTGACTAGATAATGTGACCTACTGGATCATGAAGCATCTAAAAGTTCTTTTATGGATCGAGCCATTAAATAAGAGGTTAGAACAAAACCAGCCAGCAGTGTCCAAGTCTCTCTAGAACTGGGATAATTCAAGGAACAAGCAAGTGGGTTCTCTGCTCTCTTCAGCAGCAGGAGCAGATTTATTTCCATGATGTCTCTTATTGCTAAAGAAATAAAGATACTGCACATGTAACTATTGTTAAGACACTACAGCTTTTAGGAAATCAAGCAATGTATTTTACAGTTGCATTTAAAGAAATTAATCATCATAGATGACAAGGGATTTATTTCAGGGTCTGGTGCTTTGCTGTTCTGTTTGAGTTGAGGCAGCTATTCCTTCTGATGAACAATGCAAGGGAGGAGAAAAAAGATGTGAAAAAAGGTAACCTTTCTGCTTCTCTTTTGAAAATTGTTCTCTTTTTTATCCTCACCAGTGCTTTTTGTCTGACTCAAGCCACTCCTCCATCCTTAACAACCAACAGCCCATGACAACAGCTAATGTTACCTGCCATAAATGTGGGCCAGCATCTGATGCCCAAAGATAGCTCTTCAAAATTAAAATATTTTTCCCCATACACAGTGTAAAGTTTTTTCTTACTAATACCATGAGTGTAATCCTGTTTTCATCAGGATGACTATTGCGTCAATCCTAATAAAAAATTTAGTTTCATTTACAAGAGTTATTTACACTGAAAAGCAATTTCTGACTCTCTAGTCTCTAGGCTTAAACCTAGAAGGAAATTTTCACTCAATATATTCCCTTAAAATCATGTATATTTTTTTTCCCCAAGACTGCTTCTTTTGTACTTGTTCATCTTAATGAGATTTGAACAAGTTATTTAAGAAGCTATAAATCACAATTGAAGATCTGACTGATTTTTAAGCAATCTAAAGTACTTTATTTTAGAGCCTTAAGTCTTAAATAATCATTTTCTACATAGTATTTAAATAATTAACTTGTTGCAAAATGTGATCTCTATAAGGTAAGCCTCCAGAACACAGCTGTAAAATGAGTTTGGGACTATGAGAATGCATAATATTTCATTTCTTTCATGCTGCAAGGCTTCCTTTTTTGCACATGAAAGTGATTACAACTTATTGCTATGTGAAAGTACACCACAAGCAAAATTTGTGTAGCATCTGTATTACAAACACTCTTATCTTCCACACTATTCCCTTCACATAATGCTCTCCTGTTCTTTTCTTCAAAGAGCTGACTGTAGACAGGGAGGAAAGGAAGAATTATCATCTCTCTGCAGGCAGGAAACAGGATCAGAGTAGCTTAGCTACCTGTTGGAATTGATACAAGAGCCAAGCCTTTCTCCAAAGCAATCTCTGCCACAAGACTGGCATTCCTGCTAAAGCAATCCAGGAGATTCCTAAAACACACCTTGAAATAGAAATCCATATTTTAATTCAGACGGTAATGAGCCTCTCTGCAGAAACTAACTTGTTTAAGAAATCTGAACCCAACCCATTTTCATTCATTCCAGAAGGTACCCAATAGTCAGACCTGGTTATGAACATTGATGGAGAGTAAAGAAAACAAAAGCTACTGCTGAAAGGGTTCAGGTTTTAAGTTTAAAACTGTTGTCTTGATTTTGATAAAAGAAAATTAATTTGAAGTCTTCTAAAACAAGTACCTCTGAGACGTTCAAGATATCACAAATATTATAATACAGAAGAACTCATATTTCCACTGATATCACAAGAATGTTCCATCACCGTCTGAATTGCAAAATAAAGAAATAAATCACACATTAAGCAATCAAAAGCTAATCTCAGTCTGTAATTAGACTATTTTTGCTTATGAGGCTTTGTTCCCTGTTCCACAGATTAAATATGGTTTTCCTAATTTTATGAGCATCATAATCTGAAAAGATGGCATGAGAAGAAAGCAGGAGATTGAGCAAACGATATCAAGTGTTCGGACATCTTATTTTCTAGATCAGATTATTCACCAGAAAAAAAAAAAAAAAAAAAAAAAAAAAAGGAAATAAAAAGAAAGGGAAAAAGAAAAAATAAAAAATCAGAAAATTGCACACCCCTTTTCTTCCATTTACCACCATGGAATTAAATAAAAATAAAACCACAACAAAAACACCCCAATCCAGCCCCCCTTACACAAATGGGATTTTCTAATTTATACCTACTCTTTAGATATGCATGCAGATAAATAATTAAGAATGGAACAAACCTCTCAGGACTCAGAATCAATAGCCCCACATTTAAGTTCTAACTCTACTTGCTTTGAGTGCTCACACATAGCTGCTTCTACTTTTACAATACTTGGTTCCAGAGATTCTGTAACATTTCGGTATGTAAAAACAAAATTTCTCCCTATTGTGTGAGATTTTTGCTTTCCAATTTTCAGGCAGGAAGGAACTGGCAAGTGTTCACCGATTTACTGCACTGTTACAGAGTGTTTATTTTGAATATATATAAAACAATAACTTTCACCAAAAATTTGGTGCTTGTTCTGTTTTGAAGTTATGACATCTTCTTCTGGTAAGGCTTAACTGGCTTAATATTCCACTTCTGGGAAGAGTAAATAGTGTGAAACAAGATTACAAACATACTGTAAATAAGTGGGTTTATTCAAGGTTTTTATTACTAGCAAATTCTACATCACTTATGCTAACACATCTTATGTAAGTGTGGCATGAATTTCTCACCACTCTTGACATAATTTTCTTAAATATGTTAGCAAGCAATTCTGCTGGCAGCACTGGCTGTCCAAAATATCAGTGAAAGCTTTCTTTAAAGAAACAAACAAACATGAAGGTAAAATTGAAATTATTATACTAGATGTTTGAACTAGATCGTAAAAACACCCTCTCATTTTACAGTGAAAAAATGACTACATTTTGAGTGTTTGCTCTAAGTATGGAATTGAAAATAGAGGGCTCTTCATGATCATTCTGCATTTTACCAACTGTGCAATGGAGATACCAATTTGGTAAAACAAAATCTTAATACACCCTGTGCCATTAGTTCATAAATCAGTTTGAGGAAACATGAAACCAAACAAACTGAGCCAAGTTCAGATCCCATGAAGTTTTACTAAATGTCTACCTCTGCATTTACTATAGATTCCATATCTCTATGGGAAACACACTACTGGGAAACATTGTTTTATTCTCCCTTTTAAGAGAGAGGAAAACCCCACAGCTTAAAATGCTGTTTCACTTTCCAAGATGTTAAAAGTTGGCACTCATTGCCCACTTCTTAACCTGAACAACTAAAATACCAATTCCAGAGGGCTGACCTGGAATTAATACTGACCTATATACTGCTCTTCACCATCAGTTCAGCTTGTGTTAAAAGGTACAAGATTAAATACACTCAGAGGGTTTGAAATACCCTTCTCCAAACTCCCCAACAGAGCCTCCTCATGCCCAACCCACTGCCAGAGCATTTCTTTGGAACTGCTTCAAGGTTCTCACTGTGTCAGATGCCTACCTGGCACTCAGGCCATGTGGGACTGATCAAAGGCCACTTACAAACACTCATTTGTTGAATCAAATTCATTACTTTCGCATTTTTTATTACTTTTCACCCATTACCTTTAATATTCATCCATATCTTGCACAGTATTGTTTCTTACAACAAGAACAAAGCACTGAGCATCAACTTCAAAGCATTTGTAGTAATTGCTAGCTTCAGCCTGTGTTTTTTTTGAGAATGGAAGGCTTTTGGATCTATTTTACCATATTCTATGCAATAGTCTGAAAGTCTCTAACTTTGTAAATTGGATGCAAAATAAAAAGAATAAAATTAAGTTTTTCATTGAGCAAAAGTACAGTCTAAACTCTAAAAATGTGAGCTATCAACTACAGCTGTATAATAAGCCATCCCAAAGGTATTATTCCAATAGAATATTATTCAGATGCATTTAACTCGAAAAGCTTTTTTTTTCCTGAATTTTCAGGATCTCTGCAGACCTTTGGTTCTTCTGAATGTTTTTGAGCACTAAATTCATAATATTCATCTTGACCATGCACAAATTTTTTGTGAACTAATCATGTCAATTGGTGCAATAAATGAGCTAAGAATGAGTTTCTCTAATCACATGAAAAGGTAGCTTTGTATGTAGGGCTTTTTTAAAGAAAAAGTGTACTTTTCCCACAACACACTGCTTGTATTCCTTTGTGACTGCTCCAGGAAAGGAAAAGAATGGGGAGCTGAACTTATTGCAGCTAATCAAATGAGTTAAGATTGGAAAATCCTTATCAAGCAAATCTTCAGGAAGCGAATTCAAAGAATAATAAGTGGCTTACTTTCTCACTGGCACATTGGGAAGGAGAAGGAGCAGGACATAGTAACCCCTTCTCTCACATAAGAATCATTAGCATTTATAAAGTCTAAGCTTTGAAGGGAAGAAAAGCTTCCAGACCCATTCTGCAAAGGAAACCTTTCAAACATCAACTGAGGGCAAATAAATGATGTGCCAAGTCTGCTGCAGAGAGAAAACCTGGATGCCAGAAAGTTTCCCTCCCCCTTCCTTGGAGGGCAGAAAGAGACAGACAAATTGTTTCTGCCTACTCCTATCCTGAAGTTGCCAGAGAGCCCTTAACTCTTGATGGACGAACTCCAGGGTACAATTCACCCCTATCTGGACTGTTCTATCCAGCAAGCCCAGAGGCAAGGAACAGGAAAAACCACATTACTCTGATTCCCAGTGTAATATGAAAGATTTTAATGTTGAAAATGAAGAAACAAGGCCTTGGAAAATGAACTTAACCTAGTACTAACCTTAGGACAATCAAGCAGGTAAACTCAGGGCTCACTGAAATCTTGTAGACATATCTGAACTTAAAAACACTGTAGTAGTCCATATCAAATTAGATATTACTGTTAGATTTTACTTTACTCTGCTATGAAGATCCAATTTCAAGGAAAAAGCAGTGGGTATAAAAGGAAAAAAATGGCCAAGGCTATTGAAATAACAAGAATACATATCTAGTTTATATTCCACTTTTCTGTTGGAAAAAATCCATGGAAATTGGGCAGAATTACTTTGGAAATGGTGGAATCAGTTTCAGACTAAACGGATTTTTGAGGATCCCTGAAGCTTAACATATACATTTACAATAGAATCATGTCTGATGTGAGTTTCTACATAATTTGTTTAGTCTCTCAAAATAACAGAACCTATTAGGAGATTTCACTTTGGAGCTCATTTAACAGCTCCCAGCACCACATTTCATTTTTTCCCTATTCTTAGTTCTGTCTTCTATGACTCTGTCTGCAAAGTCCAGTAAGTACAAACTTACCTTTAAAAGTCAGACGACAAGTAATTGTTATCTGAACCCGTTTGAGTAAAATTATGCCATTTAATAAGTACTTTGAGTCATCTCAAGGTCACATTTCACTCAGATTCTTTATGCAGTTAATCGAGCCCATAGGAATATTTGCTGGGTCTAAATGTTTGTATACCAGAGTTCCACAGATTCAGCATTTCAGTGGCACTATTCCTATCAGTCTCAAAAATGTATCATCTAACTGGACAACCGGCTCCATTTCATCTCATTTCTGCATTAAGAAGTGACAAATTTTAAACTTGTTGCTATATTTGGGGCAGAATAGAGGGATAAATAGTTTCTAGGCTTGCAGCCTTGAATTTGAAGGCAAGGATATGTCTGATTACATTTCTGTGCGTGCCCGGAGAAGTTAATGACCTTAATGTATGTTACTTAAAACCCAATTCCCTGTCATTAAGTTTCCATTTTCACAAACCTGGAACTGGCAGGAGTCTACATCTTCTAGTGAATATCTTATCTATCATTCAGCATAATAATTAATGCAAAAGTTCAAAAGAACACTTTCGCTCATCTGCTGCACTCATAATTTGAGTAAAAGATTAAGACATCCCTTAATTTGCAGTTCTACAAGAAGATATTTCTTCAAAACTGACCAGGCAGTTCACTGAAATAATTTTGAAGCATGTGGCTATATATTAAATCCGGTGATTAAGCTTTCAGACAGACCTTACTAGTAGCTTTCTTCCAGACTCAGAGTTTTCACCTTGCATAATAATCCTTGGCTTTCTTGAAAGCACTGAACCTTTGTTGCCAGCTAGCACGAGTTACAGTAGTTAACATCACACTTAATTGTGAAATTAATTTATTGTGACTAAATTTCCAGCTGAAAGCTCCGTGAGTCACACAGACCCTGCTCCACAGGTCTTTCCTCCAATTTCAGTTGAAGCAAAACAAGCATTAAGCAGATTTGTTTTTAAAGCTCAGAATAACACCAACACAGAGCTACTCTAACAGCTTCTCTAACAGCTTCTAAGCCCTTCCATGCTATTTCTGTAGCTCAGTGTGCAAGGACTGTTCTGTCAAGAGCTTCCAAGCTGAATTTTTTTCATGGCTTAATTTTTTGGTCCCATGCGCACAAAACAAGGGTCTTCTGTTCAAGACTGTTCAGATTGCAAGTTTTTACCCAACATCCTTCATCCTCACACTATTTTACCTTCCATTATCAGCAATTCCCTCTTGCTCTGTAAGAGAGGACAAGCTCCTGCTCCCCATCTGTCTGTCCTGAAGCTCAAATGAACCAATTGGATTCGCTTCCAGTGTGCTCAGCTACTGAGTTTTAGAGGCTTCACTCTCACCATTACAGACCCTGCTGCATATGACAGGTAAGAAAGACTGACTAGTTGTCCCTGCAGTGCTCGTGTGTCACTCAGCCTTTACAGGACAATGAACTCAGCTGTCCCCTGTGAGCATAACTAAAAAGGTACATATTGTTTCAGCCACATGGAAATAAGTGTCAACAAGCACAGAATCTGAGCCCATTTAAACAAAGCTCTAGCTGAAAATTCTGTTTCCCTTCTGGGCAAATTACTAGCAAGACAGTACCTGGTCTTCCAGGATATTAATTGTTTAATTTAATAATTCAGTAATTCTGCTGAAGCAAGAACCAAACTCTTCTGCTTGCACCTACTTCCCCACCTGTGCCCCCTCCCCGAATTAGAATATGGCAAAATTGAGTATTAGCAGCCATATACACACCCCCTTCACAGCTTCATGCCCCTGAACCTTTATGCTCCAGTAATCATTCAGTATTCGGCACAAAAACAATTGTACCTGCTTTGATTAGAACACCTAGCAAAGCAATTTCAGGGAAGCAAGAAAAACCACAAGAAGCAAAGAAAGGATGTTGGGGGTGCTGTATAACAGGGTTATTGATGAACTATTTTCTTCATATAAGGCCTATACATAATAGTCCATGACTCTCATTTTGTCATCCAATCACCACCATTCCCTTACCTGTCCTCCACAATGTGTCAGAAACTCTGCCTCTGCTGATGATCACAAATTCTTTTGAACCAGCACAGATTATTCAGCAAAATACAGAGCCAATTCTTTGGTATATTCCTACTTGCTATCCATACCACTTTATAAAAGAGCCTTAGCAGATTTCTTTCTACCCATAACAAAGCAGACTTTAAGACAAACCTTATGTGCATGTAAATTTAATTTGAACAAAATTTAGTTTTGCTTTTCTTCCAGACATTATCAAATGCTCCATAACACAGCTGCAACATCTACCCCTCCCACAATTAGAGTCTCTCCATTGCTAAGGCCTTTTTAAAAAAATTTTTTAGAGCTCGACATGCATCTTTGACTCTTTAAAAATTTACCGTACTCTACCATAATTTCCATTGTGTTCCCCCAGAGGAAAACATTATCTACATGCACTGAACCCATGAAATGCAGACATTAGACCAGAGGCTCATCATAATTCATTTTGACTTCCATTTGGAAAAATAAAGCATTAAACAATCTCCAGACCCTTACATGTTGGCAATACTGCCTGTGGACTAGCAGCCCACAAGGACTGCTCACAAAAATGGACGTGTTCCTAACTTGTGTTTTAAGTTACATTTCCCTGCAAAACATGCAGCACCCAATAAAACCCAAATACAGCCCGAGAGTTTCCCTCAACGGGAGGCTGAATTTCTACTTGAAAACACCTCATTCTTCTTATTGGTCTGAGCTAGAAAATATTGTAAGAAAGCACAACCATGAATATCTGAAAATAGATATTTCTTGTGACTGAACTGATTATTCCTCTGTTAATTTTAACACAATCAACAAGCAATAATGACTACTTTTGACACTCCAGTAAGTTGCATTTCTGCATTTCAATGTGAAAAAAGATTTTCACATTGAAATAGTACCAAAAGGGTTTAAAAAAATCTTTACCCAAACTACAAGATATTTTCCTTCATAATTATTTACAGATTTCTTCTACAGCAGTAAAAAACATGTTCACCATGAACAGAAATAGGATACAGCTGTAGTCTTCTGTCCTGAACCAAAATTAAACAAAAATGACAATCCCTTCACCCTTATCAAACATATTCATGTGCAAGACTATTAATTTAAAAAAAATAATTACCCTACAGATAATTATTTTTTGATAGTACAATTCCAATGACAAACCCCTAAGCAATCAGTGGGTTAAGATATTGTTACGAATGTTTTCATCAACAATACTAGAAGTATCACAAGTTTAATATCCCTCTCAAATTGTTTCCACATCACATAAGTATCATTTGTCTTTGGTGTTCTCATTAATACTTTATTCATTGTACCCTGTGCAGTATTGATTAACCCCACAGATGAGTCTTTTGTATGATAGTGTATAAAACTCTTAGCTATGGTTAAGTGCAATTACATCCAGTCTGCCATCAGTCCCCGTTGTTTCAGAGTTGTGACTATTCTTTTAACTACCAAACCCTGGGTAAGTGCAGGAGCTCTGATCTTGCTCAGTTTTACCAACTGAGATATATTGCTGAATCTCTTCTTGTAATTTACATAATTCATTAAGATTGGGATAAATGGGTCATTTGAGATCCAAGACTCCCCATCACAGACATCTTTCATTTATATATTTTATAACTTTAAAAAAACACTTTTGTATAAGTCTTTCATTTTTCACATTTCACAGCTAGACTTCCTTTATTAATTTGAATGCCACCTTCCTGTCAAAAGCCAGGCCTAGGTACTAGAAATATCTATACACATGCCTAGGCTATAACACTTTGGCTCTCAAGTAAAATTCAGATGTACATAAACCAGAAACAATTACCTCTGAAAGCAATATGAAATTATAATACAAAATAATTCAGAGAGAAGGAGACCAATGCAAGCTTTACTCTTTGTATTACTCTGTAATGCCTGTGTTTGCATGAAAAAAGTGTTTTACACTATTGCCTTAGCCTTCATGCCTTTTTTGGCTGCATTTCTTCAGCCAGGTCAGCCTTCACTAATGACTCAATCTTAAAATGAAACACAAATGGAAACACCACAGATCACCCAAATGGTCCAGGATCAATCAGAATTATGATTTTCTTCTTGTACAATTTATTTCTTTTGCAACACAGTTTGCTTCAGGATACTTATAAACAAAATCTAGAAGTATGGTACTAAGAATACTCAATTCTCCAAATAATTTTTGTCTATACAGAATTTTAAAATAAGGTGTATAGGAGAAGTAGGACTCAAAGCTAAGTCTGAAAGTATAAACAGACGGTTTAGAAATCACAAAAATACACAAAAATCTAAGACCATCCTTTCTTTCCCTATTTTAAATGTTTGTTATTAATGCACAAATCAACAGCTACTACAGCATGCTCCACAGAAATTTGAAAATTTACAGCTGCTTCATAGGAGGCCAAAGAGGACAGCTAATCACTCAAACCCTCCTCTTCCTGCAGACATCCTCAGAGCACCAGCTCTGTCCCCATCAAGGTTGATACTTCAGCACTCCACAGCTACTTTATGAAAGTTATATGTACAGATAAATAATGAATAAGCAGAATTTCTTGGGATGAGAAAGTTTAAAGCTACAAACAGATAAAACTGACAGCTAAAACCATAAGGTATTACAAGTTATGAAAGGAAGGATTATTGTAGATAATGTAGAAGTTAAAAAAATGTGTTTGGTCAGCAGCATTAGCAGCAACCCAGAGAACAGTAATAATGGAAAGAGACCAATTTTCCAATCACAAATTCATGAGGCGAGACCTTGCACAAGGAAAGAGCAAACTAAGAAAGATTGGCAAGGGGCACTATTATGTCTAGCTCCTTTGAAAAGTGTAACAGCAAGGAAATGTGATCCCCAAGTTGGAATTTGAACTGTCAGCATGGAAAATAAATATGGTTGGTTTTTTTTTTATTATTTTCTTTCTAATTATCTGACTTTTCTTTAGCTACAAGGCTACCAATTTAACCTAAAAGAAGTCAAATGAAATTATTTAATGCAACTCTCAGGAGCTTCTAGGATTTCAAGTATTCTCATTTATAATCCAACCACAGCAAAGTTTAAGTAATTTTAGTTCAAAGATGAATAACCAAGATATACCAGCAAGCTTTTGCATGGTAAGGCTGGAGAATCCTCAATTAGTTTTAAAACTCCTTAATGAAGCAAATCAATGCATGAGTCTGCTCACTGGATCCTTATCTGCACACATCTTAAAATACTCAGCAATTCCACCAGTTTATACATATAGTTTTTGAGATTTTAGATATTTAACAGCAGGCAGACTTTTTTGTTCATGTGAGGGATTGTGTTCCTGACCAAACCTTTAATTCTACTGTAATAATCAATAAAAAGTTACATTGTATACTTTGTAGCTCTATTTTACTTTTTAACAAGGTAATAATACTTTACATGGGTATGTAGGGGATTTTTGGGGAAAAGACTGTGCAGTTAATACAGAAAGACATGGAAAGACTAATGAATAATCTACTTGTATTTGGGTAAGGCTAATTAAGTTGTAGAATCATTATACCAGGTAGAACTCTTCCTGCACCATATACCTTTATTATATTTAGACAGTGAGAACAATTATTTAGGTAGCACAAGAAGTCTCGAAAGGTCTAAAAGTTTGTCATAAATCTAGTAATTAAATAAATATTGTTAAAGTCATGCATTTTCCTGTGCCTTTTGCCTCCTTAGAAAGGAGCTGTTCACAGTTACAACTTCATTCTCAGGCATTTGCTTAGGTCATGTAACACCAAGAAATGTGTTTTTTCCTGAGTTAAAACTTTAATTATAAGAAATATTTAATTTTCTTCCTTGTCAAACACAGAAGAAATGATAGTATAATCAGGACATGAAGCTTTCCCATTAATAACGTAAGAGGCAGAAGAAGATATTCACCATTTTTATAAAGTGCAAATTCTACCTCTTTTTCACCAGTATTTCCCATGGTTTTAACACCATCACCTCAGCCATTCATAAATTATTCTATTATTTCACTGCTGCTATACCCAAGACCTGCATCCACCACCCCAGCCTCCAGCCCTCTTAGTTCAAGTTGATATGATTCCTTGCAGCTGTGAATAACTAGCTAACCTGCACATTTTGGCACAGCTAGATAATGTCTTACCTGAAGGCACTAATTACTTCAGTGTAGCTATCACCACATTTTCTCTAGCTAGCAAGAATATAAGTACATTTTGAAAGGCTTTCTCCAAGGGATTTTGACAAACTCCTCAGTGGATAAACTGGGAGTGATTTGTCAGTGGTGACATATTTTATGCTTTCTGCACTGGTATTTCCCACTGGATTTGATAAATCCAGGTTTAGTCGGAGAACTGCTCAAAGCAAACACTATGTAGCTTAAGCTAAGAGTTTGAGAGGAGCCAAGCTGTCTTTGTGTCTGTTCAGAACAAGATTAGGTTTAGGCCTGTGAAAATCACCTGAAGTACAAGGCTGCAGGACTTTTGACAGGGAGCTTTGGACTATGCCCCATATCTTTCCCAACGGGACTCTGTTAGTGAGGCCTTTGATTCAAGGCAGATTTGACAAAACCAAGACACAAAGCTATGTCAGGCAGATTTGTAACAATGCTCCATCTCAGATCACCACAACAGGAACATCTGCCTTTCCCTCCTGCTCTGAGAGGAGCATGCCCCTCCAAAGAGATGTATCTGCACAGCCAAATGAAGCGTAACTACAGCACATGTGAGCACATTTGCACGAATATTCAAATAGCACTAAACCCCTAGATATTGCTGAAGGAATTAAACATCAGCTGTAGGGCAGCTCTGCAGCAGTTCCAGTGAGTCACCTGGTAAGTATTTTAGCTGCTAATCCAGCTCAAACTCTGTGGTCACAGCTGTGGGTAGAGATGTGGTTATAGTTCCCAGCAGTCAGCACAGAAATGCCAGAGTTAAATCATACTGTTGCATTATGTTCTTACTTGGATATAGCCTAAAAAAGCTTTGTATGTGCTTGTGTCTAAGTCCTGTTCAAAGTGTTTTAGTGCTCCAATCTGTTTCTGAACCTTAATCAGGAATTAAACCTGAAAGTTCCATGTGGCTTTACTCCTAGAGGCACAAAAACAACAGTCTTTGTCATTGCTTCTTCAACATTTTTGATAATTCAGCTTTCAAAGCCATTGAAAAGAAGGAACATACCATTTGTCTAATAGAGCAGGTGAATACATTTATTAAATATTAGACATAGGCTTTAATGAGATTTTCCAGCTACAAAAGCAACGTAGGTATCTTACTTCAAAGACCATATATATGGTATTATATATAATCTGCTGGTGAATTTTTGTGATTATTTTATAAACTAGAAAAAGGTTCTTCTGTTTTTATTATAATCAACTGTCAATTTCCTAGTGATAGCAGTAGCCTCATCAGAAGTGAAACAATATATTCCAATGACCAAATTCCTCTACAGAAATTAAATGGTAAGAAAAAATAAAAAAAACCCACAAACAAATCCAAACAAAACCCACAAATAAACAAACCAATACCACAAAAAATCCAAAGGCAAAAAAAGATGAAACAAAACAAAACCCCAAAAAAAATCCTCCCTCTTGTTTCAAAAAAACATGAATTAACTTTAACTGAAAATAAGATCAAATAGCAAATATAAACCTTAAGTTGTTCAAAACGCAGAAAAACTAAAAAGCTGGTGTATTTCAGTTGCCATAAAGCATGTTTAATAGCAGGAAATTTACCTGTGTTGGGAGAACAAAGCTAGCACCTCATGTGGAAACAATCACACGTACTTAAGGCACTGCAAAAACAAACTCAAAGTTATACTTTTACAAGTACTTTTCACATACCCATAGAACTATGGACTGATGTACTGAAAATACTGTGATACTCATAACAATAAAGCACATTGCAAAAATATATTCAAAGAAAGAGTAGACAACAAAGCAGCTTACAGAAAAAGAACCACCCCATTCTAAAGCCACTCATGTCTACAAAGACTTGACTGCCCGCACGCTGAAGGGGTGCAGCAGCATTTCCAGCAAAGTACCCACAGGCACGATGCAATGGAATAAACACAGGGCACTTGGGAAGGGAATAGAGGCTTGGGAAGGAATTCCAAAGGCTGGAGCAGAGCATGTTGAGGACCCTGAGGAGCCTCACCAGGGCCTTCTGCACACAGCTCAGTTTAAACCAAGGATGGGGACAGGGCCTACCCTTCTTCTGAGGGCCTGGGTCATGGTCCTGGTGATATCCCTGGCTGGGGACAGGGTGTATCCTGTTTCTGAGGGCCTGGGTCATTGTCCCTGTGATGTCCCTGGCTGGGAACAGGGTCTATCCTGTTTCTGAGGGCCTGGGTCATGGTCCTTGTGATGTCCCTGGCTGAGGACAGGACCTACCCTTCTTCTGAGGGCCTGGGTCATGGTCCTTGTGATGTCCCTGGCTGAGGACAGGACCTACCCTTCTTCTGAGGGCCTGGGTCATGGTCCCTGTGATGTCCCTGGCTGGGGACAGGACCTACCCTTCTTCTGAGGGCCTGGGTCATGGTCCCTGTGATGTCCCTGGCTGGGGACAGGGTCTATCCTGTTTCTGAGGGCCTGGGTCATGGTCCTGGTGATGTCCCTGGCTGGGGACAGGGTCTATCCTGTTTCTGAGGGCCTGGGTCATGGTCCCTGTGATGTCCCTGGCTGGGGACAGGGTCTATCCTGTTTCTGAGGGCCTGGGTCATGGTCCTGGTGATGTCCCTGGCTGGGTGCTGCCCTTGGCGCTGCTTTTGGCCGCATTGCAGCCCCAGGGACCCCTGATGGCTGGTGAGATCTTCTTTCCTCCCCTGCCCACTGTGGGAAATGGCCATGGCAGCTGAGGTGGACACCCATGCTTAGTTTTCCCTCAGGGGTCGCCTTGCCCTTCCTGAGGGAGCACTCTCGTTCTTACCCCTCGCTTAATAATTTTTTATGTATAAACAACATTTTATCTTGGTATTTCTAAATAAACACATGTGGGGAACAGATTTTTTGACCTGGTATCTAAAGGCTCCACAAACCGTGTGGAAAAAGCAATTACTGCCTTTCACTAGCAGGTTATTTTCCCCACATCAAGTCCACAGGTACAGACAGAGGTTATGACAGCTTTCCATTGGAAAATCTAGACTGCAAAAGGTGAGGCTTTAGATATCTCCTGGAAGAGATGGAAAAATAATATAATATGGATAGAAAAGACAGTAATATTTGCAATAAAGTTAAATGTAATTTATGGAAGGTAAGTTTTCCTGTTCTTTGTTGTGGGTTGTTAGGCAGAGGGAATGTGCCCATGGGACAAGCAGTTTTTAAGGACTAACAAACCACTTTTGATGAGGGGACTCAGTGCAGCTTTTACTTCCTTTACAAGATACTGAAATGTGTTCTTATGCTCTGGAAAGCATTGAAATTAAAATAGTCTTACCTGATATGTACTAAAGCTTATACTCATTGAAGGATAGGTTACAATAAAGAACTTTGATACATGTAGTTCTTATCTAATTGCCTCTCAGGATAAAAAAGGGACAACTTACTTCATTGGCCCAGCTTGAATCTCAAATACATGTTTATTGTCTTCTTTTCCATAGCTACTTGATGAAGCCAGTTTTTCTGCAAAAGATTCACTACTGTAGGAACTTCAGGTACTCTTCTGAATGCTAAATGATAGCAGGAGGGGAGCTGTGGGTTATTTTTTTAACTTTATATTCTGAGACACTCCTGACATTAAAAATCAGACTAGTTCTTTGATACTTCTGTTTGATAAAGCTTCAAGCATGTCATGCCCATGCAACCTCACAGGTGGATCAGGGAAACCACAATGAGCTGTTGATTATTGACTGTGGAATCTAACCTTCCTGTTAGAAATACTTTTGATGGTACATGAAGGAAGCTTTTTAGACTAGAAATATGCAAAATTGATAATTTTTGTTAAATAGTGACAGATAGATAATAGCTGATGCATTATTTGTCACAGCTCTGTCTTCAAATATTGATTTCATATGAAAATTAGCAGGTTACAGGACATTATTTTTTTCAAGGGGTTTGTTAAAAGAAAACATCATCCATGTTTTTGGATAGATTTTTTGTTTTGTTTTGTTTTCAATTTCATTTTGAGCTAGGAAATTTGGTCTTACTTTTTTTTACTTAACTTTAAGGCCTTAATAGGACCTTCTCTTTTCAGAAATACAGAAATTAAAGCGCTACTGTAAGGCCTAGTTAAAGACAGTAAAGGAACTGTGACAAATGAAGTATTTTGATACAGTATTTAATGATAAAATCTGCTTTGATGATGTGCCCTTCTTGTGGGTGGCTCATTCTGGAAGTGCTGTGTCTTTCTACCTTGAGCCTGCAGTACCTCTCCAATTCCCCTGCAGATGCTGCAGCAGCAAGTTCAGGAGTTGCATAGCCTCTGTCAGGCAAGCCCTAAGTGGATTCTATTACCCCATTTTCAGTCTGGTCAGGTATCACAACATGAATGTACACTAAGATTTCAATGATATTTCTTTGCCAAGTAACACCTCACATATTTACTTTTCAAAGCTTGTATCAGAAAGATGTTACAATGCTTGATAATTTTGTAGTGCTAATAGTAGCAACAGTACTCTTCCTATAGCACCCATATCCCCACAAGAACATCTCTAACAGCTGATTTTACACTGTTGTGATTGATGAAAATAGCTGTGTGTGCTCTCAGGTAAATCCCTGGCACAGGAGTGGTGTGAAGTGTGTTAGGAGAGAAGCCCTGAGGCGGTGTTGGGGTAGAAAGGCTGAAAGCAGGGTTTGACTGGTGAGCTGCAGCTCAGGCAGAGGATCAACTGCTGGGCAGGACTCTAAAAAACAGGATGAACCTGAGGGCACTTAGCTGGTGTTTGCAGCTCAGTCAGTTAATTGAAACAAAAGCTGGAAGCAAGGAGCTACACTGGAAAGACAATGGCTGAAAAGGGTCCTTTGTTTATTCGTATTTCTAGCTATCTTCTGGAGATGATGAAATGTTTTTCTACTTAGCAAGTTAATTATTCTTGGCTATACAGAACTACAGTCCAGCATTTCAGATACTCAAAGAGAAGTAGCGTGGCCCTCACAGTGTCTCAGGCAGTGTAAGTAATGTTTCCTCAGTTAGTCTATGGTATTTTTGTGTTATGAATATCTGTTGTTCTGATGGCTATTTCATCTGACATGAACAAAAGGAATGAGACAAAATGCCACGAATGTTATATTGAGCTTGCAAGAGCAAGAAATTACTCTCTCAGGACAGACCTTGTCTTACTAGATATCTCTGTGGAGTGGAATATTTTGCATTTAGCAGTGTTACCCTGTAGTCTGGGGATCTTTGGAGATGGTCATTCTTCTAGTAAAAAGTCTGCTGAGGTGTTCATATTGGGTGTTCATGGTTTAAAAATCTGAATCTTTCCATTTGAATTTCCTTGACTTCATGATATGGCATTCAAAATGCTATTTAAGCACTTTTGCTTACAAGGCTTTTTCCTCTTTAAAAGCCTAGGGTTTTATGCCTTAAAAACTTAAGGTAAAACAATAAGGTAATTATATCCAAAGCTGTTTTCTAAAGCTAATTTAAATAGAAAAATTAACTTAATTGCTTTGCATTCCTTGGCTTCTTTGCAATGATCTGTAGCAGTCAACAAAGCAGATTGAAGTGGAAAAGGATTTTACTTTTGTAATGGGCTTGTAGTACAACCTTGCACTAAGCTAATAAAAAAAACTAATTGAAAACTGAAATGTAGAGAAGCTGCCATGCAGTTAATATTTTGCATTTAAAATGGTGTAGATTTATATCTTTTATGGAAGTATTAGAGAATGTTTTGAGGATTTGGGTTTTTTCCCCAGTTTGGGGTGAATTCTATGGCCTTTTAACAAGAAAGATGGAAAATTTATACTTTTACCCTGAAACAAAATATGGTAACAGTTTAAGAAGGAAAAGGGATTTTCACTTTTGTAGGAACAAAACAAATATAGGAAAGAGCTTTGTATTCTTACTTCCATGTAAGAGCTGCATATACAGGTGAAAAATAATGGAATGGAGGACATTGTAGTTTAGAAGTTCGAGAATTGGATAGACCTGAGGTTCTGAAAAACTTTTCTTATTGCTTTGTAGAAAGGCACTGCTCTGTATTTCTCATGCTTTGTCTCCCTCTCAACAGTGCTAATTGCTATTCCAGCTACTCTGATCATTAATTAAACTTCAGATGAAAAAAACTTTTTTTTTCAGTTTCTGATATAGGTCTAAAGAAAAACATTTCTATACAGAAAGACAAAATAGTCCAAATAGCTTGCAAATTGTTCTAATCCACAAATGTTTATGCATCTTTGTCATACATCTCCCTGAGGACTGAATGCAAGGTCTATTGACTTCTAGGACTGAAGGTTTTAATTTCAGCTTTCTCAATTTTCTAATATTTGCCTCCTTCTGATTGTTAATTATAAATAATTCTTCTAATGCATTTGGAACTGGCAAGAAACAATTTTAATGCAGATATCCTCTAACACCTATTGCCTATTATAATAAGCGTGTGTTGTAAGAAGGAAAAGGATGCTTCACTTTTTTTCCTGGCATCAGGTAGAATCTGTAGCTGGATAGTCTATGACAAAGGATTGCCATCCACGCTAACCAGGAGAGCAGGTATTTATTGATTTGTCTTTTATGTTTCTCCAGAAGTTTCTTCTCATCTGAGACATTTAGGAAGGGTATGATATTCTACAAATAAAAATCCTGTAACATTTTAATTTTCAGAGTAAGACTAGCAAAAAAAAACAGCCCCTCAATGAGATTTGGTGGTTTCATTTTTTGGTTACTTGCTCAAAGGTTGTCTTTTTTTTCCTAGTATAGGATAAATGCAACAGAACTTTGTAGATTTTTCAGTTTTCTAAAAAACAAAACCACAGGGCCAAGGCACATAGAAATTGTAAGTGCAGCCTGACATATTAAGCTAAAAGATTTGGTTTATAAAATTCATTCTGGGGCTAATATATTGAAATAAATATGAATCAATATGAAATATTTGCAAAATATATGAATGAATGTGACTTTTCTCCCTGTGTATATAAAAATGTCAGTCCCACATAATGGCACAGTTTTTACATGGCAGTTTGATCAATCTTCTCAAGGCTTTACCTTACATCTTGAATGGATTTTTACCACTGTAAAATACCAGTGCTTTATGCTGTACATGATTAAATTACCACACTAGAAGTAATTTCTATAGGGCTACATTCTGCAGGTTTATAGAGATGCTGCTTTAAAGTGTTTGCATGACCAGACTTATTAGAAACCATTTTTTATAGAAGTTTTTGAGACCTTTGCCAGTGATAACAAGGAGTGGATGCTAGGGAATAATCCAGAAGAGCAAACATGAGTGATGTTTATCATCTGGATTCTAAAGGAAAAGGAATAAGCTCTTTGAAGAGACATTTTGCTTCAGGAAGGACAACACCAATTTCCAAATTCTCCCACACTTTTCTGCTAAAAAAGATATCCATGTAATAAAGTGTCCCAGGAGGACCCTGCAACCATGCAACTAAACTGTCTTTTTTGACTGGAATAACTAGAATATTTCATGGCCTGAAAAATTTGGGCTAAAGTGAATTTAGAAATTTCTGAATCCATTATGGTGCTGGTAGCAGATCTTTTCTATTATTGAAATTCTGTCATTTCCTTCCAACAAAGAGTTATCAAAGACAGGTGTGCTTTATTCATATCATATGTATGAATTTTTTCAAGAAACAAAAGGAAAAGTGATTATTTCTGTAAGAAAAAATCTGCATTAGGGAAGATACGTTATTCTCTCCATCATTTGCTGTACTTTCTTTCCTTCCCCCAGTCCATTAGATTCTCCTGATCTGTGTGTTGCTTATGTGATATTTTGATGTACTCTGATACCCTGAAAAATCACAAGATTCTGTTAGAAGCACAACACAAAGGCAGTTTGACTAACGTTGCCCAGTTCTCTTAGTACTTTCCTCTCGTCTCTTGATTGTCTTGATTTGGATTATTCCTGTCAAGAAAATAACCTGGAGAGCAGAAGAGTTTGGGATTGGATTTTTGCAAGTTTAATAATAAGACAATAATAAAAAATATTGGCATATTCCTAGATACTTTGCATAACTCATTTAAAAATCTAAAAATAATTACTCCCATCTCTGGTTTTTTTCATGTTATAAAGAATCAATTTCAGAAATCTGAGCAGGGCTCTTGCCCGTACCCAGAAAGAATTGTCTGTATTTAGTTTGGTTTTGCACTGAAGCAGAGCTATTCTATCTCTGCTCTCTAGTAGCCTCTACTTTTTGAAGTCAAATTTAGCCAAATATGCCAAACAAAGTAGGGGGAAGAAATCAAATCACAATTTGATATATCAGGGAATGCTATAGGGCATGAATATTTTCTCGGAATGTCTTTACAAAAATCAATAAATCATGCTGCTTTTTCCAGCAAATTTCTTCAGAAAAGACATTTCTTGTTTGCTTTCTTTTCCTTTGCTGTTGGACATTTGCTTTCCTCTTTTACTGGGTACAGAACAAGTGTACAGAACAGAGATCTGAACAAGTGTAATACTTGTTTCAAAAGGGACAAGTCCACAATATTTGAGGGGAAAAATAATTTTACTGGCTCCAAATCTTGTTTGCAACAACAGGATGCAGTATTATAAGCAATAGTTCCAACCATGAATAACTAACATAATTTAGGTTATTCCATGACAGTACAACATACATCAATTGATAAATTGTTTTAAAATGCGTAGAATCAGTCCCTGTATTGAACTACCATATCCTTTTTTCTCCACTTGTGGGCTGGCAGAAAATTTTTCTCCCCATTTAGGACTTAGTGATGTAGAAAAATCACATTAGCCAGACACCAGTTACTTACTGCTGTATCATGCCTGATTGATGGAGGTTATTTTGCTATTATCAGATTAGAGATGTGGGGAGATAAATTAAAGAGGCAGGGGAACTCTCTTGTGGTGTCATGTGCCTAAAACTACTCCTAAGAGGATAATGAGGTTAATGCACAGCAAGGTACAACTGTAACTTAGCAATTACTTTAAAAATCCCTGTTACTTCTTTGCTGTGAATTTGTAATGAAAGAATTGTGCCAACTTTTAATTGATTAGCAGCTGAGAGATGGTACCTCCTTGAACAACCATGTCAATGTGTTTCATTTAATCAAGTGGTTTTCTAGAGTAACTGTGATCCTGCAGGCTTGAGGGAGATTGCCAGCACAAAAGAGAATCTGAACTTTGCCTGCTGAAGGCTCATCAAACAGCTCAGCGAAGGCTGTGAAGTATATCTACAGGCAGGTTCACCGAGCACATAATCCAATTTCCTTATTTTCTACTTGCTTTGTACCACCCCATCATCCCTCTGAACTGCTGCTGGAGTTCATCTGAACCTCACTGTACTTGACTTTCTCTGAGGATTTCCTGTAGTGAAAGTGCTGTAACAACTGCCCCTAGCTTCAAAATATGCTACATGGGCTTGGAAAGGGTTCAGATAAGAGAGGACTCAGTATTTTAACTCCTGATAACATTTTCTGTGTACATTTGGGAAGTGACTGGTAGTAGGACTTCGACTTTTTGGCGTTCATTTGGTTGACAGATGTTGATCTAAGAAATTATCAAAAATTGTCTGACTCATTGGGCATCATCACATTAAGATTAATGTGGGACATATTTTTCCGTGGTAAAAGTAGTGTGTAATTCTGCATTTCTGAAAAATACTCAATCTTTTTGCTGAATATTGGAATGTGCAAACTTTCCTTCTCATTCCTTATTTCTTGTTGTTTGGAAGCTATACAAATGTGACTGGTGAATGTAATTTGAGCTGTAGGAAAGTAATCTATTTTAAGACTAAGACAATAGGAAGTGAATAATTCAAACAATGAAATATTAAGATATGTTTTGCAACCAGTGCAACGATGATCTAAAATTAATGCATAGAATTTTTATTGCATGGAATTTGGGGAACTTAGGAAGGCATCTAAGGAATTCCTACTAGTGAATGCAGTTTGTGTGTAAAATCACAGCACACAGCTCTCTTCAAGTTAAATGTGACTTTAATCAGTTTCACAGTGGTGGAAGTGTAATTCAAATTAGAGTTTATACACGGTGCAATTGGCTTGCAAGGAATATCCAGGCTGTTCTGCAATCATGTAATGAAAAGGGTCACAACCTCATCTGTGCTTTGGGATTTTGATGTGTTTTAAGGCTTTTTGCACTCTGAGCTGATACAGTAGAATTCAGTATGAGTAAAGGCACTGATTTTCACCTGTTCCCAGGACAGAGAGACTTTTCTGGGGACATATTTTCCCCATGGACCAACCTTAAAGCACATTTTTGCCTGATTTGAATTTTGTAACACAATTTATCTGTTTTAATAGTCAAGCCACTCAAATACAACCATGTAAAGAGAAAAGTGTAGTTTAAGGAACCTTTAATAATAAAATATCACAAAATGATCAGCTGTGTTGTGGAAATACTGATGAGATTTTTTATTTTCACAAAAAATTGTTTACTATGTAATAGGTGAATCTCTCTGTAAACAGTCTAGAGTGTTTACTTGAGGTTATATTTAGTCCTAAATGTTTTTTAAATAGTGTTATTTATATTCTTTACCTTTCACAGGACTGGAGAGCAGGGATGTTGTGTTTTCAGTCTGCAGACACATCTAGAATGAGGAATGAAGTCCAATCAGTATCTTAAAAATATTAATTTTAGTATTCAGTACTGCTGCCAACAAAATTAAGGGCCAAAGTTCTTATGCATTAACCTAATCTTGCAGTATTTGAACTGGGTATAATTTATGTATTTTTTTTTTAATGCTGCTTTCTTGATGGTTTTTTAAGTGCCAAAAACCCCTTTTTCCATTAGCATATATTGATCACTAGATTTTATAAAGAAGTAAAATTCATCATTTTATTCCACTGATATACCTGGTTTTTTAATATTATTTGAAATGTCACTGGACTCTTTTAGCTGTAATCTTAAATGAAATGCAAAAAAGGTTTTTTTGATTTTTCCTGTGGACAATCCCACACATGTTCAGAGATAACTGCCAGATGTTTTTAGCTTGCCCTTATCTAATCTGTAGTGCTTTCAATACATACAACTGAAGATCCAAAGAACTTTACTCCTCAGTGTGCCCACATTTGATTTTCCTAATTATTTTTTTCCTTTCCAGTTTGTTCTGCTGCCCCACTATTGGACATTGCTCTGAATGACAGTCTCATTATTTAAAATTTATTACATAACACAAAATCAAACTCAGAGTTGTGGTGAAAATACACATCCAGGAGTACACTTTGTCCTAGTCAATAACAAATTCCTAACATAATGTGATAAAATATTAGTCAATTTACTGCAACCTGTACTCTTAAATCAGATTTGGTCTGAAAGGTCAGCTTTCTACAGCACTAAACTCTCCCAACTCTTAGAGGTAATTAGTATTACGCAGCAAGTTTAATTAAAAACCTAATGCAACTGAGCCAATCAACCTCCAATCATTTCAAATTATTCTAATTATATGAAACCTGAGTTTTTATTTCTTCTACCAAGTGTCTCTTACTCCCTTTCCTCTGCTTTTGTATGTATTAAGAATTAAAGAAGGGGAAAATAATGCCTTCTTGCCATTGGAAGTTTTTCCTGACCAGGAATATCCTTGCATAGATGATAACACATTGCTAGGTCTGATGGTTTAATGCAAGCAAAGATATAAAGGGAAAAATAAAACAGTGATAATTTGTTTTCATAAAATAATTTAGAGATATCTCTTATTTTCTGTTCTAAATGTACACCTTACAATTCGGGGATGAAATAGATATTTTTTCAGGCTCCTGTTTCTAACACAAATCTGAGATTTTGGGGCATTTTTTTATGCTCCTACTTTGGTTCTCATCATGTCCTTTCAATAGAGCTGACTGAAAGATTGGCTTTGTTTGACAGAACAAGGTAGTTTGGAAAGATCTTTGGAAAGATATCCACCCATGGGTATCCATACAAGCTACTTATTTCCTTCTAGATATTTTTATTAATGTTTCCTAACCAAGGACATCAAAGTAATTGTAACTTAAACTGCTGACTTGCAACTGTGGTCTTTTTTAGTCTGAAATTTTTCCTTTCCTAAAACAAAAATATTTTTGCAGTAAAGTAAATCTCCTCTTTCTGAAAACAGCTGTTTAAACTTGTGATTCTGGACACTTTGTGTCTGTTTTGCTAGACTTCAGTTAAATGTGGAAAGATTTTTTTGGAAATGAATACACAGATTTAAGCAGTATTTTTGACTGCTGTTGATGTTACTTTGTTCAAACTTGAAACTTTAAAGCTCCTCTGTTTCTCATGTTCCCTTTTTCTCCTGTTATTTTTTTTATAATGTTTTTTCTCTTTGCCACATTAGAAAAATAAATAGACAACAGAACCTCTGTGTCCTTCTACTCAAATGCTGAACACATAGTCTTTATGCATTGCAAGTAGGACATGAAATCCAGCTGGTGTTGATTTCAAAAAGGAGACACTCATCAACCATCCTCTTTAATAAAATGGCACAAGAACCCTCCCAGTTGTATTGACACAGAAGATGTCCCCAAAACAATAAAACTGCAATAAGATGGCAAAAATAGCTGTGCCTTTATGGATGTACATTTTAAATGCATAATCTTTGAACAATTGCATCTTCTTTGGCATTGTGTGGTGTAACAAGATCCATGATGTCCAAGAGACAGATGCAGTGATACGTGATAGTTCCTAAATTCAAGTTCACAAACACTGCTATGATTTTTTATTTTTATTATGAAAATCACACTAACCTACAATATTTCTTCTCTTGCTCTCCTTTATTATATTTTTAGGTAGTGATTTCAAAAAGTCATACTGCGTAATGTATGAGAAACAAGAATGGGAAGCAATGATGAAATTGAAGGGTAAATGTTAAGTGGTCTTCACTACCCAGTTCCAGAAGTTGGCTTAGGACAGGGTTGGGTATGGCATAAAAGGCAAGACTAGTACATGGAAAATAGTGAAGGTAGACTGATACTGGTACCCTCATCTCAAATACACCACTCCTTTCAATGAGATGGGTTAAAATTGTCAGGGAGGCAAACATCAACTTATTTTGCTGCTGATGTTGAGATCTTTCCTCTAGTGATCTCTGATAGCAATCAATGTATAAACCATAGGTAAAGTGTGTCCTTGTAAATCCAATCTGTTTTGTCTTTTCTCTTTGGCTCATCTGTTACTTCTGTTCTCATTGTTTCCTCTTAACTCTTTTTTCAGAGTCCCCTCTACTCTCTATTTTTATATACAGATTTTCCTAAAATTCCTTTCTCTACACCCTAAGCTCATGGATATGTGTGTTTGCTAGACTCCATTTATTGCTGGCAGTGTTATTTCAGTCTTTTGCTGTCAGCTGTGCAAGAGGCTTCCTTTACCCGAGTTGCTGCCATATGGCACAACCAGATTTCAGACTGCAAGAGCACAACCAGACATGGCAACAAGTAGCTAAAAGAAAAGGATATTTCTGCTCCAATTTCAGCAAGAGCAAGGATTTTGATTTTTGTTGCTGTTTTGTTTACTGCTTCCTCAGTTCTGGATGTATTTTTTCAGTTTCAGTTTGAGTTTAAAAATCTCAAATACCTACATGAGTTAACCCTTGGATTAATCTGTCTGGTTAACTGGCTAGTTAACTCTTGCTGTACTTCTGCAGAACTGAAAAGTTATATACACAAAATGCTATTAATTCTTATCTCAATTTGCATTCAATATGAGAAAGAGATTTACTATTGAAGTCCAAAAATTTTCTTTGGAACTTTATCTCTTTGGAGATGCTGAATCATTCTTCTGAAGTAAATGTATGCTTGCTAGATTTCAAAGAAGATAATAAAGAATGCTAAAATTTGCTTTAAAAATATAATTTATATGCTATGAGTTCTCTAAAATAAGTATGACTGACTGTGGGTGTATATTGAGAAACAGTATTTCTAAGGAGAAAAGATCTAATTAAATCCTCCGAAATGTCACATTAATGATTAGAAAAGATCTTTGTTTGAAAAGAACAAAGGCAGAAAGTGGTAGAAAGTGATTTGTTCGTAGCTGAATTTATGGTTTTAAACCTAAAAATAATAACTTAAAAACCCCTTGTCCCCCTCATTTGAATGGATAACTTCCATCCTTGACTTTGCAGCTAATATCAAGAAATTTGTTCATTTGCATTTCATATAGAGAAGCCAACCCTGCATTCCTTAGGCATCTGTTTAAACAAAGGGTGATATCAGATCAAGGGCAAAGCTAAAACTGGAGTAATTTGATTTACATGGAAGAGGTAAATAAATATTCCACCGTACAGTGTGATTGCAACATATGACTTCTGTCAACCTACAGCTGATTTAAACAGCTCCTGAAATCTTAATCTCTTTCCTCTCTCTCCTAGTTTGCTCTCTCTAGTTGTCCCAATCAGTCATTTTTAAGACCCTGCTCTTAAATAGGTAAGTTGAAAAAGAAAAAATGAGCCCTCGTACTTCTAAGGTGCTCCTTTTAACCTACAAAATGTGTATCTAAACTTGTAAAGAGGCCACACAAATAGCTCAGCAGAAGAAAAGGAGAGAAAGCAAGTTTTTAAGGGTGAATAACTATAAAATACTTTTTGCAATCAGGAATTATCCTAGGAATTGAATAGTTTTCTTCGATCCTCTGTGCAAATCTTAAATTTCAGCCAAGCAGCTTTTAATGGGGGAGTTTTTCTGGTTTTTGTTTCCTTTCAGTTCTCACATTAATACCGAGGAAACGTATCCATGTTGAATGTGTTTCAGTATTATTTACAATAACTAATCCCAAGCATGCAATACTTCCAGCTAATGGGCAATATAGATTAAAGGCAGATGTTTGCTGAAACCATGCATTTGGCATTCATCTCATAGCAATATTTAATCTGTGCTGTATGTTTACTACTTGGTATGTTGGTTGCCAAGTGGTTGCAGCTCTCTTCTGTTGTAGTTTAAATTTTAAAAGAGGCCTCCATCTTGGAATTGCAGAATCATAGAATATCCTGGCTTGGAACAGACACAAAGGATCACCAAAATCCAGCTTCTCTCCCTGTACAGGATGCTTCAATAATGCCACCATTTACCTGAGAACGTTGCCCAAAAGTTTCTGGAACTCTGTCAAGTGTGGGGCTGTGACCACTTCCCTGGGAAACCTGTCCAGTGCCCAACCACTGTCTCAGGGAAGAGCCTTTCACTAATATTCAGTCTAAAACTCCCTCAAAATCTTGTGCCCTTCAGACAGAAAGAAAAGAAAAACAGATCAGTGTTTCATGCTTTTAGCAGAGAACACGAGGTCTGATATCCAGAGGTAGAAACTCAGCAGGAATTTGGACACCTGTAAAATGGCATGAGTGAGCTGGCAAATTTAACTTCAGAACCAGCTGAGCTGTTCTTATTGACACTTTAATGATGTTGAGCAAGTGTTAGGCTTCTCCAGCAAACAGAGAAGCAGGTGCACATGTCTCTGCTTGGAATAAAGAGGTCCTGGGGAACAATCAACAATTGGTCTGATCACTTATTGTCATCTGACCACACATGAGATGCTCTGGTGCTGTGATCTCCTCTCAGAGCTCAGATCTAGTCAGTGTCAGATGCTGAGAAGTTGGGTTGGGTTGTTGTGCAAACACAAGACAGAGGGGATCCCCAAGCAAACAAGGTATCAGAAAGCACTAACCAAAGGTCAACATTTAATGATTTGTAATAGGACAATAAAAGAAAAATAAGTAAGAAAAAACTTATGCCAGGAAAAAAACTGAAGTGGAAATAACCAGCACTGGTTTCAGCTGAACAATAAGCAAAACTAGGATATGAAAAGAAAAAAAAAAACAGGAAAAAAAAAACAAAAAAGGAAAAAAAAACTTAGAAGCATTGATACAACAGGAATTATTTGGAATAAGTTAGAGGCAGAAGCAGAGAGATCAATGATTAGAGGAAGCTAGGAGAAAATACACTTTCAGGGCTGTTTATTTTGTCTGATGGCATTTGTGAGCAGGATTGTATTGTCCTAGCAGACATCCTTTGGCTTTGTTAAGGTAGAGAAGAGATTGTAGTGGGATGGTAGGAGGTTTTTCAGGGGCATTGCTGCTTTGTGTTGCTAATATTGGCTGCATCCTAACCTAAAATTACTTGCCATATGGGTACATTAGTTTTTCTTGAATATCAAGAGCTGAAAGACTCTGAAAAGAGAGCAAAGTAAGATAAAATATGCTGAATTGTCTGCTTTGTTTCTACAGCAAAGACATTCTTTAGAAAAGAATGAGTGAAAGATAGGAAAGGAGGTTGATGGACATTTTGCTGTTCTCTTTATGAACTTTATTCCTAGTTTTGTTACTGAGTCTATCTTTTGTTTGGTGGAACAAATATGTTGTTTACTTGCTTATTGACATGGGTGGGATTGGCTACCCAGAGGCAGGTATTGAAATGAGCAGTGAAGAGTAGAGAGCCACTCTACCCACCTGTGTGGGAGTGTGAAAGCACATGTTTGTTACCCAGCTCTAAGGATCAGTTGCTGAGCTGATAGTGGGAACCATTAGCGTGCAAAAATTAATTTATTCCCTGTGCTTTACCTAGCAAGAAGTGGGTGGTTGGAAAAATAACTTATTGCAGAAGCCTAATGACTGATTACTAATGTCATTATAAAATCAAAGACAGGTTTTTTTTTCCCTTCATTTCCTTAGGTGAAGGGCAGCTACAAGGTGCAGCACCAAGAACAGTACATCCCTGTTGGTTTTTGGATGGTTATAATAGACAGCTCTTTTTTTGCCCAGCCACATGTTGCACTTCTGTAGCTCTGTGAGCCCTCTGCTCTTTATTCAACAGATAAGCACCCATGACTTTTTTAAAAGTAACACAATAATAACATAAACCTTTAAAAATTAGGACAGTTACTGCTTTCAAAGGGATGCTTAGACTCCACTCTGAGGCGTGCTGAATGTTAAATAGTCACTAGGGGGACATAGGAGTTCTGGATGGAGTTTGGGTTCATCTTGAACAAGTTTTTATCACAGCATTAAAATGCTCCTTCATCAACAGCAATTTTTGAACTTTACCTGAAAATATTGCACTCAGTGTAATATAAACTTAAATATACTCTCCTTGGCATTTCTTTTGAAAGCTCAGCTGGCCTTTTTGCCTGAACAATTTCAGATTAGTTTTAAGCAATAGACCTTTCAGATATAGTCTCACATACGGCCCAATTCTGGGAAGTGTTTACTCCTTTAAATTATCATTCTTTGTTTTAATTAAAAGCATCTGAAGATCATTGTCATCAGCAGACCTCGAATTAAATGCTAACTGCATCTGGTAAAGGGAAGGCATTTTTTAACCTCCACTTGTGGCACATGGATGGTAATGACCGAGGGATTGCCTTGTCCATTACTGAAGGCAGGGGCAAGAAATACCACAGTGTAGTTCTGCAAGAATAAAAATTCCAAGACAAACAATACAGAGAGAGTTCAGCTTAGTACAAGTCAGAGATTGTTTTGCAAGTATGTTTTAGTGTTTTCTGGATTGCACAAGCTCTTCACACCCTTTACTCTGTTTTATAGAATGCTCTATTACCTTTTAGACAAGAGCTGAATTTTGCTTGCAATATTAAAGTCCATTTACAAGCTGTCTAGAGGCTCAGATACTTTTTATTTAAAGCATAAAAAAGAAGGATTACTATTAAAGGACAAACACAGGAAAAATTATGTGAGATACCTACCAAGAAAATTGAAAGAAAGTATGGGTTTGAAATGTTTAGCAGAGAATAGCACAAAGCTTTCATGGTCTGATAGTTATGGAAACGTGAATTTATGCCTGGTGAAAGCAAACAAGGCTTATGAATGCGTTCGTAAATCACATGTATCAGTTAGAAACTAAGGAATGATTCTGTTCATTGCTCACTCCAGGAATTCAGGAAGAGTACCTAAGCAGCCTAGAGGAGAACATGAAGTTGATTCAAATATCTGAGCATGCCTGTTCCAAGTCTCTATTTGCAGATGCTAGCTCAGAGGGGTTACTTTCCACTAAAAGGTTTGATGTTCTGTTCTCCTTGCTTGAAGGTACCTGTTTATGCTGGGAAGTCTATACCAGAATCTGGCAGTTAGCAATCCCAAACTCCAAAGTGATGCTTTCTTATGTTGTTTTACCTAAAAAGACAAATTCATTGTCTGAAATTTACTGAGGATTCTTAGATGACACTCACTGGAAGAGACTAGAGGCAGTCTCTCTTTCTAGACAGATATATTCCAGAACAGAGAGCATACATAAAAATATTTACAGTGCTAAACTTTTGTGACTAATGTGTTTTCTGTGAAAAATAAGTAAGCAGGAAACATCATGATTTTGGCTAGTACTTATGACAAATGATGAGAGCAGTGGGCTTAAAAATGATGGTACAGCTGACTACAAAGGAAGCAGGTTCATTTCTGCAGCACATAAATAATGCTGATAATTCATTACACTCCAAACTGTCAGCTACAAGGTAGCTCTAATTGGATGTTTATTCTTTCTCCTACAGACCACAAAAACACGATATATATCAGGGCTTTATTTCTTCTGGCAGTGTTAGGTTCAGCTTTCATATACTTCCCCCAGCCTTTTAAAAGTATTACCTAATTTTGTTTCTTCTAACTTTTCAGGTCTACATGAAAAATAATCCAAAGGTTTTTAATGTGCATATTAAATGCATGCAGCACTTCTATTGTCCATCACCAAGGCTGTGATTTGTATCTAATTTGAATAAATAAACTCAGCCTTAACTTCATACGCCTCCATATCCATATCCAGTCTTCAGTAAAGTAGAATGAAGCATTACATAAGGAAAAGAAAGGGATTTTGGATTATCACATGCATATATAAAATATTGATTTGGTCTTGATTAAAAACCACAAATAATGTTTATGTTTTGTACGGCCTGGCCTAGGCTATTTTACTAAACTTTGAAGATTTCCTTTCCCAATTTACCTGTTGGTAGATGCTGTAGTGTTTATGTCAGGGGCTTATAGAGAGTCTTCCAGATCTCCTTCCGACATTCTGTCAATTAGAAGGCCTGAAAGCAAAAGCATTCTATTTTGAGGTTTCACTCTTGTATGGATATTTTATTAATATATTACTCCCTTTTAAGTCCACAGGAAAAAATCCTTGTGAGTTCTGTGGGAAGAAACTTGAATTTTTTCTTGGTTTTGCACACCATTGAGTAAATTTTTGTTGCAATATTTTTTCAAATACTATAAATATTTTTAAAAAACTTAGGTACATGTGAAAATGGTTTCTTTGATTGTTTCTGTCATAAGCTAGTGGCAAGGTTAGTTTCTTAGGCCTTCTTAGTGTTCTAGGCTTTTGTCATAGACTAAGCAACTTAGACCACTCAGATATTTTCAGAAGCAGATTTTCTACCACACTTCAGAAGATGACTGGCTCAGGAAAAAACCCAAACAAAATAAGCATTTCCTACTCTTGTTCTCTGCAAGGAATACTATATGTTAGCTTTTAGTTTCTAATGAAAATTGTCAATTGCTTCTTTTTTTCTCAAAACTTTAGAATGAAGTGCCCAATGTCTCTGTTTCTCTCAGCTTTTTGATGGGAGGTTTATAAGCAGCATTAGTCTGTAAGAAATTCTACACAGAATATTGCTTTTCTATTTTGGGAATATTTTGTAGGGGTGACTACAATAGTTTTAATGTCACATACTCCCAGAAAAAGCTTCAGGGATAGTCTGACAGCCTTTGGGATGAAAACTCTGGCAGCTATGACATAAAGGACCTTTTTTATATATCTTGTTATTACACAGTGATAACCAGCTCAGGTTTGCAATGAGCAACAGTAAATCAGTCACCACCACCCACACTAGAGCACTGTCAGCAGCTTGTTTTTCTCATCCATTTAGTACTGGTTTCCTCAGGCCCTGAATGGACTCTAACAACTCAATGGCTGAGACATCTGGTTAAAATTGTGTAGCCTATGGCACCTACCAAATCAAAGTAATGTAATAGATCTTTCTGCTCTTGAAGCTTTACAAATATGGGAAAAAAGAGTAACAGCAAAACAAGCAGAAAAAAACTATCAAATATCTGGCAAGAATCTTTTAATAAATGGGAACATAAGAGAACCATGAGAAATATTGTGGTTTTGAGTGAATAACTCATCACATCTTTGAAACATGATTACATTCCCAGATATAAAGCTAGACTAGACATCTACTCATGTTTTTCCCTCTTTCCTGTCTCCATGTCATACCTTCTAATGTATATAAACCTCTGTCATAAAACCTCTCCCAAAAGAGGTTTTATTTTTTTCAAACCAAAGTGAAGATTCAGGTAATATGATGCTGTACAGATGCCTTAAAGAGACTAGCATCTGCTCTGATGATCTGACCAAGAGTAGCCTTGTTATGTGCTTGGTTAAGTCTATAGATAAGGCAAATAATTGGCAGGCTACTCAGGTCCTTCTGGCCTTTGCCATCTGTGATGCCCATAATGATCACAGTGCTAATGATGCCTTTCCCCTTGCTGAAATACAGAAGCTTGTTGTTGTTATAGTCTAAGATCATTAAGATCAGTTTTGGTTTTTAATATCTGTTTACAATATGGCAATTTACAGTTCTTCTGGCAAGGTGAGGAAAATTTTAAATGGAGATGTACATTGTACTACCATAACAACGTTAAAGGAGCTATACATTAAATAGAAAATGGGGAATAATTTCTGTGGCATTGTTCCTTCATAAGAAGGATGGAACTAGGCTTGTTTTGGTTTCTTGTTTCAGGTCCTTGCAGAGTAATGTTATGTAGTTGTTGGTCTGTGAGAGGTGAGACAGTACTCAGACGAGTGGGAAACTTCTCAGGCTTTGTAATTGATGCAATTCTTTAATCTCTGTTATCTCTAGTAACTATTTTCCAACAAATCAGACTAAGTGACTGGTATTTACTCTTTGATATCAGATAGCTACAGGTCTAAAAGACTTGTGATTCTATTGTTTTTGCTTGTCCTCTATGATCTCCACCCAGCCATCACCATCTGCTTACATGACTGACATTTACAGCCTCAGGAGAACAACAAACCCAGACCATTCCTGTAGGAGCCAGGGTGCAAGCCTGAAAGTGGAGAGGGACATTTCATAAGGGCATGTAGTGACAGGACACAGGAGTATGGCTCCCAGCTGAAAGGGGCAGGTGTTGACAAGATACTGGGAGGAAATTCTGAGGGACTGGAATAGATTACCCAGAGAAACTGTGGGTGCTGCAGCCCTGAAAGTGTCCAAGGCTGGTCTGGATGGGGCTTTGAGCACACTGGCCGAGCGTAAGGTCTCTGCTCATGGCAGGGGATTGGAACTGGATGATCTTTAGAGTCCTTTCCAACCCAGACTGTTCCGTGTGTTTCTGTAAGACATTTTTTTCTCCCTGAGTATCCTATTTTCATTTCTTGTGTGCCCAGTTCTTTGCTCAACTTCTCTGCAACATACAAGTATGATAGTCTTGGTAATGACCTGAATTTGCCTGCTTGGATTGTGGGGGATCTACTGACCAAGGCAGGATTTGGTTCTTTCTGCTCTCAGATCTTTGCTTGATGGACCACACAAATTAAAAACTAAGAGCAATAGGTATTGATGAGAGAGTTCAAATATTTTTTGCTCTACTTTTCCTCTCAAATAATGTCCTCATTCCACCCTGAGGTTACCACTGTTGATGGGAAAAAAAACTGACCATAGAAGAAAGATGTCACATTTTCTTCTCTTCCCTTCAAATACTATGCAGCAAATTTAAGTTGAAAATAGGCTTGCTCTACATTCCTTTTATTTAAGCATTTCAGTACAGATTATGTCAAAAATATATCACAGAAGAACTAGAAAGCTTCCTATGTACTGAGTATTTTTCTCTTGTGTTATAAAATGTCTCACTTTCTTTAAAAAAAAAATCATGCAGAAGGGATTTTGAAAAATGTCCTTTCCTGACGAATGTATTCTATACATGTAATTTTATTGCATTTAAAATGGTATAACTTTATTTTAGAAAAAATCTACCCTGACTTCATCAAACATACTTTACTTCAGAATACTCAGTAAGTAAAAAAAAAAAAATTCCTGCATAAGAATTTATTTTTAACTTCCTCCAGTGTATAGTCTGCTATGGTAGCAGAAAAAAAATTAAAGTTCCCTTAATTTTACTTGCTTTCTGCATCACCTTTGAAAAACTAATAGCATGTATTTCAATAGGCAAAATGTTTTCTCTCTGTCTAGAGTATGCTCTGCTTTGCAGATGACAGCTGAGCTTGTCTAATCAAACTAAAATTGGTACACTTACTGAACAAGGCTGAGCACTTGTTTATGATCTGAACCAAAGACCAACTTGGGAAGTATGTTATGGAATGCCAAATAGATAAAGATGCTTCCTGACACTGAAATGAGCTGCAGTTTTGCTTAAGGAAGCACTACATGAAGGGCCTTGATGCTTTAAAAAACAGCCACACAAACATGAAAAACAAGCAATTGAAGCCTAAGTGTTTCATCACAATTTTAAGCTTGAAACTTGTGCTAGATGAGTTAGTGTCTGTACCTTTCAGAAACTCAAAAAAAAATCAGGTTCTGGATAGTAGTTTACTTCTGCTTTTCTTCAATGATTTCATACAATTCCTAGATTATCTCTCTTCCCATCCTCCCTGTCACTGTTTTTGACAGGGACAAATGGCTGAGGAGATGCATGCAATGCAGCTGTCAGCTCCAACAAGATGCTGCGGAAAGGTGTGTGGGAATAGCTGTCAGTAACAACAACAGTCACAAAAAAGTTTATTTTTGTTGGCTAATCATGCGTCATCTGTGAATGAAATGTGTTTTGCTGAGATTCCTCAGATTTTCCTTCAACAGTCTTAATGTTGCAGTAGACAGGTTTAGTAGGGGTATCATTTTCTTGTTTGTTTTTTTCCCCTCCACCTAATGTATTTAAGATTTATTAGATGAAAACAGTAGCTGAAAACAATTCCTGGATTTGATGTTATTTAGAATATAAAGTTCATTAAATTTCCCCAAGTGTTTTCCATTTTCCTTCTTTCTCAGAATTCCTTTTCTATTTATATTTTGGAATTTAGCTTGTTAGTTTCATAGTAAAGTTTACAAATAACTCTGAAACCATGTGAAAAGTTAGCATTTGTTTCCTTTACTTGAGAGACTAAACTGATGGAAAATTTCAGTTTTGAGACAGTTTTCATCAGTTTGAGAGACTAAACTAATGGAAAGTTTTGATGTCTAGAGCAGACAAACTACTAATTTACTGGGGTTTTGGATATCTGTTTTGGAGTTTGATTGGTTTTGGTTTTTGTTTTAGTCATGAATGGAAAAGGCAGCCACGCTAATTAAATTTTTACTTATTTCATATTTATGCAATTATCTAGAGCTTACTGATTTAAAAAGCTGCCTGCTCCTGTCTTCTACCCTTTTTTTCTGTCATGATTTTTCCACTCTGGACCATCAATTGCCACTGTGAAACGTTTTCCATCTTGTCTTTAAAACAAGAATACACCTGCTGCAGACAAAGCACCTTTGCTTTGACTTCAGTGACATGTTTTATTCCGCTCTCTAAATGGCCATTCTCGAGGTTTGTCTACTGATTAACACCAAATGCATCTTTCATGTGCTGTTAAGAAAAAATAATGAGGGAGGAGTAATAGATGAGTTTCCTGCCTTTCCACAGACACTACATGCCCTATTATTGGCACTATCGTGGCAGAAGCCCACCAGGAATAAAAGAAATATGTGAGAGACGAATTCCTTGCCTTTCAACGGGAAATGCTTTGTCCGTAATTTGCACGTACCATGACTGTCATGTATTGGTTACAGCGTTCTGGTGTTTCTAAAGCACATTTTAATGGGGAGCGCATGCCACAGACATTCTCCGAAGTCAGCGTGATGTTGCACCCTACAAAATTAATCGCAGCTTTAACCGAGACCAATGCATGTGTGTTTACTATCTTTTCCTTAGGAGACGCTTCCTTGAGGAACGCAGAGCGACTGAATTTCGTTCCTCACTTTCTCGACTGCTGCCTACTCTTCACGCCTTCTCTCCCCGCTGGCTGTTGCGTCTCGCAGCCCTGGCTGTGCCGGCGGGAGGCAGGGGGAGCCCGGGAGCAGCGGCGGCGGCCCGGCCCGGCCCGGCGGCGGCGAGCCCGGCAGCAGGCGGGGTCCGCGCCCGCCCGCCCGCGCTGACGTCAGGAAACTTTCGGGGCGGCCGTGGCCGGAGCGGGCGCCGGGAGCGGCGCGGAGAGGCGGCGGGACGGGCTGCTCCATCCCCGGCAGGTACGCGGCGCTCCGCGCCCGGCGGCACCGCGGGGCCCCGCGCCGGGACAGCCCCTGTCCCGCGGCAGCGCCTGCCCCGCGGCGCAGAGGGGCGGCCGGGGCACGGAGGGAGGGAGGGACGGAGGGACGGGGGTCTGAGCGCCTGTTGATCGCCGCGGCGGCAGCGCTGCCCCGGGCTCGGCCGCCCCGCTCTGCCGTCGGCGGGCAACTTGGCAGGGGCGGGCGGAGCTCGGCGCGGGGAGCGCGGTTCTTCGGCGGGGCGAGCGGAGCGGGGCTGGCGCCGGGGCAGCTCCTCGCTCCCTCCCGCGGGTCCCGCCTCACCTGCGCGGCCGCGCCGCTCCCGGGGGATCCGCGCTCCCCGCACCGGGGACAGCGGCTGCTCCGGCACCCGCACGGACCCCGTCTCGGACACCCGGGCAGGGCTTTTTCAATTTCAAACAGCTGCGAATAATGAGATGCCTTTCATTCGGGGTTGGGTTTTTTGCCCGTTGTAAGTACAGTAAAGCCTTTATCCGAGACGAGGTTTTGTTTTCCTCGTGAGGCTCCGCCGTGGCAGCCCGGCGGTGCTGGGCGGCAGCCGAGCTCGCCGCTGGGGCTGCTGAGCGCTCAGTTGTACAAGGGAGGATCTTCGGCTCGTAACCAAACCCAAACCACCAAGTTAATTTTAACTCCGCGTGTGTCGGGAGGGTGGAGTGCTGGAAGAGTTTAGTGGATCATCATGCGAACAGAGAGAAATCTGAACAAGAACTGCAGGTTCTTGGAGTCAGGGAAGGAGATTGAGGGAGAAATTCTCAGTTGAAGAGGGTCTAAAAGTTGTATGACTGTCGGAGGAACGTGCAAAAGTATGTTGTTTATTTAATTTTGCTGTCCTTCTCATTTATTAGGGGGCACCTAGAGTCAATCTAAGGCACATAAAGGTTAATTGTATTCTTCATACAAAGGAATTGACACCCTGCCGAAGAAATTGATTTCTGGGGTCTTTTTTTGAATTTAAGACACTTATTAGATTTCTAATTTGAATAGAATGTAACTTTTAAACTTTTCCATTCCTACAGTTCCATTGCAGTTGCAAGTTCTTAAAAAGTCATCTTTATGGAAAGAAAAAGTTATCGTAACTAAAAAGATCCCCCCTAATGATCTGGAAAGCAAGGCATAAATGAAGGTGATTATGAAGGTGCTTTGAATGTGCAGAGATTCACATAAAATATTACAGCAATTTATTTGGTTTATTCAGTGTAAATATAAATAAGCATCTTTGTTTGTGTATTATAAAAATACCTCTCCTTTTAGAAATTATTTTCTGTGATTTTCTTCCCCTTTATGTTAGATGAACACGTAACATGAGTGGTACCTTTCAGTTGTTGTAGGATAAGCAGTACTTCAGAGCTACTTAGGATGTCAGTCAAGATAAGACAAAACAAATCATCAGAAAGGAAAACAATACATCTTTTTGAAGGTCAAGTTTCTATTTTTATGGTCATTTCATAATGAACAGTAAGTTTTGCCTCATAGTTATGGGTTTACTTGGCTGATTTGTCATACTTGGCAGTAGTATGTCAGGTACAACTTAAAGTATTTGGAGATTATCCACATGAACTTAGAGAAAGAAATGACAAAACAGGAGGGAAATAATTTCATGATTATTAGCCATACACTTTTCTGGGTCTCATTTTAAGTGTATGAACGCGTTAGTGATTATAGATCTCATTAAAGGCATATGTTTACATGAATGGCTTGAATAAAGAGAGTGATTTAGGGATTAAAAGCCTGGTGTTATGGCACGGTGTTGAAGGATGCAAGGGAGAACTTTGGTTTATACTTCCAGCAGAGCTACAGTGCCTGAATATCAACAGGGGGGAAAGGAATTGATATTCAAAGAAATATCAACAAAAGGGAACTGTAAATAAGCAGAAACAAGTACAACTCTTGTTGCCTGAGAGGTTAGGATGACGTGATTGGGTGTGTCTTGTGAGTGATGAGTACAGAAATTAAAATTATTGCAACAGTGAACTGTGAAGCATTTTAAATCTCATAGGAAATCTCCTGCTACTGGAGGACCAGCAAGGGAGAAGATGTAACAGCAGTGGAAAGCGAGAGGAGATATGCAAACTACTGGTTTGTTCTGCCTCCTTAGTCTTTGGAAACAACTTTTTACCATTTCTGAGGGTTTTTCTAGAGTTCAGTGTACTGTTCTGCAAAACACTCACCCAATTTCAGATGCCATTCAGTGGCATTTCAGAATTTCCTTTCAAAGCTCATTATAATTTGCTAGTCTATTGCCTGTAGACAAGGTTACATTTTGTGGTTCAATATTAGTCTGTAAACATTGTTTGTAATGTACGATGTTTGTAAACATTGCTGGATGCTCTGAAAGTCATAATCAGGAGACTAACATGAAGCACTTGAGAGGTCAAACACAAAAAAATGGAATTTGTATTACAGTTACAGAATTAATTTTTCTCTTGAGATAGTCCCTCAAGAGTGTATTGCTTAAACATGTCATAAGAACATAATTAGAACTACCAGCTGAATTATTAAAGGTTAGCTTCAGTTTGAACTGGAGAACTGACACAGCTTGAAAGAGAACAGAAGGAAGCTACATTTTCACTTAATTTTGGTCATACCTAGTGTGGCTTGTGTCAGGATTCTAATTCTGTCATTTTTTTTCAAGAGAACAAGTAAAACACCGAGAGCTGAAAAGTCCACCAGTTTCTGTTTGAAGGAACTGCAGGTCCCTTAGAATTTTCAGTTATTATCAATGGTGGAATGCATGGCAGAAGATGAGCCTGTGTTCCAAGTACAGTTACAAATACAGCAGCGCTTGAGATGAGGCAAAAAAATCACTAGTTCATGACTTAATAGAGTTGTTGCATAAGAATATGCTAATTGGGCACAAATAAACATTTTCCCCATCGCCTTTTTTGCCTTACTGTAATCTGATTTTTGAAGGGATAAGCTCCTTTAGAGACTCAGGTTGTAATCCAGAAAAGAGCAAACAATACCGCCCCTGTTAGAACACACAGTGCCTCTGCATAGCTAATAACAATGTTCTCTTTGCTTCTCTTACCTTCAAAATGTAACTATGCATGCAGATATATCTGTCAATATCTTGGGAAGTAATTTCCCTCCTAGTATCTCCTGAATCCCTGAGATCAGATTGTTGGCTTTGTTCATGCAGATAGATTTTCTACCTCACTGCCAGTGCTCCACTGAACATTCCCTGTGACTTTACATGCTTCATCAAGCTGTTCTGGGCATTTGCTGTAGTGGGATGGCCAGCTATTACCACAGAATGGGTAGCCTTGATCTGGGTTTTACAGTCATGGCCTGTGTTGGTTAGGGCTGGGAGGAAGAAGGAGGTAAGTTTACTCAATTATCTTCATTTTGTGGTCTGTCCTCTGGGCACAGACCTGAATGCTGTAGTGGCATCACTGCCCACCCTTTCAGTCTGATTTGTAGCTGTGGACTTTGTTTGTGCAACTCTGTTTGCCCAGGGGCACCTGAACGACTGTGGGAATGGTTGGTTGTAGCTCTTAAGTCTTAAAAATGTTTTATCTTAAGCATTTTAATGCATTTAAAATGCGTCTTTAAACCTAGGCTGCAGCTCCACTGCACATAATAATCAGACGGTCCTCCCTTAAGGCCCCCTCTTGCTGTATGGTTTCAAAGAACGTTTGTTACACTAAACTGAACATCAAGAGTCCAAAGTGATGTTACCACGGATTTTATCCAGGATTCCAGTAGAGAATTTATCCAGCTGAAAACACATCATGAATTCCCAGGAAAGAAATTCCACTTTCATTCCTCCTCTCCTCTGCCAGTTTAAGCAGATGTTCTTATCACCACGCTAAGAGGGCGCTCCAAATTGAAATATGATTGTTTCATCAGGCTGAAGTGACTTACATTTCTGATATGTAATTACATATCAGGCAAAGACAGAGAATGTGGAATTTTGTAACTGAAGGAAACAAGTATATTTGTAGAACAGACATCACCTGGGTTTCTGACAGCCATCTAAGTACTTTTCACTGAGGCAAGAAGCAGAACTCAGGCTGTAACACCTACAGTTTCACACAGATAATTGATAATTTGGCAAAAAGTATTGGAAAGCCTCTTAGATTAAGGCACTGGATTTCTTTAATTTCTGCATTATTCTTTTCTGTTTTGAAGGGCAGCCATTAAGAAATTCTGTCATTTTAATTCCAGAGTCTGAAGATATTAATCTTATTAATATAACCACTTGGTTACTACTGCATTTATTTTATGTTGCACCCTAAGCTTGCATATTCTGTTTTTTTTCTGAGAACTGAGCTGTGTTTTCTCCATTTACTATATAACTTGGACTTGATTCAGCAACATTTGTGCAGCCAGATGTTTTTCTGTGTATTCTGTCAGCAATACCTGATCAACACCCTTGCCTAGCAATGGTGTGTACAAATATAACTTGATAAACAAGTCTCTTAATAATGCACTGATAGGAGACTGCAGCTGGCTCTGTTGATAGAACTCAGGTGAGGGTTTTATTTTTTTTGGTCACCAGAAATTGGAACGATAATCTATGGAAATTGTTTAGGTAATCTGGTTATTCCTATGCTGTAGAGATATCCTGAGCAAAGCAAGTAAATAACATTTTATGTTAAAAAATATGGTACTTCTAAGGCAAATCTTTTGGCATTCAAAAGTGTTGTGATGGCTGTTTCTAGCTTGCTTTATTGCTTTGTGGAGAGGGGTATGTGGGTACTCCAGTACTTGGGAATAGATATGGATACAGAAGCCTAATCTCTTCAATCTTCTCACAATTCCCAAAATACCATAAAAGCAGTAAAACTGCATGCAAATTCCTCCTCATTCTTCTCAGATAGAATGGAATAGTTTTTTGAGGATTGTTGAGTTCTCTGGAACATTTAAAGATCTTTAATGTGATTTTTTTTTTTTTTTTTTTCAATTCTTCCTCTGCTCTCTCCATCCCTCCCAGTTTTAATGGGGAAAATTCTTGACCAAAGGCAAAATGCAGCAGTACCACAGTGTGCAAAGCAGAATCCTGACTAGTACCTGTTGTGAAATTTAATACTCTATTCTGTTTCCATTTTTGTTCTTTCACATGCAAATGTCAGACCTTCAGGTCCTCCTAGGCAGAATGGGACGTTAGGCACTTAAACATTGTGCTTAAACTTTCCAAGTGATCTTCTCTAAATCCCTGCAGCCCTTAAAGGCTTCTTCAGAGATCTCAGCAGTCTAGGGAAAGTCATAATTGTTTTCCACTAGGCAAAAGGCTGGGATGAGGTTGCTCCTGCTGTGGGGAAAGATGTCTGGAAGGGAGGTGGTTTCCCATTCTCCCTTTGGTCTTGCAATTCTCCTTGTGGCAGGGGAGAGCTGGTTTCTTCCCGGCTGCAGACTGGGCTGGCACAGCTTTGGAAGGTCTCTTCTGTGCTAGTGCTGGCAATTGATATCTGCTGCCCAACGTAATTATTGGTTTTCCTGTGTACAAAGGTAGTCCTGATATTAATGAATATATTTTCTCTTTTGTCAGATTAAGAGCCTTTTTTTAGGGTGTGTATCTGTGTTTGTACATCTTTTAAAGAAGGTATCTCTTGAAACAGCAGCATTTTGTTCTTAATCTGTTGTGAAATCTTCTGGAACATATTACTGAAGTGAGGTAATGAGCCTAGATAAAGAACTCTGTTCCCAGTAAAATAGATTATTTTTCCTGCTGTCCCATCTCAAAATGTTGTTTGGAACAGCAATCATCTTTGCATGCCAGTTACACTAGGAGTTGTTTAAGAAAGTTTTTTATGTCCTCAAACCTATTTTTTAACGTTTGTCCAGGCCATCCTTCCAAGTGCCTTGCTGTGCAGATATGTGCAGTCTCTAATGCTTTCTTCCTACACGCTGTGCTGGCAGCTGAGTGCATTCAGAGATCATGACTCAGGTTCCCTAAAAAAAAATCATAAAAATAATGAGATTTAAAATACTGTAGGCTCCTTGTGAGCATTTAGTATTGTTTTCCTTCTTTAAAGCTTTTTCTTTATACAGGTATATAGATCTTTATTTTGTATTGAAAACTTCTTTTTTCACACAAACTCCAAATTTTAGGACTTGGGTCTTCAAGAAAAAGTCTCTTGTGATACTTGCCCCACAGCTGAAAATGGTAGCTGATAGCTTTTCTCTTTTGTCTGCTTCCTAATTGATAAAGTGCAGAACCATCATTTCCAAAGCAGTGGATGCTTGGGTTTAAAGCTAAACAGTGATTTCATGTTACAGGATATTGTATGCCCATGTCAATACCTGTTTTAGAATAACTGTAGTTAAGATTAATGCGTGAAGAGTTGTTAAAACAAAGCAAAAAGTGAGAGCTGAAGTGTATATGTTAAATGATGCTGAATCTTTACTTGGGATGGAAAATAGCAGCAGGGGACTGACGACGTAGCCAGCAGCAAGTTTGAGACATTAACCCCCACCATGGTGCCCCTTAATCTGTTTCACATGTGTAAGCTCTAAAGCAGAGCCTACTGTGGATTTGTAAACACAAAGGTCTTTAATGTCTGAGATAAGGACAGTCTTTTTCTTGATTCAAGCAGCCTAAAAATTACATTACTAATTTTGTAAGTTACATGTTGCATTAATATTCAATTTATCATGTTGCGCAAATGGGTTTAGGATGGAAGAAATACTTTTCCAACAAATTGTGCAGCTGGAGCTGGTACTAATTCCCTAATCTTTCTGTGTCATATAGTAATTGCACTTAATTGTTTGCTTTTGCTGTGTTTTATGGTGTGAAATGCAGTATGTCAACACATCTGAACAGGTCCATCAGTGTGTATAATGTTAATATTCTTGAAAGAGAGAAACTGGATGAAACAGCTCATGTGTAGCTACCAATGCAGTGCTTTGTACATTTTCTTGTAATCAGAGTTGGTAGCTGTTTTTTCCTGGTGATGGGTTGGTTTTGTCTTTGCACATGTTTTTGTGCAAGTGGGTGGTAAGGTAAGAGAGGGGCTGGGCCAATGCCCCTGGCTGGGAAAGGGACATGTAAAGTAACATTTTCTTACACAGCCAGTTAAAATTGTTAATATGCTAGTGGTTAAAATTCTTGTTAAATTGCTTTTGGTCCTTCTACTTCAGTGGGGCTCCCCACTGCTAATTCTACTTTTTATTCTTTTAAAAGCATATTAGGTTTCTTTGGAGACCAAAGGAACTTACCTAGAAACAATCCAGCTTGTAAAAATGATTCTCCATCTTCCCTCCCATCCCATTCTGTGACTCTGTTTAGTCCCTAAGGGTTTGAAATTGTACTTTAGAAACCAGCCGGTCTTGGAGAGGGCACTTGGGAACTTCAGTTCCCAGCCTTAGTTCTCTCAGGGCCTATTGCTTTTGCACTGAGACAGCAGAATCTGCAAGCTGTGCTTTAACCTGGCCATCCTGACTAGCAATCCCATGTGTTTGTCACAAGCACTCTGCCATTAACAGCAAATGTGATAATCTAGAAGAGCATATGAGCTATTTATTGTTTTTCTTTCAAAGTTAAGTACATCTCCCAGTGGTCTTGGTTCCAATCCCCATGTTTTATGGCCGAGGGTATTGAATGTAGCTATTAAGCTGTTAGACTGGTTTTGTATTAGTAATTTTCTCTGATATGAAGGGTAATTCCTGAATCCAAATCATTAGCTGGCATTTCAGCCATGCTGCACTGAATGATGTTCTTGCATGGGTAATATCCCCAGCTGTCAGGACAGCTACATGGCTCTTTTTTTACTGGTTTTGACTGGGATGGCATGAGACAGCTGGTGGCTACGGCCACTGTGAATCTGCCAGTGTGGAAAGCTCAGAGAGAGCAGAGCCTATGTGGGTGTTGCAATGATCTGTCAGGAAACTGAAGTGCAGTTGACAGCACTGTTGATTAGTTCTCTTAGAAACAAGCAGGTGTTTGCTTGGCTTTGGTACTGATTGGCAATGCAAAAATGATTTAACTGCACAAGTGACAGTGCTGCTGCAAGGAAGGATTTGTGTCAAGGTAGGCAAGGATAGCGTGCTGTACTTTTGAGGAACTGCTTTAATGCCTGCTGTTCTGTATGGTGTTTATTTCTCCAGTCTTGCACAAAAGTGGAAATGCTGGTCACTATCCACAGCAGTAGATGTAAAATTGTCACTCTGCTTAGATTTTCGCTTCTGTTGTTGGTTTTTCTGAGGAGAGGGTGTGAGTACTTAGCCATAATATAATGTCATGGCACCCTGCTTCATGTAGCTATCTAATTAAAATAGATAATTAAGAAATAAGATTATTCTACATGGGCATTTAGTATTAGATGGCAAGCCTCACATGTACATGCTAATACACATATTTAACTTGTTTCCTGTATAACTGATAGCTTTCAGTCTTTGTTTTCAAAATGTACAATTTGCACCATGAATTCTAAACCCAGCCTCAGACTCAGAAAAGACTGACATGCTTTAGTGAACAGTTTGCAGTCTTACTTAGCCTTCTTTTTCCCAAGGTCGAATCTAATAGGATAAAGGATATCTTAAGAGCAAATGTTACTTTGTTGAGCTAGAATGCATTTACAAAATATCTTTCTTTATCTGAATTTCTTTATTATGTTAGTCTAGTGTGTCTTTTAAACTCTCAGATTTCATAAATAAAGCAATGACTTAGTCTTTACTTTTAAATCTCCAAAGACAGAAGGAAATGTAGTCCCTATAAATACAGATGCAACATCACTTGCTTGTATTGCAATTTGTTTTTTATTCAAAGCCAGATAAGAAAATGAAGTAGAGCTAATACAAATGAGAGGTGGTATTGTGTGGGTAAAGTGAATAATTTTCAAGTGCTCATAGGTGAGGCTCTTGATGAAGTGCATCATGTGTAGCCTGGTGTCAGCCAAGGTGATAATTTAAAATGGAGTAGAAAGGTGCTTCTTCTGGAGGCTTTCTGACAACAGAGGCTTTTTGGGGAGACTCTGTGTGATTCATATACTTTGTGTGTCCAGATATCTTTGCTGACCACTGATATGTTTCAGGATTTCCTCATCTGTGATACTTTTGGCTTGAATCTTAAATTCATTTCAAACTCTCCTCCTGGAAGAATCTTCAAACAGAAGTGCCATACAAGAATGAACAATCATCATCTAAACTTTTGACATCCAGAATTCAGAGCCAAGTCATGTTTTGATGACTTAAGGATATTGTACTTTATTATGTAGCATTTTTCTTACCATTCCTGGAGGATATCCTGAGTTTTTATAATTTAATGGCTTATGAAGGATTCCTAAATAAAACTTTCTCCCCCTTCCCATTTTGGAGTTGTGTTTCCTCTGAAGCATTGTTAGACTTGATTAGGATCTAGGAAATTTTTGAGTAATGAGTCAGAAAAATAAACAAAATCTGAGCAAGCAAAAGGTGGGGAATGGGAAAGACTTCTGGTTTAGATGAATGTAAATCCTTTCAGCTCTAAACTAGAGGTATAGTTTCCCTCTCCTGCATGCACACCTTTTCCTTCCTTTTTTCTTGTCCCTTTTCTCATCTTGCCCTTGTACTCTCAACAAACCCCAGGAGAACAGTTGTGTTGTGCCTTACTGAGATGACTTTATGGGTTATGGCATATCTGTGGGATATATGTGCTTCTCTAAAAGGCCCTGAAGGGAAAGCTTTCAACTGTAACAAATCTGTCCTGTAAAGGATGGAAAGCAGTAAATATGCTTATAGTTGTAAACACTAATGATTCCACAGCAGTCCCTTATGTACCTCTTACTCATAAAATTATCTTTGTTGTGACTCTGTGTGCTTTTCAGTTTGGGATTTCAGGTTTTTTGACATTGTAACTGAGCTGTGATTAGAAGGTATGAAGAAATGGACCATAAAATAGATGTTTAGTGAAAGATAAGTAAAAGCATACTTGATCGGATTAGTGGACTATATTTGAGATGTGTTATGTTGCTGCCATACCCGTGACTACTTAACCACTGAAATAATCTGTAGCTATTTAATTCAAATCAATTCCATTTGCAAGGTGGTCTGGAAGTTACTGAATAAGTTACTTGGTTGCTTAGCCAAATGGTAGAAGGAAAAAAATAGTCAAACTGCGGAATAAATATGCCTTGACAGTAAAGAACATAATAAAATGCTAAAGATCTCAGTTCTGAAAGAAATAAGTGATTGGCTGGAAATAATTGCTTGAATATTTTGAATTCATTATGGTGAATTTACCAGATGCTTTTGAAGAATATTTATGTATGTTATTTGCTCTGGTGTTTCTTGTGCTGCAAGGCATGTGTACTTCTGGGTAATTTGATCCTGTTTGTTTATGGTCTAAATACTTCTTTTCCCCCCAGACAGCATTATTCAATTTTGTATTATTACAGCTGCTTTTTGGAAAACATGACACAAATATAAGTCCCAGGCAGTGTTTGTCTAAGGTAGAATCAAGTGTATTTCTTCTTAGCTGACAAACTTGGTGTAATCTTGACATATCTTGACAGATTTCTGAAATTCGTGTTTCACAATATAGCTGGGAACATTTTACAGCCTAAGATCTTCAAAGAGATGTTGCAGCTCAAATACATTTGTAGCATGTCTGGAGAAAGCAACTTATTAACTCTACTCTGAGCTTCTGACGCTGGGGAAGGGTGAAGGGTGGGAAGAGTGTTTTCTGCTCCCTCCTATCTTGTCACTTGTCTGGAAATGTGTCAATTATTTGAGTCTGCCCTGACATGTGGGTATTAGGAAAACTGGTATACATGGTGAAGTACTGGCTAGTGTGAGAGTTGAAATGTGAAAAATTGCATTGTGAATGATAGAGATTATATGGTTATTAGTTCTGTTTTGTATGGAGGTAGGAATCCTGCTCATGTCTGTTTGACTTCTCAGGGTGTTTAGATGTTCACCCTGTAGTTCTGGAAGTCATTTTAGTGAAATGATGCTCCTGAGATGGTGGTTGAAGCATTTCTCCATATGTCACCACCCTTTTCCTGTCTAGTGCACTTTTCATGGGGTACTGGCTCAGGTATTTTTGGTAAGACATTGGGAACTGGATCAAGTATGACCAAGAACTCTGGGAAGCGGGAGGAACAAGTTAATTTAGACATGTTCAGTCTGACTGTGTGTGGAGCACACAGTTGCTTTTCCAAGCAGATATAAAACCCAGGCATTGGTTCATCATACTCTGGTTTCCTCAGTGCTTGCAGAGTAGTTCATTGCTGATCTGACCAGAACAGATTTATCCATGTGGACATAGTCTCTATCTGGCCTTCACTCATGTACTTTTATGCTCTTCAAGGAACCCCACTTTAATAAATGAGGATCGACAGCGCTGTAGTGCAGAAAGATTGTTCTTACTAAACCCATGTATATCCAGTTTATTTAGCTTTGTCCTGAATTCAGGTTTCTATGTACATGTATTAGGAAGGTTTGTTTTGTTTCTTTTGAGATCTAGCAAAAAAACCCAAACCAAACAAACCAGAAAAGCTTTTTTTTTGGTTCTCACCTCTCTTTAAAAATGAGGAAATGTATTGACTTTTGAACACACCAGAGCTCAGCTTATCTATTAATTAATAACAGAAAAGAAGCAGAAGTTGCAGCAAACAGTGTGGCAGCTCTGTCTTGTCCAGTGGCTGTTGTCCCATGCTCACCACCATTTAAAATATGCTATTGCTGAAGATAGAATTTTGCCTTTGAATCTCCACTTTCGTAAGGTTTATCATAGTGTGGAACAACATCCAGAACTTAATTGCCTTTTGGAAGGTCTTTTTACAGTTAATGATGCTGCTGGTGCTGGAAGAGAGGAGGATTCAGGTGTTAAAGGGACTGATCTTCAAAAAGAAGGCAGACCATTTCAGCTGGTGTTTTTTTGAGCTAGTCTCTGGTGGAACTGGGCTGCAGCACAATGGTCCCATTTTTCCTTTTGCCTCTCCCCCTGGCAATGATTTTGGAACTTGTTGGAGTCCTCCAATAAAATTTTCATGCATTTCACAAAATCTCATGAATTGTTTGAAAAGAGAAATTGATGTCACTGTCCCTGTAGGATACATGCAGCTGACTGGAGGATGATGTGGTTGAAACAGTGAATTCTTGCTCAATCACCTAAATCTGCTGAGTTTTAGTGACAGTTACCTGTAATAAAACCTCTGATATTTTTTTTTCCCCTTGGTCATGAAGATTAATCCATTAAGCCCTTTTACAATGGATGCAACCTTTCCAGCACTTTTAGAGTGACCTTATAGGTGCACAACATTGCACCTATACATTGAATTTTATTGTGAATTCTTTATCATACATATGCAGTTCAGTCATCTCTTTTATTTATCTTCTATTTCTATCACATTTTATCACATTCTATTTTCTTGAAACTTTTGTTTTAGCCCCCTTCAGTCTGCTTTTTCAGGAGACACTCCTTTACTCAGTAGTGTTTCAGCAGAATTGGCATGTCACTTCCAATATATGTACAGTATACATAAATTTCCTTGTTTTGCCCATGTCTCTTCAGTGTTCCAGGTTTTTTGGGAATAGGCTATCAATCAAATAGCTCACGTGTTTTTCTATGGAATTCTCGGTTTGCTGTAGGTGGTCTCTATGCATTCCATATGCTCCCAAGATCTGCAGCCAATTTTTCGTCTTACAAATATTCCTTCAGAAGTCTGGACAGCTTTGAAACTGCATAGTTTGGTTGTGTTCAGATGTCATTTCAATATTCTTGGTTCAGCAATATTCTAAATGACCTCTTCCTCTATCTGCACAAGATTCAGACTTGCTAGGGTTTTTTTTTGTATTTATTTTTGGGGGTTTTTATGGCTTGGCATGCTTTGGTGCTCTCAAATGAAACCAAAAACTAAAGGAGAAAATCTTGTGTGCTGCCTCTCTCTGTTCTCCTTTTGCAAGCAGCTATGTAGTAAGGTCTATCTAGAGGCTTTGAAGGTTACTCTTATTACATGAAAGAATTTTAGGATCTTGTTGTTCACTGGGTTGCTTCATCAGCTGTGCTTATTTGATTGGTACCTTTTCTATGCAGTAATTCTGCTGCTTTTTGTTTGATGTTTGTGAATTTTGTCCATGCTTGCAGAGATTTTTTTTTCTTATGATTCATTTTAATTGGATAAAAATTTAAAACATTATATTTTGATTTCTTGTGTTTTTCAATTACCTGTTTCAGCTGTTTTGGTTTTTTTTTTTTAATGTATATTCTCCCTTATTCCTTTTATACCCCTGTTTCTCCACCACATTTTTGAAACTGAATGTGTGTGTGTCTATCTGCATCTCCCAGTTCATTCACAGAAGTTAGTGGTAACTTAATTGATGAAAGCAAGGGTTGGAAGTCTGAAAGTGTATCTCCACATTTGTTCTTTGTGCCTGATTCCCATCGGGAATTGCTCAGAAGAAAACAGGGGATAGGTCTGACTCAGACCCTGAGGATGCAATTTCCATCTCTGTGGTGTTTCACAAATACTCTTTTCCTCTGCCCATGTTGTGATTCTCCACATACTCAGATTTCCATTTATGATGTAAATGATAGGTGATAAAGATGTACCAAGACGTCCTGGCTTTAAATATGATCTGGTGTTCTTCTCTGGATGAAGAGTCCTGTTCAAAATTGTTTTCCTTTCATCTGCTGCATTGCAATGATGTCATGGATGGGACATTTTTAGCCTCTTGTGATTTTTTTTGATACTTAATATGTTTTACAAAGGAGGCTTTTCCTATTATTGTTCTCTTCTGTGATGAGAAACACAAATGTCCTGAAGGAAACGCTATGTATCATTTTAGCTGAAATACATTGCTGATCTAAAGACCAAGTAGGACTCTTGGATGTGAAGTGATGATATCTCAAGTTTCAGCAAGTCTTTTTGGAGATTTATGGTAACTATTAGGGCCAATATGCTTAAAATATGTTTTTCTCCATTTTTCAAGTAGAAAGAGGAAACAACCATCCAACACAAAAAAAACCAAAAACCCAAAGCAATCTGTCACTACTGTCATAGCAATAATTATAGTTTTGGGGGAGGTTTTTGTTGGTTGGTTGATGTCCTGGACTTTGAAATAATAGTGTCATCAATGTCCTTTTCCACCCCTAAAATGTACACTGAATGTGGTGATATCTGTGAAAGGAGAATATATGGGCTTGTACAGAGCACTGGAATGAAAATGCAAAGAATATGGTAGAAAATTTCCTTGTGGTGAAACAAGGATTTAAAGACAGCTCCTGGCTCAAACTGCACAAGTGAACAAATTAGATGTTCTCATGATGCAAACTGGAATATTTGTGGCAGAGAAGTAAAGGTTTTTGCTTTAAGCTTCGCCTATCTACATCTGTTTAGTCCATTGGTTATATTGTTGACACAGCTTGAATTTATATTTATTGCTTGAAAACAGAAAATATTCTTAAGTCTCTCTGCATATTATATCCTACATGAGCACATAGTTTAGTGTTTGGGCTCTAGCTAACTTTTATCGGTGTGCCTAGCTGAATTGTGTATTAAAGTCAAAAATTTATGTAAAATGTCTATTCTTACTTACATTTCAGTATTTCTACTTGATATTGTCAGAATACTTGATCCCAGTTACTTAAAAAAATTATTTGTTAGTTATAATAAATAGTCTATTTTACTTGTCATATTTGTAAACTTCAGTAAAAACATTCAGTCCCCAAAAAGCAGCCTTGGTTTTAATAGATATGGAATTTGCAGTCCTATTCTATATGATCCAGGTGTAACAGAAATATAATTCCATGCAACCTAGCAAGTATGTCACTACGTCCAGTCACAATCACAGACTGACAGGTCATGAAGTGGTTGTGATTCATTTAAGGAGCTGCCTTCATTAAGATAAATCTGAGCAGTTGGTAGTTTTGTAAATGTAGCTGTGCATGGGTGTGTCTAATGAAGATTTTGGTTTGTGAAGTAGCAAAGCCAATGTAATTTGGGTTTTTTTTATTGTTTCTTGAATTAGTTGTTGGTGAATATATAGTTACACTCTGCAAAAGTCTTCTGATGAAATTAGTATCTGTAAGTCCCTGCAAGATTTTTCAATAGAGCATACAGTGCTTCTTTTTATGTGCTTATGTCTGGTTCTGTTTGTTGAACTCTGACAGTGCAGCAGTATCATATGGTTACCAACATACTCCTTTACTTCAACAGGAGTAAAGAAATGGGGAAAAATAAAAATGGCATACAGTGACAATTTTTGTGAATCTATGAAGAGTCTTCTAAATGAAGAAAAAATGTCCAGTCCCATACTTGAGCTTATGAACTTGCACACCAGAGCGCAGACAGAACTGAACACATCAGCTTCTGGTTTAAGCAAAGCAGGAGCAGCTCCATTCCAGAAATGCTGTGTTTACCTCCAGAGTCATGTCAGCATGCTTCAGTCTTGAGGCAGTTCAGGAGTGCGAGGGTGTTTGAGACATGGCTGTAAACAGTGTGAGGTTTCAGAGGTCATGTGTGTTTCATGGCATCAGTCCCAAATGGGGTGTTGAAAGGCAACCCATGGAAATATCCAGTTTCCATGCTGTGCCCATACATTGCTGCCTCTCTGCTCATTCCATGTGTATTTCTGGGCAGTATGTGGCCATCTGTACATCGGTTGTTAGTACATGAGCGTGGTCAGAATCTTTTTGTAGCTTCTTGACAGTGTTATTTGCTAGAGTTTTATTCGATTTTCTAGCACTTGTGTCATAGCATATTTGTTGTGTTGTTAGATATGTGGAGTAACTTAGTCATAAATTATTTGGAGAAGCATGTTGAGAGAGACCTTTAGGTTAATTTTCATATCAACTAGGTTGTAATTTTAATGAGGAAAAAGGGTTATGCCTGTATGTTTGGCTGAGGAAAGCTGTGACTTGATGTAAAACTTGTGTTGCCTGGTTTGCTTTAGGCTGCCCCTGTTTGAGGAGTTTTTTTTTTTGAGTAAAGATTTGCTGTGGCTGCTTTGCGGGGTGGTGTCTTTTTCCAAGGTCTGTGTACATGTGTAGGTCAGTGTGCTCCCAGACATAAACACAAAAGGTTTATCTTGCATATGATAGAAAGACAGAACTTCTTCCTTGAAAACTTATTTCCCTCTCCAGACCCTGAAATGGAACTTAACCAGTCAAATATCATTCTGGGGAATGTGATTCCCAACCCCACCCTGTTTTTCCTAATTGATAGTGGTCAAGGTGCTGTAGGAAGCTTTTTGCTGATATTAGGAATAACTGCTTCTAGCTCTTGGCTGTGATTTGAGCAAGTGCTGACTCTCATATCTGAAATCAAGGGCAGCCTGCTTTGATCATAAAATACTCCACATTTTATAGCTCTTTAGGAAATAACACCTGAGGACTTGCACATGTTTCCTTAGCAGGTTGTTTCTGTAGTTTCTGCCAGGTTTTACTTCACCTGCAGCAAATCAGTTTGAGCATAGCTGAGTTTAAGCCTCTCACTAGAAGAGCCAGCAAAATGCTTGCTGATCATTTCAGATTGGAACTCCCAATTCTGTTGTATTAAGTAGCCACACTGACTAGATCTAAAATAAGGACAACATGATTTTTGAGGTACACTCAAGTTTGTGGACCATAAAGTGCTCTGGTGAGAGCTGCCTGAGAGCTGTCTCTTGGGTGTCCTCTGGCTTCAGGCTGCACCTTGAGGAGTTTTTGGCAAATAATGCACCAGGCTTTGCTGAGGACTGTCAGAAAAGATGTTCATTTGGTGAAGTGCATCTGTTTCGTGTACTGAACAAGGCAAAAGCCCACAGAAAAAGTGTCATTGCACAATCACATACTGTCATTATTTACACATGTAAAGGAATCCCAATTATGATCATATAGGCAACATTTTGCTGTTTTACAACAGAGGACTTAGGTTTTCAGAAAATCAAATTACTTTTCTTGTCCTGGACTGTGCTGGTGGCTGGGCTTACCTTTTTGTGACAGGAATGTTCAACTGAAGCACCCACTTCCTGCTATGTCCTCTGTTCCTTTAGGAAAAGGCAAGTTCACTATATTATGGTGGAATTCCTTCTTTCTTCCTGTTGTGCAATTCCTGCAGATTTATCTCATATTTGATTAACAGCATGGCTTGTGCCAAAGGAAATATTGGTAAATTCAGGGTTTGTAAGAACTTTAGAGAAGCTGATCATGCTTGGAATACTTCATGTGTTCTTGTTCATAATTTAGATTGTTATTGTTATATATTTATACTATATTTAGTTGAAGGAGTTTACAGTCACAGATACAATTCCCATTGGAAAACTGGGGTTATTGCCCTTAAGGGTTTGACAACACACACTTTTGCAGAATCATTGTTTTTGGATCATCTGTTTCTTGTTCAGAGTCCATGACTAATCAGCTTATAAAAAAGTCATTGAGCTAATATCTTATAGAGAAACCTGTGATGTCAGATTTGATCCCCTAATTGCTCTTATAATTGGCATTTATTAGAGCTCTTTCACAAGTCAGGGCAACAGACCTCATTTGTTTTATGTAGAATATTGTAAAAACAACTGAACTGGCAGCTGATTACAATTTTCTATTCAATAAGCAATTTTGGAAGACTGTGGGCTAGACAGTTGTCTGATTTGCCCAGGTTAAATGTAAAGAGAGATGAATTTTCAGCATATGGCTCTGTGTTAGCAATTACATGCATTAGTGGTTTAGCTGGTGTATTGTGTCTGCTTTATAAATGTTTATATTGCAGCCTTGTGCTAATAGATATTGATGACAGGCAGTGTTGTGGAGGCCCAGTGTACGGCAGTGATCATTACTTATGGCACAGTAATGATCCATCCACATGTGTTTGGTAGCATATCCAGTTCTAACCCCTGCTCCTGGACACCAGCTATTCTGCTGGTCCTTAATAATTTAACACAAGGTCGTTGTCAACTGGGATTTAAATGTTTCATGTTTTATATTGAGTATATTCGAACTCTTTAAGCATAAGTGAGTCTGGAGATAAAATTATGCTGATGCTTACATAAAGCTTGTCTTATTAATTCTGAAATGATTTGGAATGTTTTCTGATTGCCTAACTATGTGTATAAAGGCAATATGCAGTCTCTTTGTCTCTTCTGAAACTACAGAGAGCTCTGTGGTGAAAGGAAACTTCAAAATGTCACACGCTTGTCAAGGAGAAATAATTCATTGACCCTTGGTGATAAAAATTGGTGGAAAAATTGTACAGTTCTGACCAGTCTCTGGATCTCATGTCTCAAAAGTGATAAGTTTGAATTAAGCTATGATGGGTATTTTGACACCAAAATATTTAACTTTTGCCATATGGCTTCTCTCAAATTCCGTATTTCTTTTTCAGTTGCACATCAGATCTGAACAGTGTGGGGTTTGTGGAATGATCCCTGCAAGCTGCAGACAAAAAAAAAAAAAGCTTTTTTTCAAGTATTTGTCAGAGACAGTCTCAGTCTTCTGTCTGGAATTGTTTGCATTACATTTTTGTAATTGTCTAATATCAATGAAAAGACTAAATGAAGTACTTCTGGTGGCATTCATTCTGAAGCCAAAGCATGATTAGCAAGTAATTAACTGTCACTGTTATGCCTTTGCATGACTTCATTGGCTGGATCCCAGAAATACTGATTTTTCCTAGTGGTGAAAAAGATCAAGGGTTTCTCTTGGATGTTGAGTTCAGGTGGCAGAGTACAAATTCCTGTGACAAGGGTGAAAAATGACCTGTGGACCTTATCCCAGGTGCATGAGCCTGTAGGGCAAGGACTGCTGAGCTTTTCTGTGCCCACAGTGCTGTGATGAACACATCACTTTTTGCACTGGAAAGCTTTTAGTTTCTCTGGGGATGTTGCTACATTTTTTTAAACATGGACCTCTCCCAGACACTGAAAATTGTCTTTTCTCTTTTATTTCTCCACATTTGATAATTTCAGAGGAAATGCATCTACTTATGAAAAGTTATATTTTAATCTTTAATATTTGGGGAGAAGTGCAGTTGATGAGATTATTCAAAGCTTTGTGCCTTTTTTATACAGAAAGCCTCTGTACTAGACATGGTAAAATTACGCAAATGCACTTAAGTGATTTGTCATAAGAGCTCATAGGAGCTTTGGAAATTGTTGGGACAGTTGTAGTGGATATGTATCCCAGAGAACACGTGTCCCCAAAATTCTTACATGTGTTCAACCTTTGGGAGTTGATTAGTCCTTGGCACTGTCAAATTTTTCCTCTGTGTGTTTAAAAAGGTTCATCTGTATCTCAAATCATCTCTTGGTTCATGTCTGAAAAATTATTAGACCAGGTAAACTTGATGTCCAAAGTATTAGCAATATATGCAAGTATAGATTGAAGATATAAAATCATTTTATGAGTACTAAGAGTTTGATCTAATGATTGTGATTTCTGAATTTTCTGACAGATTCCTTTGAGGTGAGATGCAAGACACGTGGAGAGGAGGGAACCACTAGATCAGGTTCAGTAATAACCTTTTTTGGTTTACTCTATATCTACATTTGATCACATAAATGTGCTTACTAACACAAACAGCAAATCCTTTATAGTGGTGATCTGATATAAATAGAGTTAATTTCTATTTGTTGTTGGAACAGAAATATCACAGATTTTAGTGTGCTGTTTACACAGGGGAAAATCTGTAAACATCTATAGTCCTTTTGCCATCTGAATGTTGTCACTGCAGGGTACATGAAACAATAATAATTATGGAATAGTGAAAGCTAACACTAGATGAGTGTGGTTAAAATCTTTCTATCTAGCACATATCTTCAGACCTATGTCAACTTTTATTACTAATTCATGGTTCCTTGATGTGCCTTTTCTTGACCATTATTTATCTCACTTCCACAGGCTGATTATTTTATCTGTTGCTTTACTTTTATTTCAATGCTCCACTGGGTTAGATCACAGAACGTGCAGATGTAGTTGTCAGTGCTTTAGGTGACGTGTCTTCAGAGTGAGGTTGTCATCATTGCTTTGAGAGAACACCAATCTGCTTTTTCACTGGGTCACTTTATTGGGGAAGTGTAGTCATTTAAACGTTGCACTCGTGACCTTCTGTTGAATTTGTTCTGTTCATTTAATTTCCATTTAAGTTGTTGCATTCTGGTACTAGGAGCCAGTATCACTGACCAGGTCAGATGGATTTTGAAATTAGTAGGACTCTGGGGTTAAGATTTGCTGTAGGATTTGGCTTACTGATGTAAATTGCAGGCTGTGTTCTGGTGAGTTGGAAAGGGGTAATCCCTTTTAGAACTTGACAAACAAGTTTGTGCTGAAGATAGCCAAGAAGCTAGGTAGGGATTTGTTCCTGAAGTCATAGCAAGACTTACCGTAAAACTGTGATATTTTTATTATCTGACTTCCTTACAAACATTTTTAATTATTTTCTCTTAAGAGGAAGCAGAATTATGATATATATGGTTTATGTTAGAAGAATATAATTGCATTTTTGATCCAGGGCATGGGATTAAATTAAGGAGTGTGGGGTGAGAGGATGAGGTACTCACATACCCTGTCATGGGCAGTATTAAACAGCATGGACTGTTCTCTCAGAGTGGGGAGTTACACTGTGTAACAAGTGATAATGTTCTGGCACCTGTAAAACATCATAGCTGATGCTGAAGTTTCTTGATTAAAATATTTCTGAAATAGATCAGAAATAGCTAGATGGTCTGATTTTCTGCCACAAACTGTGAGCTGTGGCCTCTTAGCTTAATGAAAGATCTATGGAAACAGGTTGCTGGGGTTTTGCAAGTTGTTTTGGATTTATTTGGGATTTTAGTGTTTTGTTGGTTTTTTTCCCTTTTTTGGGGGCTTATTTTTAACATAGATAAATCTTGTAAATAAAGAGGTGGTGTTTCAAGGAAGAATTTGGTGTGTCTTCAGCCCTTGCCCTGGTGTTCCCAGGCATCAGATTATGTTGCTCTGTGGCATAAATTGGGAGACATGAGAAAGAATCCAGAAATATGAATTCTGCAGAATCAGCAATATACTGGAAGTCTTCTAAACTTGAGATCAGGCTCCTAAAGATACATTTCAGCTGTGATTGTTGGAGACAGAGAAATATAAATGGGCTCTTTCTGCTGGTGCTTGTCACATGGGACAGTCACTCTTTGTGTAAGAGTCTGTGTAAGCTTCACTTACTTGCCTTTTTTTTCTGGCTTTTGCCTTTCTGCCTAGGAATAAAGCCTCAAATTTTAGTACTTGCACTGTGAAAATTGTTAGATACATTTAGTTACAGTGAGCACTCTTCCAGGGTCTTATTTATTGGGACAGAATGAATAGAAAGCTATTGTTTATATCTATATTCCCTGATTACTCTTATTAGCATGCCAAATATCTAATGAAAAACTGCCTTGTGAATTGTTGGTTTATTTATTTATTTCTTGAACAAAGCCTGGTGTGCTGATGTGATCTTATGGTTCCATAGGGGTAGGCTAATGTACTGTATGTGGCATTAATCTGGAGCTCTGTCTTGCCATCTTTAACCTCACCTGTGGGATTAATGCAAGACTTCGTTGTCTTCCCTGCTACCCATCTGTCTTTACTGTTAATTTACACAGCAATACTGGATGCTTATTAGGTTGAAATTGAAAAGGAAAAAAATCTGTTACTTAAGTTTATAAAAAGGCAAGCTCTGTGATTTTTATTTTTTCCTTTTACAAAGTGGTGCTTGCACTTATCTAAGGTGAGAGAAAAAAACAGTGGAGCCTATATGGGATGAAAAAGGAAGTTTCCAGTCCCTTCTACAGATCCAGATGTTCTCACCATAAGAGAAGCCTTCACTGTAACCGATGTAGTTTTGCATGAGTTATGTTCATCCTTTGGGATGTCTACATGTACTAAAGCATCTTTAAGGACAACCTCTGACTAGCTTAAAGAATGCCAGCTCCTGATGATTTTTGAATTGTTTGGAGTAAGCAGTATTTCTTAGCACAGGGAAGATGAGTATTGATAAACCTCTGTTTATATGGATGTCCTTCCTTTAGATTTAGGGGCAATTTAATTTCATTTTTACAAAGGAAAACCAATGTAGTTTCGTTTTTACAAAGGAAAACCACAAATTACTAGCAGTGTACTGAAGCCATTAGCTAACAGCCTCAATTAGCATAACAAACAAAATGCAGAATAAATGCAGGAAGAGCAGGACTGACAGCCTTGAATTTTCTGCTGTATCCATATTACTGTGCTACAAGGTTTCATTCAGTAGACCTAACAGACAACTAGAGACTCAAAATGTTAAACAGTAAATTCCATTTTAATCTCTTTTGGGGGGAAAAAAGCCACCAACTTTTAGAACCGATATAGTAATTAGGCTGAAACAGCATAGATTAGCCACACTTAATGTGGAATTTAATTATTTGAAAACAATTAAATTAACATAGAGTCTGGTCAGCTTGGAGAAGGGTTTGAATATAGGAATTTTTGTCAAAAATGTTAATGTCATCTCTGTGTACAAACTTCTTAATTTAACATAACTTTATTCTTGCAGTTTGTCATCAATGCAAAGACAGCTAGTTTTCTCTAAATGAAATAGCTCCTCCTGATAGGAAAAAAAAAATGTCAAAACTGGCTGGATTGAACATTGGTTCCTAGTTAGCAACAACCAGGCAGATAAGACAACATCCCCTCCTTTATTACATTTGAGATTTGCTTCCCCTCAGCTTGTTTACTTCCTCTTTACTACCTGGAATTGCCAAAAACTGCAGCACAGATACCAGGGAAGCAGTTTGCCCGGGATTAAGGAGGAGATGGAGTAATTTTCCTCACTCTGATTTGAGTCAGGATTCACAAGATGCACAGGACATCCCCTGTTGTGGGGAGGAGAAAGCTCTTTGTGGTGTTCCAGTCAATGTTGCACCATGGCTAAAGGAGGAAAACACAAGGCCACTGCTGGTGGAGCCACACAGGTGTCAGGAAGGCACTGGGCAAAGGAAGGTCCACTTTGTGTGGGAGCTGATGAACTTCTCATTGTAAGAAAGGATAGGAATTAAGGAACCCAGGATGTAGTGATCTGGTGCTACCATCCTTTGTGCAGTGGAAAAGAGGACATTATTGGTCACAAAGTGGCCCTAGTTGTAGACAAGGTGAAGGTTTGGGGTCAAATCTGGGGACTCTTGTCTGAAAGGGACAGTCCAGTGCTGCTTGTTTGCCCTGGCTGCAGCTTTTTGGTGCTGATTGTGCCTGCTGCTTGGAGAAAAGTGGCTCTCAGAGCAGCTGCACAGGAGTTCTTCAGTGCCTTGAGCTCCTCCTGCAAGTGCAAGCCCAGCCTTGGTAGTGACAGCTGCTGGTTTAGGGCTGGTGGAGCTTGGGGTGTTCCCTCTCATTTATCAGTGAGCAGGGGAGGCTGATGGGCCATGCTAGGATGTATACCAGCTGATTTCTTGTCCAATGCCTGACTTTCAGATAAGATATTTGGTGCTTAAAACACCTTACTTAGGGTATTAGGAGGGATGAAGTGCCATCTTTTCCTCCCTCAAAAAACCCAAACCCACAGCGCTGCTTTAGTTGCTTTTTGCTATTTGACTGTGAAGTAGAGGACATCGCATTTTTAGTGACAGCTTTAGGTTTCAAAGCGTGTTTTGTCAGGGTCTTGAGAATCCTTTCTGCTGCCACAGTAGGTTTAAATGTGGCAGGAAAGAGTAGTAACATTTTAAGTTGGAAATGTCTTTGGAATGTGGTTTGGGCATATATTTTTCAGCAGAGAAACAGAAGTTCAGATTTGTGTTTCCAGTGATAGACCATTTTGAAAGATTGTTCAGTTTATGGGTAATATTTTCAAGTTTCTCTTGCTGGGTTTTCACTAAACAGGTTAATGGTGTGTATTACTCAGATTGCAGTGAAACGGCAGAGACCCAAAGAGATCTTGTCATCCTTAATTTACTGTGAAAGTGTTTCCATGCTGGTGGCTACAAGAAGGAAGTTGGAATTCAAAGGAAGGAGAGAAGAACTAAGCCCAGCTGTCTGTGCATTTCCTCAGAAGGTGACTGCACTCTTTTGTACATAGACCATGAACAGAGAAGTGATGATTGTAATCTTCCTCCTCACCCTCTTACATGTCCAGTTAGGAAAGGCAAAGGCTATTCTGAAAGTCCAATTTTCTGGCCTGGATTTGAATAATAGGCTGATAGTCCTGACCTCTTTCTTGTTCTCCCTTTTTCTTGGAGGGATAGGAACTAGAACCCTTGGGGTGCATCTATGTTTTAATGCCTGTTGACTGGGGTGCAAAAACGTGCTGTGTTGGTGATTTTGTAGCTCTGCAGTGAACTGTGCTCACAGGACACTGTGGGTGAAAGCTTAACCTGGCACACCCCTTTGCAGAGTCTTTTGGGCATAATGGGCAGGCAAAGGCCACCTTTGGAGGCATCTGGGGTTTGTTTTGCATTGCAGATAAATCTGTTCTGCAATGTATTCATTGTACTGTGAATGAAGGAGAGGATGTTTTGATTTGAAAGGGAATCTTGTTTATAATTCTTGAGTATAAACAAACTGTGGGGAGGATGCCTTACTGGAAACCTTCCTGGACCATCTTCTGCTTCAATAAGTGATGACTCTTACGGTGTTTTGCATCAGTGACAATGTGTGTGTACATGTATTTTTAGAAGGGCCTCGAAAGGGCCCCTTGCTGCATGTGGGTTTGTTTATGGCTCTGTTATGCAAACCATGGGATATTCCCAGCTCCACCCCCCTCTCCAGTCTAAATTCCCAGCCTGCCTGTGTGTGCCCCTGTGAGCTGCTGGCTGGTGCAGGGAGCGGGGCTGGTAAATGATAGAGCTGTCTTTCCGCCTCAGTTTCCTCATAAATGGCATCAAACGCTAATTGCTTTTCATTCCACACTTCAGCAAGAACAGAGTGATAGAGAGCTAGGGTTTGCTTTTCCCCAGGGTGCCGTGGGTGTGACTGAAGGAACAGAGCCAGAAGAATTTGGCAAAGTAGCCGACTATAAAGGGAATAATCTCTTTTTTCTGATGATGGATTGCACTTAGAAAGCAGCTGAGCCTAAAAGCCATTTCTTATGCTAAGGCTCTGCAATGTGCAGGTCAGCCATTGAGCAAAAGCAAGCCTTCAAAATGAGAGCTAATAGCTTGGCAGGTTATGCCTGACAAGCAGCAAGTGATTTGCTTTTAGTTCTCTAGTGGGTGGGGTTTAGTAACTTTTTCGTAGTTGTCATATTTAGTAATTCTAATATTTTTCTAATATTATCATCTCTTTCTCAGTTCAGAAATATCTTAAAACACAGTTAATAATGAAATACATTTTCATACTCAAATATAGTACATTTCTCTAATATCTAAAAAATTATCTCTATTTAACTGCTGCACATGCAGTTAAGAATATAGGGTAAAAAAACACATTTCAGCTGAGCAGGTGTTAAAATATTGGCCTCCCACTTTTCTGCAGAGCAAATTGACAGCTACCTGGGACAGAGAATCATGTGTCTCCCAAAGAAATGGTCAAGGAGTTGTGGAGGTGAGATTTGAGAGGACAATCCATAGTGGAGTGAAAGTAGATTCATATAGGATAATAGCTGGAAAAGACACATGTCTAATTTGGTATGCAACATTTATAGCTCTTGGAGAGCTTATGTTGTCATATTTACTGCTGATTTGGTAAAAGAAGAATGATGTCTGGAGTACTGCTGGAGGAAAGGCTTCCTGGGAAATATCCAAATACTGAATTTACCCCTGCAAATTTCAGAGCTGGTTCTCAAAGAGATCTGAACTTTGAACAGCTGCTTTTGTCTGATGCTGGAGTTTGAGAAGATGAATGACAGAATTTTTATATGGAAAGTCTAATAATGATAAAGTATCTACATGTGCAACAAAGTCCTAAACCATTGTAAAATGTGGATTTTTCCCCTAAGAGATAGGCCTGTGAGATTCACTCACTAGCACTGGTTATGTGTTGCTCTGTGAATACAGCGGTTCTAATCTTTGAACTGCTTGTTAAGTGCTGTACTTACTTCTATTTAAAGGGTTAGGTTAGGTTTTGATAACTTCTCTCTACAACCAAATAGTGCATTATTCAATAGACTTCACAAATAGGTTTTGTGAGATAGTATTCACTAAGCAGCAGCATCTTGACAATAAGTACTTTTAGCGTGTCTGAAACTCCTTGTGTTTACCAATTATCGTCTCTGATGCTTGAATTGATTTGTTAATCACAAAGCTGTAGTTCCGTTTTACAGGACTGTATTGACACAGTAATTATAAATCTAAAGTTTTTATCTTTACTGTAATAAAAGTTTTATTATCCAGTATTTGAAAACATATTTTTCACAACATAGATTTTCATATCTTGATAGACATGTGCACTCTGTGCAGTTTTCCTAAGAATGTTTTCAGCTTAGCAGTGGCTTAATAAAGTATTCAGGTGAAGTAGGTGAACCTCATTTAGACTTCCAGACCAGCCAGGAAGGTGAATTGTATTCTTGTAGAATGAACTTCCCTTACAGTTTGAATTCAAAGAAACTGAATATGGTTCTTAACTTGTTGTCCATTAGTTCAGTACAGGGTGGGAATCTGCCTCAAATTCCTTGTTCCACTTTATAAAGTATTTGAGTTTAGGAGTTAAATACTTCTATGGTCCTAGGAAGAAGGGGTTTTTTAGATCCTGTTCTGAATTTGCAGATGCATTCCTGCTTCTTTTCATGCTCTGTATCTTAATGTTATGAGAGCAGCTAAAACCTGGTTGCAAGGTAATTGTATCCTGTTGTAATTGTGGCCTGATAAAAGCCTGTGTAAGACCAGGCTGTTTGCATCCAGAAGGGGTTTTTCCCTTCTCAAATAGTTGTGATCAGCAGACTTTGGAGAGCACCACTCAACCTCCAAGGGCCTGTTTAACACAGTGCCAGTGTAAGGTGTTGCCCGTACAGTTTGTCAGGACATCCAGTTAATGATGGAATACTCTGGTGTGATTTAATTGAAAGAATGCTAAAACCATGTACTCCTAATTGGGAACTGGCAGCCTTATTTACTGGGGCCTTGGTTGTTGTTCACATTAGAAATATGTTGAACAGAAGGACATATTAGAAATTTTAAAGTAACTAAATAAGCAGTCTTTTTGGGGAGATCAGAAATATAATGTGGGTATGAAATGCATTTTGTGGTAAATCTGGTGTGCCTGTGGTGTGAGGTTATCAACTCTAAACTTTTGATTTATGGGAAATAAATTGTGGAACAAACAAATTGATTGCTTGCAATATGGATGTCAGATCCCTCAGGCTGTAGAAATAATGAATATATGAGTGTTTTATATGCAAACTATTGTGTTCTCTCTTAAAATTTAAAAAGTAGAAATCTAAAATGTTCAGGGTGATGTATTAGCTGAAATTTATCCATCCAGTTTAGGGTGACTTCTGGCAAAATCTTGCTTCTTTCTTTCCTTGTGTGGAAGACATAGTCATACTGTTAAATTGTAAGTGAGAGCTAGAGCAACAGATGGATGATGGGATACATAATTTCTGCTTGATTTCAGTTTACAAGACACTTTCGAATTTCTCTCCGATTTTTGAAGAGGTAGCAAACCCAATGCATGGAGAGAGGAATATGGAATGTCCCCACAGTATTTTCATAACTATACCTTTTGGTAGATTGATGCTCCAGACTTTGACTGACTTTGTGCTAATATTGTGATAATATTTTTAATCAAGCAGTTAACACAACATTTTATTACCCAATGAAGCAATGGAGTGGCATAGGGCACACAGTTTGCTAGTGCACATAGCATTGCCATACCATTGTTTAGTGTGCTTTGCTTTACCAATACTTCCTCATTTTTATACATTCAGGGAATGCTGGCTACTAATATCTACCAAGTAGTGACTTAGCCAAAAATTAGCTAAGGATTATGAAAATAACTCTTTCATTTTGCCTTTGTTTGTACCTGATGCTTTCTGCAGATGTTTCTGTTGCTTTAGATATTAGATCTGACTCAAGTAAGAAGCATGAATATTGTTTGGAAATACTTCTTAGTCATCTTCTGTGGTGTCTTGGTATGGCTGGCATTTTTCCTGGATGTGACTGTGTGTCTGCATTCAGAATGTGACAGCCCCAAGCTGTTTTTTTTCATGGTAAAGTGCCAATTTTTTTAACCAGTCTTCATTGTGAATCTTCCTGGATGGTTGTAAGGAAAGAATAGGATGGCTTTTTACAGATTTCTTTTTTGAGACTTTAAAAAGTTGCCTTGCTAACAGAGAGTGGGTGATTGGTCATCCTTGCCTATTGTGGAGAGGGACACTTGTCCTGCTGTACAATAAGTAGAGTGGTAAAAACATACTGACATGCAACATAAAAAGGCAATATAGTGCTTTATTCTGACTTTTTCTGAACAGGAATCCCCCATTATTTCTACTTCTATGGAAAAAAAAGTTAATTTCTGACAGGGTTCCAATCTATCCCAGGTAGAAAAGTTGCAGACTTGGGCAAGGCAAGGGAACAGGAGACTGCTGCTGCACAGCATGGATCCTGATCACCCACACACAGTGATGCCTGGAACAATTTTGCTAAGGATGGCATTAAAAAAGGTGGCTTGTTTTGTTTTCCTTCCAAGTGTATAAAGAAGACTCAGGAGAAGCTGAAAAAATATTAATCTTCCAAATAACCATGCTAACTTGGTATGTATATTATATTGCTGATGTGTTTTCTGGGGGTTGGCTACACCTGGAGGAGACAGCACTTAGTGCTTTATTTCTGTTCCTTATCATACATCTCTCCTCATGTAGTAGTAGGAATGATAGCAGGAACATGAATGAATCTGTTTATTTTACTGATCTTCTCTTATCAGAGTAATTGCTAAATAAGTCTTGCTGTAACTGCAGTAGTTAAGGGCATTTAAATTTGACATCTGAGTCTCCCAAACTTCTTGTCTTCCCTTTCACAGCTGATGGAGATAATCAAACTTACGGAAATAAAGGACAAGCTTTTTCTTTTCATTGTAATAAAGAGAAGGCAGAATTAAAATTTCAAGGGTACCTTATTATATAAATTTTGTAGACGTGGTTTGTCAGGAACTTAATAGTACAAAAAGGGCTTGCCCAACATGCACTTAGAAACCCCATGCTGCTGTATTGGGAAATACTCCTATTAGAAACAATTAAGGGGACACATGTAAAGCAGTTCCTTTCTTTCTCAAGGCTGTGTACTCAGCATCATAAAAACTTCATTCATTATGAAACATGAAATTGCAGAGGTGGTAGTAAAGTAAAAAAAGAAAAAAAAAAAAAAGGCACAAATCCAGTTTGTCTCTTCTTGAATTTTTTCACAGGTTAAAGGTTTAGTCAAAAGGTTGTTTCGTGTGGTTAGAGTTGCTAGAGGCCAAGTTGGAGCTGAAAACATACAGGGTGTCAATGCAAAGTGGAACAGCTCCATGTGGCACAAAGTTTATTTCAAGATCCCTGTATCACAATTTTTCAGGCTCATCTTCCCATTCTTCTCATTCTTCCCCTTGATGTACACTAAGACTTTAATAACAGCCATGGAAATACTCTTCTGAGGCTTTTACAATCTGATAATCTTTGTGCTTCCAAACCTAGGAGCTTTTATCTCTTTCAAGATGTTCTGGGAAAGAACTGGGAATAGTGGAAGGAGAGGAGAAGCAAAGGAGTGCTGCTATAGGCTTAATGCACTTCCATGGTTCATTAGGATTAGCACTATCCCTGCTGTTCAAAGAAAGTAGCAGCCTGAAGGTTGCAGTCACAGTATGTGTGGTTTTGATTTGATAAGATACATGATCTTCTGTGATTTGCTTGAAGGAAGTTTAATAGGGTCCAGCATCATCCAGGTGAATGAATCCTGGCAACTGCTTCCATTAAGGAAATTTTTATTTGTAGTCTCCTAGGTGGTATGTTTCATGCTGTTTAGTTGCAAGATCTTTGTGTTCTGCCAAAAAAATATGTAAAAAAGGAAGTATGTATTCCAAAATGTTCTTCTTGTTTTTTAACCAGAGAAGTGGAAGTGGTTTTCTGATATAAAAGGAATGAGGATTTTCTCTTAAGCAGGTACTACAGCCACTTTGTGTCTGACAGCATATTATGGCATGTTTGACAACATTGGAAGCCAATGAACTTTACATATTTAATGCACAGCTTGTTTCTCTCAAAATACAGTTTCTGTTTCTGTCAGCCTGACGTAAGAGGTGTTAAATGAAACAGGTGAGTTACAGCAGATGGTACCCCTGACTGTGATGACATGCAGAAGATACCTGTTCCTGTTCCAGAAGTCTCAGGCCAACTATTTCTTAACCTGTGTTTGTGAGCAATTGTGTTGTTTTCTGTCCATCAGATGATCTGGGGCTTTTTCAAGTCCACATAAATGAACGTGAGGTACTCTGATGTGTTCTGGGTATGCTCGTATCTCTCTGAATTTCAGTTTTGAGGTCTTGTCAGTCACTGATGTCTGAAATAATGGATCTGTAAGGAGACTGCCCTCTGTGACACCTGTGAGTTTCAGCTGGAGGTGCATCGTTGTTCTGTGTTAGCGAGAGATGGTGAAGGATGGGAGAAAAAATGAGGGGAAATGGAGCAGGTGATCTTTGCTTTGTCTCCATCTTAACCAAGTTTGATTTTAAAATACAGCCATGACCATGATGTCTGTTTACAAAAGTTCTTGAGACCATACAGTTGTATGACTGTAAAAAAGAGCCATAAAAATGTGTAGAAGATTGGCAATTAGAGACTTAATGATTTTCAGAAAGAGCACTTACAGATGCCTTTAGTATATAGGAAACCAGCAGGTAGCAATGCTTGTGTTCATTTGGAAGGAGACACATAACAAGCATCAATCACTAAAACAGATGCTTAATAACTGACTTTGGAGGTAAGGCATATGTTTTTGACAATGAAGATGATTCATCTTTTGGACAAGCTACCATTTGGGAAAACATTGTAGCCATCCATTGAGACATTGAAATTGAAAATGTAAATTTTTGCTATAGCTTTTCAAAGGTAGAAATCCTTCCTAGATGAAATTTAATGGCCTGTGACAGGTGCATCAGGTAATTTTTGTCATGAAATTTAGAAATGCTCTTGCTTCCTAGCTTAGCATTCTGATGTGTTGCTGGCTGTTCCATCTAGAACAGTCTCCTTCACTTACTGTTTTTTTTTAAGGTGTGGTTTTGATCTAAGGGTCCAGAGATAAGCTCCCAGAACACTGGTCACTTATTGGCATTGCAGAAGCTTCTTCCTTCTTAGGAAATATCTTTAATAGGCAGCTTCTCATTGATTTGTGCTTCTTGATTTTTCATGTTGTTCAAAACTCAGTAACCTCCTGTGGTAGTGTTTTAGAAAAGAGCCATTTCTTAGGCTTGTGACAGATTCAGTTTTCCTTTTGCTTGTTGTAATAAGCCATATTAGAAACAAGGTTTGGCCTTTAACTTACTGATAGTTTATCTATTTATTATTTATGGTTTCAAGCTGTACTCAGAAATATTTTGGTGCCTTCACCAATGCATTGAGTTGGACTCCTAGCACAACGCTCCGTAGCACTGAATTCAACATGTTGTGGACTCTTCTCATTATTGTAAGGTTGACAACTCAGTTATGATCTTTAAAAAGGACCTAGGAGATTGAGGGGATAGAATATCCCATCAGTTTTTTGTGTAGTGGTCCGTTTCATTCACCACTGTGTGGATTTTGATGTAGTATCAGAGGTAGTGTTTAAATCCCTGTAGTTGGGATTTAACAGCAGAACTGAGAAGGCTGGCATAGTGGCTGCAGACTTGACAGACTACTTTCTCTCCATTTTACATTATTGTTTCACTTTGCCTGCAATCCTTGTCAAGAGAGTGTGGATCACAGGTACCAAGTGGGAGAAGGGAGGCAGCTCCTTTTCTTGGGGCACAGGAGTCTGCTTTTGGAGAGGAGTTCCCAGACACAACAGGACACCTGGCAAGTGCTGCAGAAAGGCACAGCTCCCATGAAGTGACAGAAGGAGTAGTGAAGAGAAAAGCCCCAGTGACTCCACACTCCATAAGGACGAGAAGCAGCTAAATTAGTCTACAGACTGACAAACCTGCTGAGCCCAAAAGGATTCACTGGCAGAGAACCAGTGTGCAGGAAAAAAGCTCTTTTTTTGGATCACTCACAGTGGATTCTCTTTTCTCAGCTGACTTATTCTAACACATGCTTTGATGAAACTTAGATTTTTAGGTTTAGCAATCCCTGAATTGTTTTTGGTAACTTGTACAACAAATTCAGTTCCAGCCCAGCCCAGCTTGGAGTTCTAGGAGAGCATCACACAGCATTTAAGTAGGAGCAGTGGACTCAAGTGCTGGAGGATTTGGACAACAAAGGCTGTAGTTATCGTGGAATACACCCATGTCAAGAGTTAGAAATTTTAAGAATTTAATCAGATCCGTATTCTTTGGAATGTCCTGTGTGTGGACTAATTTTCTCCTTTATTCTTTACTGAGGGAGAAGGTAAGAATGAAGTAGAACACAGAGTTACTTTCTTAGTGATGTGTAAGCCAAGGACAACTTGGATCAAAGATTTATTCTGTCCTTAAGGAAACTTGATGGACATTTCACCCCTATATATTTATTCAGACACTTTTTTGAATGATTGAAAATTTGGAACATGGAAAAACCCTGAGTTTTTATCAGTGTCCAAGTTGGAAAGTCTGTATGCATGCATATTGAATACATAGGGGGAATTGTTATTGTAATGGTATTGATACAGTTGCCAAACATCAGTACTGTTTGATTTGGCAAAGAGATTTAAATTGACTGCTTAAGGGGTTAGTGGACATCTGTTCAACATTCTAGCACACAGTTGAAATAATTGGTTAATAGATGTCCTAGCTGTATGTTGTATAGTGCTAACTTTGGAAAAAAAAAATGTCTTTTTATTCCAAGGCATAATATGATTTTTTTTATTTTTTTTTGTTCCTGTTAAATTATTGATGTAGAACAGGGGAAGTGGCTCTGAAGTTTTGCTGGTTACATACATAGTTAAATGGTGTGTTGCTTCTAGAGAAATGAGAGGCTGATATAGGAAAAGAACTTTTCTAAAGGAAATTGAGCACAATAATGCAAATTGAATGTAATTCCATTGGGTAGGAAATCTAGTGAATAGCTGAATTGTGAGAGAACAGTGGTACTGTAGTGGCTGTTCAGCTTTTAATTAAAAATCAAAGAAGTCATATATTTTTTTCCAGTTCTATGCACTGTGAAAAATGAACAGTTTGTACTTGATTTGTGAAATACATACCGTGTCTCTGTAGGACAATGCAGGGGGAAGTATGCAACGTCTTAGAATTGACTCGGAAACTTAGTGGGATTTTTGAAACAAATAGTTACTAGAAATCATGTGATACCTATTAGTGTCCCATATTTTATGTAAGTGTAAGTTTGAACTGAACCTGTCTGAATTCAGAGGTTTTGCTGATACAAAATTGAGAGGGTCATACCTGACTTAACTTTTGAAATACACTGGAATTTATTTGATTTATTTACCACTTGGCTTGTCATTTTCAGTCAATTTAATTATCTTTCAAATGAGGCTCCAAAAATTCTATCACTCTAAAAAGATAAAGTATGCGAGCTCCAGGAAAAACTCCAAAACTTGGGTTTTTCTGGTTTGTACAGGGATATTTTTGCAAAAATAGGAGAGGAGAGAAATGGGATTGTAGCAGTTTTAGAAGTTTTTTGATATGTGAGCCAGGATGTCTAGAAGGCTTAGATAGCAAATACCTTACCAAAAAGGGAAGCTTGGAAAATACTGTATTGTAAATGCCAAGATTAGATGTTGCAGTCCTGGCAGGTGTCGAGAAAGAAGGCAAAAAAAATATATTTAGGGACTTTATGTTATTGCTACATCTTTTTTTCACAGTTGCTGTAGCAGCCATGGGAAGGGAGAGGCAGTTTGATCACATGGGCAGTAGAAGAAAGGAGCTAACTAAAAACCCCTTGATCTTCAAAACCCTGCTCAGAATGGCTGTACTGAAAAAGAACTTCATGTATAATACAGGAAGATTGCCTTCAGAAGCTTGCCATGCAGAACAGCTTTGTGCTAAAATTCCAGCTTTTCCAGCACAATAAAAGTCAATGCTTGATCTAACTGGTATCCCTTATGGAAATTGAATGTTCACAGCAACAGCAGTTCTCACATCTCCTTGTAAGTTCATTGGATCACAAAGTCAATGTTTCTTGCCATAAATCTGTTCATGTTTTTTAATGTTTTCATAGTCAACAAAGCCTATTTTATTACGATTATTTGTGGTAGTGGTATAGATTTGATACACAAGGGTATCCTTGGGATTCTGCTCTCTTTACAACTCTGGTTATAGAAAACCCATTTTGACATGCGGCCTCTAATTGGTAAAGCTGTGATCATTTCATCCTACAGATATACCGAATGAAAAGTGTTTTTCAAATTAAGATAACTTTTTAATGATTATCGACATGTATATGTCAGTCACCTTGAGAGTTGTTAATAGGAAAAAAATTATCTCTTGGGCTGCAGTGCATTAGAAGCAGGATTCAGATTATACTTGGCTAGAGGGAAAGGCTTCTATCATCTTCCTCCCACACCCCAGTTACCTGTCAGGGGAGCTTAAAACTGTGTTTTTTAATGATTTCAGATGACATCTAGGGCATTTCTCACTTAGGGAAACTGATAGCCTGCAGAGGCTTTGAGGAGCTGGCAAGAGGTTTTCATGTCTAGTTCCACCTTACTGTAGTACATCAGAGTCATTCCTTTGTTCACCCAACAGCCTTGCTAAGGGCTTGTTCTTTGTTAGGAGCTCTGTAGGAAGTTATCTTGGTTGTAACAGGCTTGGGTGTGGGTGTTTATGCTTTTAAATTTTAAAAGCTACATTATAGAAAGCAGCCTGGGGAAATGAGGGCAGGGGAGCCTTATTTAGGGTCCCATATCAGTCTCATGAATGTTTAGGTACGCCTTCTGTAGTTTTTGCAGTTCTGTTTCTGCTGGCATACCCTCTTCCCTACTGTGGGAAGTGTGACTTAATAGCCAGTAAAGTAAAACAAATGAAAAATGTACTATTGGACTCTGAAGTTTTCTTCATCAAAGACTTCACTGTTATAGAATGCTGTTTCCATATTTTGCTAGTCTTTACTAAGTATCTCGTATCCTGGTTTTTCCCCAAGTGTATCTTAATGTTTCTGCAGTTGGGCTACGTTTTTCTTGGATGTGACTGTGTGGTCATTACTGTGCCCTAAGAGAAGGTCAGCTGCATTCTTTCAGCATTTTTGGTTTTTCATACACTTGTAGTCCAGGCTTCTGCAGAGAAACATCTGTTTACTGTCAGACTATGTGAATACATGCAATCACCTCACAACATATTAAAACATGCTATCCATGTTTTTCCTCTCTGTGGCAAGAATAAATTATAGTTTTATTCCTGGAAGTTTTGAACATGGAAACATTTGCTCTGTCCACTGAAGGTGTAGGTTGCTTCTAATTTGAAATGGGAAAATATAGGATTTGCTGGTTTTTGGGTTTTTTTTGTTTGTTTGTTTGTTTGTTTTTATGTGGTTATTTCCTGCAGAACTGCACACAGCCAGAGAAGATAGAATTGAGATCAGATGGAATTTTTGCAGGCATATTGGAGGGAACTTGTGCTGGGTCTGGAACTGGTTTGCTTGTTATGCCCTGGAGCTGGGCTCGTATGGGGCTTCACTGTTTGATTCCAGTGCCTGTATGACCATCACCTCACCAGCCCTCCCTGTGCTCAGAGTGCTAGGGTTGGAACACCTGGATCTTGGGGATTCAAACTAATGTCTGAAAAGTAGAGGAGCTCCATCTGCTCCTGGTTTGGAGTATATTACTTGGTGTACACGTGCTTTCAGGAAGCTTCAGAACTCAAGATGGGATTTTCCCACTTGGCAGTTGTGCTTTTGCTTGTTATGTGTGTGAAATACCAGTCTTTGTGAAAGTGAATTCAATATTTTGTCTAACTGAAATTTAGGAAATGTTAGCAAGGCTACAGTTCTGTAACACAACCTGAGTTATCACTGTATCAGTTTTTCTTTTTTTTTTTGTGATGTGTACTATTACATTTTGCCTCTAGGCATGAAAAAGCAATGCACATCTGAAAGAATATAAAGGAATATCTAGCAACAGACTTAAGAAAAGCAAAATGGAACTGCCCAAATTTCACTGTTCTGTAATATTTATGGGAAAGTGAACGGTTACAGGGTTGAACCTGTTTTTGAAGTAGACACCCCTGTAACGTGCACGTGAAGAGGAATGTCCGTTAACTCTTTTTTTGATAAACTTCATCTCATTGGGAAAGAAGGGATCGATTCAAACCCTAACCTGGCAAGAAGAAGTTGATGGGCTGAAGTTATTATTAACATTATTCCACAGAAGGCTATGGAGTCACAATGCAGCTTTTGAGTCTATTTGTCCCCCTGTACAGCCAGTACAAAATTTGGACCTTTTTTATAACAGAATTGTGTTTGGACAGCATTTAGAAGTAATATTCCTTAATTCAGTTAAGTGTTAGCCAAGCATAACCTCACCAGAGCTCCACTGTAGTGGTATTCATCTGGAATAATATGCTCTCCAAAGCCAGCAATGGCAGTCTGGTGCAGAGCACATACTGCAAGGTTCACTCCAGAACCTGTGGATTGTTGTATGTATTGATTTCCCATCACCCAGTCAGTACAAGCTGATTGCTGCTATCTCAACAGACAGAGGTTTTAACCAGGCAAACAAAGGATGGAAATGTTACAGGTGATTAAAATAGTTTTGAGTAGGAAGGGAGTAGGAGATCAGTTACTGGCCATAAAATGAGCTCTAGAACCAGGATGATATTTCAGGCAGATAAATTTACTGAAGAATATAAACAGTAAGAACTCTTAATTTCTGTGAAGATAATACTCATACATTTTAAAAGATCAAAACAAGCTTTAGTGTGGAAGGGAGATGTTTAATGTGTACTTTATTTTCTCTCCTAATTAACTTAGTGTGCATATTCCTGCTTCTAGGCCAGGTGAGGCTGAATGCATTTACAGTGATGAATGACCTTGGCCATTGCAGGGATCACTGCATCTAAATTGTGGCAAAGCCAAATATTGTGTTTCAACAGGATATATTAGGTATTCATTTGGAACTAGGGTAAGATAAAGTGTACTCCTGTGCCTGACTGGAGATGGCTCACTTCAGTGCAGGTGGGTTCATGCAAAATAGAGAATGTCCATGTGCAATGCAGCTGTGGTGGCAGGAGAGCTGTGCTGCTTTCTTACAGGTCATTACTGCAGTGGAGGAGTTCAAGAAGAGGAGAGAAGCATTTTCATGTAATCTTCGTGGTATCTGAAAACAGCCTCCCAGATACACACAAATACTACAGGATGCCTCTTCCTCCACAGGAACTCATGGGGGTTGCTTACTCTCGTGGTGAGTCCTTGTATAAGAGTGATGCATGGCATGTAGTGAAACTCTCCTTTAGTCTGCATTGCCAAGTATCTGCACTCAGATTGCCCACAGCATCCTTACTTAAATGTGTTCAACATTGAAAGAATGTTATATAGAACTTCCTGTGTGTAGCATCTAGACTTGACTTTGCTTGAAACTTTTGTTTGTGGGAGATGTTTAAAGTTAATCCTATTAATAGCTTTGGTTCAGGGATAATTTTTGAGCCTCTTATCTGAAAGTGTTTTATCCATCTAATACATTTTTTCACTATGACTAAGGCTTATCTTTGCTTTATGTAATGTGATTTGCAAAACAAAGTTGGAGAATATCTGGCTTTTAGGTCACTGATTACTGGTCTTGTGGTGGGAATGCATTTGGCAAATAAAAATCTGAGAGAGCTTTTAAAAATTTAGATGAAAACTGAACTTACCCACGTTAGATATATTAAGCTTGTTAAAAATCTCTATCTGATGATATGGTTGAGAAACCCATCCAAAATACTCCTAAAAAGATAATTGTTTTAAATTCTTTGTAAAGGACTTTTTCCATTCTGTAAGTATCTAGGAAATACCTTTGTTTTAGTTTAAAATATTCAGTGAAGCACACATTATTTCCATATAGTGTATTTTAGTGATTGATCATTAATTGTAGGTTTGTAGTTTGGTAGTGTTGGTTTTTGTATTGCCTCCTTCACCTCTTTGTCAATTCTTACTGACATTTAGAACATAATTCAAGATAGAAATTTCATTTTCTATAGATAACCTTCTCTCCCATACTACCTCATACAAATGAATGCCAAAATGTTTCTTAGTTGAAACAGCAGGTGTTTCATTGTTTGTCAGGTAACTGTAATTCACCACCTGTGTCTAATGGCAATTAGGGTTTTTCATAAAAGAGAACGTCTCTATGGCCAGGGCAATTTGAGGAGCTGCCATGCATGCCAGAAATGTTGCAGCTACAGTGTTCCATGCATTGTGCTGTGAAACTTGTAGTTTTGCACTTTTGCTCTTTTCTTTTCTGGACTATTCTGAAAAACGGGATGAAATACCCAGGATGAGGCTGGGTGGTGAAGTCTTACTTATTCATGCCTTGACCAAAGCAAACTTCCTTAAGATGGGCATCGAATTCTCTGTGATTTTTTTGTGATATTGGCATAACCCTGAGATTTTAAGTGAAGCCCATGACCCTCATTCCTTGCATTGCTTCCATCTGCAAGGGCAATTGTGGTTCATGTCCTGCTCTTAGTTGGGTCTTCCATGCTTGAAATCAAGGGCAGTGAGGATAGAGCCAAGGGTATATAATAATAATATTGTGTCTACACGTGAAGTGGAGCCAAGAGAGGAGCAACTGAGAGTCTTTAAAAGCCTTGATCGTTGTAGAGAAAACACCATTGTTTTCCAGAGTAATTTATTATTTACTAGATACCTGATGCTTTTTGCCCGTTTACTTGAGTTTCATTTTCTTTGTGATTCCACTTAGTTACTTGTGAATTTTTTCCTTCTCTTACCTATCAATTTTGTGTTATTACATGGACATAACATGGAGTAATATAATAGAGGTTGGGAAATTAGATGCTGCCCACTGTGCCTTGATCTACAGGAGCAGTTCAGAATTGTGGGAGAGGGGTTCTGTGTGATTCCAATCTCAGCTGAGGTTCTCTAAAGTATTAGGGAAATTTAGGCTGTGGCTAAAGAGCTGTGCAAAGGTGTGCTTTAGACCCTTACAGGATGGCAAAAGTAATATAACCAACAGTGTTTTCAAGTATAGGGAAATAGCAATAAACCTAGTGTTTCAGTAAAATCTAAAGGGATAGAATATTACAGCAGAGACTCGGCCATGGGAAGAACTTACTGCATGAGACATTCTGAAAACTCAGGTGAAGGCTTTCTATGAGGAGTACCTGGCACTGATGTTCACTATATGATCTCAAATTACCAAGAGAATCGTTCTCCAGTTTGAATCATGAAAAAATTCAGATTTTAGGAAAAGATAATAGATCAGATTACAACTTTAGATGGGTTTTTTACCTTCAGACATATGCACTATTGTTAATCTTTCATGTTGGCAGCTGCTTGTCTCAACCTGTCCATCCTGATTAGAATTTATTTGTTCAAAGGCTTGATTAGAAGTGATGTGCTGCTGGAGTGCCTGCACATTCTGAAGGTGTCACTGTATCTCATACAGGAATCCTGTAGACTGAAATAACTCCCTTAGTCTTTCTTTACGTGCTGCTCTTTATGGTTGTTGTAATGACTGTAAGTTGTTTGTTACTGATCAGATGAAGCCTTGATACATATTCATGTGCAGATGGCAGGGGCTCATCTCTGAACCCTGCCAGTCCTTTGCAGTTGGTTGAGTGTCAACGTGCAAAATTTTCTAGTTTTAACAAGGCATTTTTGATCTATAATCATGACTGTTACTGAGTGTTGACATCACTTTTATTCATGAGGTTTGATAGCACCAATTAAAGTAGCAACATCTAATGCATCATAAAAGATAAATTTTATCCGTTTTTATCCTTGGGATGATTTCTGTATTGAATGTATTTTCTCAAATGAAGTGATGGCACTATCAGCTGCTCCAAATGCAACTGTGAATCAATACAGGTTCACTATCAATATTGTGATAAGAGATATCAGTTAGCTGGGGTTGAGTTATGTATAATTTAGAGATCTTAATCTTTTATTTATTGATTGGAAAACTTCAGATTGTTTGGGTTCTTTTCCTAAGTAAACCCAGGACTGAAAAGTTAAACAAAATTATATTTTGATGCTAAATGCATTTGCTTACTATTTTCTGTCTGGATATAGAGCAAGTGTATTTTATTGCTGGGAAGTAATATGTCCATTTAGAAAATGACTTAGGCTACAGTATTTTTGTTGGACAATTTATTTTCCAGGCATAATGGTTCTGTTTGTTTTTTGGTTTTTTTTTTTCTATAGCCATTTGTGGAAAGATTAAATCATCATTAATCATGTTTCAAAGACTGTGATGCTGAAGTTACTCTGTTTTATGCAGCTGTGGGCTGTAGGATGTAGGCAGACTGTCATCTGCACCTTGGCCTTTTTAAAATAATTTCTTAGAAGCACAAACATAATCAAACTTTTATCACCAGATAAAAACAATGTTTTTCTTTAAAACTGGCCCCGAATGCGTAACCTGTCAGAACGTTTAAATCAAAATTGCCATCTCAACAGGAGGAAAAAACGCTGTGCTTCCTTAAATCAACTCAAGGCAAGCAGGTGGCAGGCTTACAAAGAGAGGCTCGAATTCCAGGTTTGGTTTCATGGGAATACTACATTTAGAGAACCTGCACTGAAAAATTAGTGTGTCCAGTTGCTTAAATACAGTCATGTAGCTGTTCCCCTGGGAGTGAGGAGCAGGGATCAATCCCTTCCCTAGCTTTTCAAGGGCTTTAAATAATGAAAGTGTCGTAAGTCATAGAACAAAGTTTATGCTTCCTGAAATGTTCAGGTGTAGTCTGTGTGATGCCTTGAAATATGTTTTTAGGCCTGAGGAGGGCTGTGAGATTGGACATAAGATTGCCTCCAAGGTGCAGATGTTTTGAAGTCAAATAAAAAAGAAATTAGGTACATGATGACGCTTGTGTTTGCTATTTTAAAACAGTTGTAATTTATGTACAGTGATTTAGGCTTCAGTAAAGCCTGAAAACCATGGAGGAGTGAGTAATTAGTGTGAGAGTTAAGTAGTTGAGTCCAGCCACAGCTTTGTATTTCTATTTGCATGACAGTTGAGCAAGCTGGTAATTTTTGGATGTTCTTCACTTAACTCTCAGCTTTGTTTACTTAAGATACCAAGCACTAAACTGTCCTTTTTGAAATCTAAAAGAATGTTTCCTAGTGCTTTGTGGAGTAGGAAGGAATCAATTTAGTAAAGTCATGTACTTGACATTCCCTCCCCACACACTTCCTGCATGATTTGTGTCTACTCTTCTCCTGCCCTGTCTCCACTAGCTCCATTTCCAGCTCTACATGTGTCTTCAGACAATGTTTATAATCGCTGTCTTCTTTATTTACTGATGTAACAAATAATGTCTGGAGTACACACTGAAATCTCTCTTGGTACAACTAGAGTGGTGTTTGAGGCTTTTTTGTGATTTTCATCTCCAAATGAAATTTGTTTGTGGTGTTTCATGAAACTTCCCATTAAATATGTAATAGCTCCTCTTAAAAGTTTGACTCCTGGTTTATACTTACGCAACTTTCCTATCACTACACCAAATTTCCTGGTCAGAGGGATGGATTTATAGTGTCTCCTCATGGCGCCACTGGTGTTTCCTGCTGCAGGGACTGGGCTGCTGTTTTGCATGGTGAATGTGGCACATTCTGGGCTGACTTCAGCTGCCTGCATGAATTCTGCAGTCCATGTGCAGGAGGAATACTTCAGGGGAATGCAAACAGTGCCAGGAACTTGCCAGGCTACAGCAGCTGTATGAGGAAACCATCCTTGCCAAATGGTAAATCCTGCAGTGCCCAGGCTCGCAATGAAAACGTTTTTTTTACAATGAGGAGGTGCCCTGTGGGAATAAATTCAGCACAGTGCACAGCAGTTTTAGGGGGAAAAGCTGCTCTGGGAGACAGAGGTATTTTTCCAAAATGGTCCTGCATGAGTCATTTGGAGCTGCAAGCAATACTGTAATTATGTTATAAATTCTACTGAGGAAGGAGTTCTGAATCCCAGCTTCTAAATTGAGAAGTTTGTGTTTCTTGACTGCATAACAACTGCTTCTGAGCCTCGCATTGTTCCCCCTGTCGCAGTCCCTCTCCAACTGGGAGTCAGGAAATAGACTAGCTCAAGGAAAGATTGCTTGCCTGCTTTTGTGGCTCTCCTGGAAACAGTACTGCCAAGATCCAGCCTGAAGTACACAACACAGAGTAATTGTGTACACTCTGCATGTATACACACAGGAATGTGTGTTTGCATGTGCACACACTCCATTCCTAAAGACATAAAGTAATTCACTGCCTTCTGTGTTTTTTTAGAGTGCAGATTTATCGCTGTTCTTTCAATCTCACAAGGCTGTCATGATCTGCTTGAAATTATTTCATCTCACAGATGTTTTGGAGCTGGCATGTGGGTGGGCATGGATCAAAAAAGCTTTTTTAAAACCTCCTCATGGATAAAAATGATCCAACAGTCCACAATTTTGTTTTGTTTTACAGATACCATAGACATTTTAAAATTTCACATCCTGCTGTTTTCTAGCAGAATATAAATATTATCTGGCCAGGGGATTTTTCTTGGTTCTGTGGCATCTTTTGTAATACCCATTAAAATGCACTGAGACAAGCTTTTGCCTTTGTTTGTAAACAGCTGTCTCAAATAGATGTATATCTGCAGATTGGTTTACATGAGAATAAGGGCTCTGTATGTGTGCAAAGACTGGCTGTGGAGGAAGAACTTTCCTTCTTGATCATTTCTTAGATAATGAGCTCTGAGCTTGCTGTCCATTGTAAGGCCAGGAGGTGTGTGTTGGTTGTTCTGGCAGAACTCTGCACAGAGTTCTTGTTTGATTCAATTCCTTGTAAACATTTCTCAAGAAATTTAATAAATGAGGTATAGTAATGAAAGATTTGTATTTGTACATAGTACTTACAGCTGAACATAATCCAGTTTGTCAGTTTCCCTATTTAATTTGTGCTTTTAATTAAATACCAACTACCAGTAGCTGAAAACTCCTTTGAGTCTCTTTCCAATATTTCCAGGAGAGTTTTGCTTATTTAAGCTTGATATGCTCATACCCTTTCCATTCTTCATGTCTCAAGCACAGATGACATGTAATGTTCACATAAGAAGTGTAGTACTTTATCTTAACTCTCAAATCTGCATTTTACACTTTGCTGTTCTTTCATGTTTTTATGAAAAATTCTGCTGTCCAGAACTCTTGCAGCATGTAATTTCTCTACATTGTTATTTTTTAGTGAGAGTCAGAATAGAACGAGCAGAAAAAATTTTAATGATGTTACCAAGAGAAATAAAATATGAAATGAATTGTCTGAGAGTAAGATGGGTTCACTGAGTGTTTTGTTCATTGTGGAAGTTAATTCAACCCTGGTCACGGCAGTGGAGGCTCGTCAGTCACACAGAGCTGTCCTGTCTGTGTGAGCAGAGTAATTCACATTAGCCAGTGACTTTTGCAAGCTGACTAAAGTGCCCTGTGCTCCTTCCCAGTATCAGCAGGGGAGTACAAAGGAATGATCTCTGGAGTCCCACAGCTGCTGACCTGCCAGTGGTGATGCACTGCCTGAATACCTGGGGAGAAACCCAAAATCTGTGTAACTGTCAGAATAAAATGGAGTGCCAGCATCCTGGGATAGGCCTGTGTGTATTGTTTGTTTCTCTAGTCCTGGAGACCTTCAGAATATCCCTGGCAGAAATGTCTCTTATGCAGAGGAATTCAGCAATATTCTATTTGGATGTTGCTTCCCTGTGTAAGAGTGACTGCATCTTTAGTCTCAGCTTTGCAAATACTTTATTACCTAAAGTGTGAGAAATTACTATGTCTAATTTGGGAACTTTATTTTCTTTCCCCCATAGTCTTTGTATAGAGGACAATGTAGTTTTGAGCTGTAAGAAGTCATAGCTAGTTTCCCTTGAGAAGCACTCTAACTTCCTGCTCCCTGAATTAACCTTAAGAAAATAGTTTGTCTTAGTGGATTTTGTTTGGTTGTTTTTTTTCACCAGTTGGTCTACTGTCTTTTATTTCACTGAAAGCTCTTGCCACCACGTTGCATACAGTATTTAAAGATTGTGTGGGCAACAAGTTGTTTAGACAACCCTCAGACTTGTCATGAGATTTCTTTTTGACTTGGATACAGTTTCTGACATCTAATTGATATTCTGGCTGCTTCCTTCCATAATCTGCTCTAGCTCATTGTTTTATGGGGCTACTCTATCATTTATATTGCAGAGTGGTTTAATTCCTTTGAGTACAGCTTTGCTTTCTCTCTTCTATCACCAGTTGTAGAATTTTCTTTAGGCCTTTACATATTAGCTTTATTTTTAATTTTCCAGGATTTTTTCACATTACACTGCAAGTCCAATTTTTAATTTTTTTTTTTGAAACTGTGTTGTCAGCATTACTCTGTGGGTATGTAAGTAAATCCAGTTGTAATGTGAAATACATAGATACCACGTTCCTGAGATGTACAAGGCTTTTATTCTCATCTGTAGAAAAGCAGGGTCTCTTAGGTCTGTTGAACCAGAGTATTTATAACAATTATTTTTATCACCTTGCAAAAGAAGAAGGTTAAATACTTTGCAGAACAAAGAGGAGATTATTAATCACATTTAAATTCTGTAAGATTTCAATAGGGAATTCATCTATGAACTGAAGAAGATAGACAAGGATGGGGTAAATAAATTTGGAAAAGGGAGTTTAGGAAAAACTGCTTGCTTAGCTGTGGCTGTGGAGGACTGTGGAAACTTTCCTGTGGATTTATGGTTTGGAATTTTTATATTTTTTTTTTAATGGCATAATCAAATGAAGTGTATTTGCCCCAGATGTGCTGTGTAAGTCCGCTAGGACAAGTGTAGTTATTCAACCAGAGTTTTCAAAAAGACAAGTTGAAATGATCTGGAACATTGTGCTCTGAGATGATGTCAAGCATACTGTACCTCACAGATTTTATAGCCTTCTGTAAATGCTGTTTGTTGTCTTCTAAAACTGCCATAGCTTCTATGAAGCTATAATTATAAAGAGTCATCCTCCCCCTCTTTAAGGAAGAGGAAAAATGGAGCATTCAGGAAGAAGTTACATTACATCCTGGACTTGTACAGTTTGAAATGTATTCTGAAAGCTGAGTTTCTTGTTATTTTATGATGTGGGTATTACTGAACCTGTGCAGGATTGCTTTGGATATCTATAAGTGAGAAAATACTGGTTTTGATAAAGACAGCTTTTTGGCAACCGTATGAGAACAAAACACAGCCAAGGTGCTTCCCTGTCTTTCTCTGATAATTCAGTTGAAGAACCTCTCTGTGTATGGTTTCTGCAATGTCTGTGCCTTGAATATAAACAGTGAATTGCTGTAACTTTCTGCTGCACATCCAAGTCCTTTTGCTGACAGCTGCTCTATAAATACAATTCCTGAAATATTGGTTACAGTGACTGTGAACAGTACAATATGAAGGAGTTTTTAAATACATTTTGCTGGCAGGCAGCTGTGTCAACAGCTTCAGGCACTATGGGGTGAACAGCAAATAAGCAAAAAGGAGTAGAGCCATTTGAGTCAGTGTAATCCCAGTTCCACTGCTCCTTTTGATCTAACCTTGAACGCTGCATTAATGAGTGTTGCCTTCCAGAGCATCCTATGACCTTTTCTCTTGTTCTGCTTTAATATGAAAAGCACAGTTGGAATGCTGTTACCATATAGTTACAAAAAAAAACAAACAACAACAACAAAAAAAAACCAACCTGGGAGAACCAAGTAAAAATGTTTACCCTTTTTTTTCAATTAAACAGCCTTTGAATCTCATGAGTGAGGTGTCAATCTAGGTGTGAATGACACTTAAATATGTGTTTCAGACTTGTCTTCTGGGTCAGATCCTGTGTCAGTTGACAAGAAAATGTTAGAGCGGATGCTGTCTGTAAAACCCAAATTTGCAGAGGGGGAGGCTGAGAATTTAGAGCTTCTGCTGTCTTCAGGGGACCAGGAGGTCCTCAGCTGTAGTCTCAAGTAGAGTCACAAAGTCATTATGTGTGGAATAGTTAATGATTTTATCTTCTGCCTGGAATACAGAACTCTTAAAAAGACAGATATAGCTTAGAAACAAAAATACATTAATGAAAAAGCTGAATGAAATTGCCACTCTTCTCTGTCTTTTGCGCCTTTTTTAGTAGAAAAATTTGAGTGTTAGAATATCAGAATGAGAATGCAGCATTTGTGTGCTGAGTTCAGTGCTGTCATGATGATGAAATGGTACAGGATACATTTCACATCAAGGGAAAAAGTATCTTGTAGCTCCAGAACACATTCTCTTAGACAAATGACCTTCAGCATTTATTATCTTGGTATCCCAATGAAGGCATGATAGAAAGCAAGTGAAATAGGCAAGTGTAATGCATTGTGTAATTACTAAAACTGACACATGTTTTGTTTGGCAGAATAACAAGGCAGTGAAATTACAACATTGTGGGGCAGTGTAGAGCCTGTTAGGGAAGCTTTCTGATGTTTCAGCACTTGGTTTATGTTCTGATAGTAAACTGTATTATCAGCTATACTTTTGGGGTCTTGACCACTGGTTTGGTGAGGCAAGTGCCCAGATAACTGGGACTATCAGCAACTTGCTAGGTGAAATTATTTGGGATATTAGGATTCAAAGATAGTAAATTGTGTTTGGTAGCTCTGACTTTTGTCCCTGGTAGCATAAATGGAATAATGAAGCACCTGGTGCAATATCCTGAAGCCTTTTTGCCTCCAATGCTCTTCTGCTTCTTGAATCAACAAAAAGTGCCTTTGCCTCAGATAAACTTGAGGTAAGAGCATAGGTCTAGATTTGAGTAATATCTGATCATGAGGCTTCAGAGGTTAAAGTTTACCATTGTCTTTACTCTCTTACTGAATTAAGACCACAATGAAAACCAGAATTTCCCTTTCATAGATACCAAGTGCATGTGTGATGATAAAGTCTTAAAGATGCCAAAATTAAAATAAAATTATAGTTCAGACTATAAGGTTTGTTACTTATGTTATAAAACATAAGTTTATATCTATTTCTTCTTGTGTTTCTGTGAAGATGAAAAGATGATCTAATGGCAAGAATTGCACGTTTGATAAAGAATTGGGTACTTTCAAATTTTATCACCTGTTCATCCATTGTACTGGTGTAGGTATCAGGTTGTATTATTTTTGGTGGGCTCTGTGCTGTAGCTGGAAAGCTTTGGATATTCATGCTTCTCCAATTTGTGGTTAAAAAAATATTTGGAAATCCTTGAATGCATCAACTTTGTCTTCTTAGTAAAAACTGACTGCAAAAAAAGAAAAAAAGGTCTATCATATTGTAGGAAATTGTTAAATAATGTGCTAGAGGCATTGGTGTCACCTGGTTTTACTTGCCAGCTTGACTAATGATACAGGAAAAAGGGAAAACATAATTAATTGCATTGATTTTGGTGAAACTCAGTTCAGAACTAATGAAAAAAACCCTGTGGTGATTAATAGAGAAAATAGTACAAGGTGGGGAAGGACTGCATAATTTAGTTTTCTGGTGTTTTTCTTAAGGTGAAGGGGGAAAAAAAGCAGCCATGTCAGGGGAAGAAGAATGAAGTAGAGAAATAAGAAGTGAAGGAAAATAAATAGGATAAATTCATATTCCTCACAAAAATAGTTTTTACACTAAGGCAGCAAAAGATTATATAGAGGATATAGTCATTCATTCATTTCATGGATAAGGGAAATAATATTCCCTTGCTGATTAGGTAAAGTTCTAGGTCTTGATGTCTCGATACTTGAAAGTTAAGAGATCTAAGAGAATTGAGGGAAATATTACAACTAAATAGCTCAGACTGAATCAACAAAAATATCAAGATTCAAACTAGGATGGCTTATTCAAACATTAAGTAAAGAGCGTATTTTGAAGTTCTTAGTTCTGCACTAGAGGGGATTGAACTTCCTTATACTGAAACAAGATGTGGTATCATTTCTACAGACACATTTCTTACAATCTGTGGGAGTGCAGTATTCTATTTTTTATTTTTCCCTTTTAATAATTATGAGACTGCCAATCAGTTTTCCATAAAGGACCAAGAGTTCTTGTCTAATTCTGCATGTCTTGTGCGCTTCATATTTAGTGGAATTAATTTAAAAAGTGACCAGGCCACTGCTCTATGTGTTAAGTGGTTATTTTGTTGGTATAGGGCAGATGTGGATGAGGAAATTATGGTGGAATATATGTATCAGAATTCCTATTTGAAAATACAGATCTGTTGCTCACAGCACTTTAGTTTGATTTACACCTTTCCAGCAGAACTGTATTAAATTACATGAAATATATTTCCATTGAGCTGTTGGCATTACATTTCTTAAAATGAGAAAACAATTACTGTGCTTTGATAATACTCCAGTTCAGAGCTTATATCTGTCATTACTTCTTTTTCTTCTGCTATATCAGAAACTATAAAGCAGCAGTAACAAAGGTTCCAAAATGTTGGCAAATGAGTGATCTATTCCACATGAGAATTAGTGTCTGCTCTGTACCTTGGCAAGAAATTGGAATGCAGAAGGGTAAGCTGGTGAAACTGTTGCTCTGCAGTGTTTTGCAGAAAAGGATTAAGCAAATATTTTAATTTTTTTGTCATTGAGGTTTTTTAAGATGGGAGTGAATGACTCAAGCTAGACTTTTTGTTTTCTTTTCCATATGGAGTGCCTGTAAGAAAGCCAAAGGTTTATATACTTCAGGGGTTAGAGTGATGCTCTTGGTTTTTCCCCTACTAAACAGCACCCCTGACACGAGGCCCACTGAGTCTATATCAGAACTGAGTTGTTGACCCAAAGCTCTCCCAGTCTAAGCATCTGTGTTTCAGTAACCCTACTGCTGAATGAGAGAATAATGTTTGCAGGCAGGACACTTACAAACTGGCTTTTCCTTTTCCCCCTCTTTTTTTTATGTCCCTCCCTTGTCCACAGCTCAGGGCTTAGACTGCAGACACTGCTGCAGCCCACTGGAGCTGCAGTCTCCTTGCTTCGCTCCTCTGCAGTTTAGAGTGAAAGCCTTGCCTAGGGAAAGACCAGGCAGCAGCTGGGAGTTTCCATTGATTTACTGGGAAAAAAAACCAGCAAAACTCGGGGTTCTACAGCATTATGGTGTATAAGAGTTCATTTATAAAACCTGTTGTAATACAGATGTGAAAAACTTTAAATGCTTTAAAAGATTTCTAAGTGTGGGTAGGGAATAGGAGCCCATGGAAAATGGAATGTTTGTTGAGCTTTGCGAAAGGAAGATGAGTTAAACAATGTATCAAACTTTTACTGATCTTGAGCAGGGATAAGCAAAAGCATTTGTTGAGCAGTCTAGTGGTTAACAAAAACTCTTTTGGCTGGCTTCTTTCAGCTGCTGCAACGTGCTCTAGAGCAAGTGATTAATTTGACTATAACTTCCCAACCCCATTGAAGTTCCTGGGAGAAAGTGTAGAGCTGAGGTTGGCTGAGGCTGATTCTGTGAATGCTGCTGGCTTTCCCAAAGGTTGTCTTTGTCAGGCCCCAGGATGGCTCTGGCAGTGATATTTCAGCCTCTGCACAGCACTCCCCTGACTTCTCTGCTCCTCCCAACAGATCACTCAGGTGCAGCTCCTTCCTGACCTCTGGTGCACCATGGTGCAGAGGGTGTGCAAATGCTGTATTTCGAGTAAAAGTTCCTTGGATTCGGAATTATTGCTGTGGCATTATCTTGTAGAATGGCTTCAGGTACTGCTGGTTTTCAGGAAGTCAGTGTGTATGTTTATCACTTGGTTGTTCATTCTTTCTGACAACAGCAACTCAACATCTTTCCCATGGATGTTCTGGATTTGCCTTCTAGCTCTGCACTCAGGATTTCCTGATGGGTCTGTCTTTCCACAGGGAGGGGCAAAGCCTGACCCATTTGCAGAAACTGTTGTTGATAGGACTCATTACCAGTCCAAAGCACAGAGAATAATTTTGTAAATATAGACTTATTTGAAACAGATTTGTATAAGATTCTTAGATACAAATTCTTCTGTTGATTTGCAGCAGGCTTATGTAGCGTGTGGAATTCTGGATTTTAAAGACAATCTGGTGTTATGAATAAAGGCTTTATTTCTAAAAAATTGAGTCCTTGGGCTTTTAAAGGTGTATGTACTTCTGGTGTCCATCATTTATTGAGTGAATAAAGCATGTATCAAAGTAAAGTTAGAGCAGAAATTACATAAAAATGCACAGACCAACACTACAGAAACCTTTATGGCCAAGGTTAATCACTGACATTTTCAAAATCAGGTGTTGACAGTGATGGGATCTAAAAAATTCAAAATTATGAACAAGTTCTGAATTCACTGTAGTGGAATAAAAAGACATCTTTCAATAACTGTGATTTTGCAGAGGGTTAGAGTTTATTTTTACTGTAGGAGTCATGTACTGCAGTAGTAAACAGTAGGAGGTTCTGGCATGCATGACCTGGTTCAGCTGGGTAGCACTATTGATTTGTTTTTTCAGCGCCTCTCTTTAGTTAATTGTAACTTTGTTTTCTGATCCTTGATTAGCACAGTGGTAACTTGTCATTACAGCATTCAACTCCCTAAGGACATGATCTATAAGGCAGACTTTTCCAGTGGAGGGTCATGATTCAGCTAGTTTACACATAATTTAAACAGCAGTTGGCCTAATACCCTGAAGTGGAATTTGAGGTACTTGTAGTCCAAGAGTGTAATACCATAAATTACTGTTTGTGTTAAGCACTCTAGAGACCTGCAGGAGAGGCCAGTGGAACATGTAATGCCCCTTGCGTTTTTTTTTCAACAGGCAAGTGAAGTTAAAAGTTCAAAGAAGATTAAGAAAGCAGTTTCACTTAGAGCAAAACTGCCTTTTAACGTTTCATTGGGAAAGTTTTGTTTAATAAGAGTTGTTGTAATATTTGTTTGCCCAGACTCCGTATTTGGATTTGTTTTAATGGCCTATTCCAATAATAATGGGTGTAATAAAAATATCTTCATTAGAGCAAGCTAATGAATTGACTTTTGCACATACTGGTGTTCTACATTTTGTGTAAGTTCAGTGCAGAACTGCCTTCAGTTACTTTAAACAGTTTTTAAGGTACAGGGAATTTGTCTCTGCTATAGCATCTAAATGGCTTTGTCGAGCAGAGCTGATGTCTCACAATGCCTCTAGAGGCAGCAAATTGAGCATAAATGAGTTGAATTCGTGTCTTTTCTGACTGTTTTGGCACAACCTGTCTGTGGACTGAAGTGTGACTGTCATCACACCCAAGAAGAGATGGTTATTTACTGCAAGATTTCTGATGTACACAGAGGCTGGGATTTCCAGTTCAGTATCTCAGCACACGGCAGGGCAGAAGGTGGCAGAGACTGCCCTGCTGCTTTTCAGGGATTACAGTCAGACCTTACTTTTTGTAGCATATGATTGGAGAAAACTTCAACAGAGTTTTTTTCAGGGCTTTTTTTGCTTTTTTTCCTGCACAGTTTTCATACAGGAACTGTTTGTGTCAGTGCAGAGGGGCAGTATGAGTAGGAGTAAATGTTTGGACAGAAGGCAGCGAGGAGCACAACTGCTCCAAGAGTGTGTTAAATCAAATGTGAAACTATTTACGTGACTAATGGTAGAGTAACATCAGATCTGCAGTGTTTGAATGGCTGTGGCTCTGCAAAATGGTTTTCAGCCTCTGAGGTGGTGAGTAATTTAAGTGCATTAGCAAAGTTTTTAAAGAAACAGAAGCTATAATCTAGATTGTTGGGATTTTTAAGTAGCTGTACTTTAATGTGATTGAGTCAAAACTGTACAAAACTTTCCCTCTCATAGGGTGATAACTAAAATTACAGGTCATGGTTGGATATGGTTTTCCCCCAGAGGGTACTTGGGCACTGGAACAGGCTCATCAGGGAAGCAGTCACAGCACCAAGCATGAGTTCCAGAAGTGTTTTTGGACAATTATCTGAGATGCATGGTGAAATTCTTGGGGCTGTTCCATGCAGGGCCAGAAGCTGGACTAAATGATCCCTGTGGGCTTCTTACAACTCAGGAAAAACATGAAGTAGTATGTTTGAATAAGCAGTAATAAGCATAACTAAGCATATAACTAGTAAGTATGTACATTCAAAAGATATTTTTCCTTTAAAGCACTTAAAAACATTTGTGTAGGGAATGTGAACAGTGTTCTGAGTTTAAGCAAAATATATGAAGATGATGTTTAAGTAGGTGGGCAGAGTTGTTATTTACACAGTCTGGATTCTGAAAGTCTTTCCTGTAGATCTTTAAGCCTACAAAAACCATTGTGAAATCCAGTCTTAACTGCAAGGTGTTTGCATGACTGGATTTTGGCCTTCTGTTTTTGTTGTGTGTGATGTTTTTGATTCAAAAGTGGATTCTGTTTCTAGGGGACAGGAATTTCAGTGCACCTGTAAAAACCTGTGTGCTCCATCCTGTTAACCTTGACCTGCTTGTGGAAAGCTCTGTTCCTCTGCTTTGCAGTGTGTGCTGAGCTGCCCCCATCCCTGCTGTCTGTGTGCTGCTGGATCTCTGCCTCCCCAACCGCCAGACTGGTTTTAGCACTGCTTTGTCTTGGTTCCTTTATTGCCTGTGGTGTGGGCAAGGAGCCAGGCAAGGCTGCAGCCAAATGATTCAGAATGTAAAATGTCTTCCAGGTCTGCTTCAGTGCTTTACCTTGAGCTTCTCACTGTCACCTTTTGTACAGGCATCCTGCTGTTTGGGAGAGTCACTCCATTCCACAGAGCCATTAAACTTTAGCAAGTTTTGGGGGTGGGGTGAAGATTCTGCCACATCTCTAATTAATTTCTTCTTTATAGGCAATTATATATATATATATTTTTTTTTAACCTGCGTCTAGGTTGCATTATTGCTATTTTTAGTTCATTAGGCTTTAGCATCTCTTCAAGTTAAGCAGTTATATCATTTTAAAATATTTTTATCTCCAACTTTTTGGTGTATTATTAAAATAAATGTGTGGATTGCAGTGCCTTTTGGCATAATATGTAAGGTCAAAGTATAACTACCCTTTAGTTTAAGGTACATTGGAGATATAATTCTAACTATCCCTTTTAACTTAAATAATCATAAGAACAGAGGCGTCTCCTATGGAAGAAAGGGCTTCATCAATATCTGGATGTCCTTGGTAATCCAGAAGTTTCAGCAGCCAGGGAAACTCCATGCTGCAGTTGATAAAGTTTTTGGATGTCCTGCTGCATCTTTACAATTTACTGTAATCAAATTACAGCAGAATAATTACTGGGCAGAATAGCCCAGTTGGTGTTTCACAGGACACAAGGAATGAAATGATGTCCCAGCCATGACCAATTCCAGGTGGAGGTAAGTGTGTCTGAAGTGGTTGCCAAAAAAGGTTGTCAATAGCCTGAACACAGGAAATCGGTGATTAAAAAAGCAAACAAATAAAAATCTGATGGATTCTGTTCCTGTATTTGTCTTTCTTCCCAGCTGCCCTCCCCAAACCACAAATACTGTTGGAAGGGTATTTGGAAGAAATGCCATCATGTGCCTGGTCTCTCTTTCAGTGCTTTCTTGGGTTAATTCCATTCTGCTATTGGTACTGCTCCTCAAAACTACTTGTTTTATTCTTTGCTCCTTAGAAATACACAGTGGCTTTCACTTTCTGCATTTATAGAGCTCTGCTTTTCTCTAGGAGTGAACAGATGAATCAAAGTACCAGAGGCCACCTCCAATGGGTTTGTGAGACAGCTCTGTAGTGTGTGTTACTTTTTGTAGTAGAGATGTAGACAGAGAAGTTACACAGCTGCCCTCTAGCTAACCCTCAATCTGGCTTTTAACTGCAAGTCTCGTCCATATTTCTGAATCATGTCCAAGCCAATCCACCTGTGGTCAGCAGCTCAGTGGCTTTGCTCTGCAGATACAATTTATCAGGTCTTTTTTTTTTTTTTTTTTTTGTCTGACACTGGTTAAATGATATGTGAAATTGAAAAATTCATTCTCAACTTCCAAATGAAATCTGTTGCCACTTGTTCTTTTCATTTTTAAATTACTTTATTTTTAAGATCTCTCTCCCCACAGTTAAGATTCATAACAAGTATAGAAGAGGTTGTATTTTTTCCTGTCCTTCAGGAGAAAAAGATGAACTGCAGTCTTTTTTTTGCTGCTCTTCAGAGAGGGAAATAATTACATTTCATATCTCTGTTTGGTATGAAAACACATAATATTCTTGTAATTTGTCTTGCTGAAGGTACTGTCTTGTAATTAATCTTTTATTTATTCTCCCATTGTTTATGTATTTGGTTTTGTATTTATAAATCACTACATGTAATTTACTCCCAGAACTGAGAAATTTACACATTTATTATGTCAATAAAGGTTCAAGGCTGTTTTATTCTTTTACAGACAGGAGTATCCTAACTAAATTTAAAAAAGGTTTCTATTAAGATAAGCACTGAAGCAGTAAAGTGCCCTTGCTCTCCTTTGGGTTACTTCCTTTTTGTAGGAAGTTGCTGCTTCATGCTCAGCTTTAACATTTTTGTACTGCAGGAGTGGCAGGACTGGAGCTCCTCAAAGCATAATCAAAGGCCAAGATCTATCAGGACTGATGTTTCCAATGTTCTGCAACCTTATTTTCTGATTTTTAGTAACTTTTTTGGTATTTGGGATACTTTCACCTGCTCCTGGAGTGGAAATACAAAGGCCAGCTAGCCTTGCAAATGTTTGGAAAACAGTGTGATCTAACATGTTTTGTTGGTGTTTTGAGAGTAACTCTACTTTGACAACTTGAAAACCTGATAAATGATTTAGAGGTGAATAAAAATTTACTTAATTGACTCTCTAAGCATATATACTCTTTAAAACATCTATATTTTGCATTTTTAAGTAATTATGGGATTTGAGATGAAGATGAAAAACCCTACCAAAGGAGAAATCTAAATTAATGTAATTTTAATATTTCTAAATTTAACCAAAAATCTACTTTGGCAGGAACATTAAAGTTTTGGTCTGTTAAAAGAAAAAAATTTAAAAATTAAAGGGTATCAGACCTGAATACCCAAATAAGTCATGTTTCAATGATGCAGAATAACAAAAAATAAAGGCTTCCTGTGTTACTGTTTTTTACACTAGGGCATTTTTTGGAAAAAATATTGAAGTGTCTCTCTGAAGTTTGTCACACCTATAATAAAAGCATTTTGAAAAAAAAAATATTTAAAACTTAGCAACATTAAGACTAGTGGTATTTAATTTTAAACTTTTAGCTTCTGCTGTGAGGTTCGTGGCTCTGTGGTGGCAAGCAGGGATTCTGTCACAGGCCCTCTTCCTCAGTCTGCCTGCATCCCTTGTTCTTTGAGAAGGTTTTGTTTTCCTGGGTGAATTTAGTGCTTTTTGCAGACTTATTGCTCTGACAGTAACTCTCTGGCATGTCCATTATCACGTGTTTGCTCAGCCATACTGGACATGAATATGCAAGACTCTTTTGAAAAGCATTTGTGCCAGAGTGCTCCTGTGGCTCTGGCAGTGGTGGCAGCAGCTGGGGGTGAGGTGACAGCCCAAAGGGTGGCTGTTCTGTTACAGAGATCTCTGAAGAGTTCTCTGCCACCTTTAAATAAATGGCATGGCTCAGTGCTTTTGCAATTTTCCCTCACTAAGGCACTGTGTGTTTGAATTGTTATTCACACAACGTTCCAAGAGATCCCTGAACAAGTGTTCATCTAAAACTGCCAGTCTTAAAACTCCATTTATTCCTCCCCTCCACTGACGAGATAAAAATTAAAACATGCCTCTGGATATTCTTCTACACATCTTGATTGTTTTACTTTGTGGACATTCACTCAAAACCCAGAGTGTGTTTCCAGGTGTTGGCTTCCCAGCACCTGCTTCTGCATTTTTATACATGCATGTATATATATATATACATATATATGTATAAATATGGTCTCTCCAGTGTTTTATCCTTGAGTGCTAAATGGAGGCAGAAATGTCTTCTCCTGAACATCATTCTCTGTGTCTCTGCCCTCCCATCTATAAAAAGAAAGTGAGCTATGAAGGTGGCAAGCCTTTATTATGTGATTAAAGAAGGTGTCAAATATTGTGATAATGGCAGCTCTATGGATATTTAAGAACTGATAGCTAAGCCAGGTGATTTTCTAGTAAGTCAATTGCTATTCACCTTACAGAAATGATTTACTGCAATTTAGAGAATTTCTGTTATTCAGATAAGCCATCTTAATTGCACAGATAATGGCTTATTGACAGGTACAAGATAAAACATAGAATTTTAACCTTGAGTCAAAGTGGTAATTTGTTACAAATTTAAAGGCAAGTCTATATTTTTTTATTTCTTTGCTTTGGAGAGTGGATCACATTGCTTGTAAAAATATCCCTGACTGATAACATGGTAAGACTGACTTTTTATTTGCCAATATCACCAAACTCTTCTTATACACCTTGGACTGTACTCACGGTCATCCTTTGTGCTCACATTTCCATGCTGCTGGGTAGGTATCTTTTCAACAGCAGAAATGCAGCTTATTAACTCTTGCTGATGAAGAGGCACAGATCTCTGGTTAGCAGTCTATTGAATAAAGATAGTTCTCAAAATTAACTTTTTCCATAAGGGGAGGTAGCAATGTCTACCAGCAACTTCCCATTTATCATCAAGGAAATTCTATAGGATTTGGTTACTGACTTTTTGAGCTTTGAAAATGTACCAATTTGAAACTATCTCAATACAGATAAGTAAAAACAAGTATCAAAGGATGACTGTTTGTATAAGTAAAAATACCAAAATATTTTGACTTGGAGATGAAAAATACAGATCTTCTAATGCAATGAAATATCAATTTATGATTTTGATCAACATATTGTAAGGGAGTATTGTAAGTAAGTATTGTAAGTAAGAAACAGGCAGATCAATAGATGTAAATGTCACAAGTGAGGTTGTTCATGACCCTGAACAAAGCAAAGATTTGCTTTCATGTGAATGAATATTCAGTGCTGGAAACCTTGGACACAGTCCTGGAATTACAGCTATGTACAAAAAAGACCCCCAAGCCCCCTGTCTTAGTTTGAAAGACAAGTATCTGCTAAGAAAGGCAGGATCCTCCCTTGGAATGGAAAATACAGACACCCTCCCTTCCATACTATTATCATTTTGAAATTAAGGGACTCTCAGGCAAAGATATGGGGATAGGAGTGACAGTTCTTTACTAGTATGTGTAATAAAGCAAACAAACACCAATGACAGCATTAACAACACACAGAACCAAAGGTATAGTGGTGAATTGTTCCTCCTTTTATTCCAGGCATTTGGAGGACAATCTCTGGGTTTCAAATTTCTTAAATGAAAAATAAGAGTATAATTTGTCCAGGACCTTGCATGAGTGACCTATCCCTTGGTCACAGAACAACATGAGGGAATATGAGCTGCCCTCAATATCCAACAGATTAATTTCATCTCTGATGGTAAGCTAGGACCATTTGAAAGATGGAATACTTGCTTCTGTTAAGGAAGGCACAGCAAGTCATAGTGGTAAACAAAGTGACAAAAAAGTAGCAGAGGTTTGGCAGAGAGATGGGGAATTTCTGTCCACAAATACACTGTAGTACTTCATGGCTCCAGTACTCCCAGCTTCCAACATTGCTTCCTCTTCAGTTTCTTTTCAGTTTATCAAGGCATGTATTTTCACATGTAATTTTCTCTCCTAGCTTAAATAATGCTTTATGCTTTCAGTTTGCAAGGAAACTGCTAATTAGTCACTGTAATTTTCATCTTTTCCCTCCCCATATTTCTTCTTCATGTTTTTTTCTTTATATGTAGAAATCTGTGTTGCAGTCCACATCGGCATTTACATTGTTTCTTCAAGAAAGGTTTTTCTCAGGTGGTCTCGATGCTGCTGTTCTTTGGCTGCCTCCTTTTTTTTCTTTTATGAACAGAGTCCAAGATGTAAGAATTCAGTAGCAGTCCTTTTTGTCCACCTGCAGGAGACAGTGGAGTGTGCACATCTATTTATGTGTCTATGCAGTAAAGCAATTTTGAAAGAAGAATGAACTTTGCTTGAGTTTTCTTGCATACATTTTCTATTAAAACAGAATGGGTTTTAGATGGATGTGGAAAACTAAAGCTAAAGTTGCAATGTGTTTGAGCAGGATAATTATAACACTGGCTAGTAATGACTATTCCCTGTTAAAGAAATCTTCATATGTTTCTGCATTTCTCAGTAATTTGCTTTGTGCTCATTTTTTACAAAAAAAAAATTTGCAACTGAAGTAGAAGCAAGCTGTTTAGGATGGTAATTTCACACAAGCTTAGTTTTTTTCAGTAGTCCTAGCTATTTCTTTTTAAATGAACTGTGAATTATGTAAACACCAGTAGAAATGCACAGTTTGCTCTCTTGAATTGTCGTTCTCTGACTGTATAGCAACGTTACAGACTCTTGGAAAAGCAGTATTGACGCAATGTTCATGAAGGTGTGTTTGTATATGAATCCAAAACATCAAGTAATTTAATTTTCTTTGGCGACTGCCAGTAGTATTTGCATGTGATTGTCCTGGAACTAACTTAAGGGATCTGAACAGTTATTTATGATTCCTAAAATCAGCAATGCTGCTCATAAAATCAGTATGTTGTTGGGGAAGGAGCAGGGCAGATGAGTGTTTGGTTTAGTGTAATTGTGGGATACAGGCTGTAGTTTCACACTGATGTTCCTACTTTTGTTTTAACAGCTGATTCCTTTGTCTGGCTTTTGGAAAAAGCATTTTCTCAAGTGCATGAGTGCACTTTGTGTTCTGTGGTTTGCCCCCTGGAACAGAGTGTTGATAACTGTAGGAGAAGGTCCTGCTGCTGTGTGTTCCAGGGGTATCAGGAGTCAGTGAGTGCTGGTGGAGCTGTCTGTTCATGCAGGAGAGCAGCTGTCGGCACTGCGAGCTGTGCTTTCCAAGGCAGTCAGGCACCTCTGGGTGCTCAGGTGCCTCGTGCTGACTGGTAGGGACAGATGTTAAAGAAGAATGAACAGAGTTTGAGTTCAGTTAGCCTGCAGTCTTCACCTGCACAAATAGATTTCAAAATCTCACTCAAAAGGGGTCACGTTTGATACACTGTGAATTCATACGCTGAGTTCTTGAAACCTTGGTAGTGAAGTTTAAGTTTATTCGAGGACTGAGATGCTGTGAAATGATAATAGTTTTGCTTCAGTGTTTGCAAATCTAGTCACTGTACCCAGAGCCATAGACCAGAATTGGTATCTCAGAACTGTAGACAAAAAAAAAGCGAAAAGAAATGCCTGGCACAGGCATTTAAGCTGTTCAATATGAAACTGTGGCAAGGGTCCATTTCCATTTTTTTAAACGTTGTACTTCCAAACTTTGAAGTTTGGTGTTTTGTGATTTTGTTTTGTGTTGTTTTGGTTTTTTTTTCCCCTTTTCTCCTTGTGTTCCCACTCCCCCCAGGTTTCAAGAGGATAGCTTAAAAATTTCTTTGACAACATGACAGGTGTTAGTGCCTACTTTTCATATCCCTCTTCTTTTACATCTAGTCATTAAGTTATGGAATATAACATAATGGTATATTACTAGTTGACTAAATTATCTCCCAATACTTTGGAGGATGATTCTCTATTTCCTTCTCTCCTCTGGTTCTGGAGGTTCAGCCCAGACTGGTGCCTGCCTGAGGACAGAGTTGCTGTGTGTAGTGGTTTAATATGCTTGTGCAGGGTGGGACAAGGCAGTCTTTCATTACCAAATATTGAAGTTGCCTCACTGAGGGTTTTAAACTATGTGAAGATGAAAAAACTGTGAACATGGCTTGCAGCATGTTCCAACTACGCTGGAACTGTCCCAGTCCACAGCAGCCAGTACCATTGTGTGTGTGATGTGATCAGTGTTTCAAGCTGGTGATCTCTCATGTTTTTAATAACTTGCATGTTCTCTTTAGTCCCAACTGTAATAGAAGGTACAGCTAGCACTTGTTAGCTTAGAAACTCTCTTATGTGTTAGTCTGTATTTCAGTACTTTCCAATAACTTCCTCTAGGATGGATCACTTGCCAAAATCTTGAAATAAGATTAGTAGTGACTGTAATGGTGTGCAAAACCTGAATGTTTCTCCTGAATAGACACGATAATGAACTATCTGAATATACACTGGATTTGAAAGACATAGATGAGGAGATTAATTTGTCATAAATATGATTTTGGTTCCCATGATTTTATGTCACTTTCCATATCTGTGCTTTTAACTTCATACCACAACCTTACCAAAATGGCTGGATTCTTCAAACTGTTCAGATAAGCTAAGGGAATGTAACATGATAAAGCCTAAAACCCAATATAATCTTGTTTTCAAGATACTCCCTCTGAGATTCATTTAGTACAAGTGAGAAAGTGGATATTGCCAACTTTTCTCAATTTTGAAAATTGTTGAAATCACTTAATAAAGTCCAACTGATCTATATAAATAAAACTTAATACTGTTCTTGAGGCTGGCCAGTTAAAGCAAGGAATCTGAATGCATTAATATTAATGAGAAATCTATTGATTTTAATATTAAGGGATTGTGTTCAGGATCACGGATTTTAAGTCTTTGTTAAGTGAATGACACTTTTGTATGTCATTGCTTCAGAAGTATGTAATATGTGAATAAATTGATTATGAGAAAATAAATTATTGGAAATTTTTATGATAGTGATTTTTTCCATATAACCATTAGCATTGGAGCTAAATGCTGGTAGGAATTGGACTGTAAGAGACAAGAAAGCCAACATATATAGCCTGCATAGCAATCTGTATGCTTAGAGTTTATACAAGCTTCTGGTTCTCCTTTGAGAGACAGCTATGGGACAAGGGACCCCAAATTAAAGTATAAACTCGTTTGGACTCTAAGTCCTGCATTTCCATAAGAGGATGATCTTTGCTAATTTTGTATCGATCTTTTACTTTAAAAAACATACCCCAATAAAAACAAAAGGCCAAAAGCTTTTACAATTAGAAGAAAAAACCCAAACTGATTTCAGAGACTTAGGAAACCATTTGGAATGTCATAGTTCAGATCCCTTGAGGAAAAGTTGATTACATTTTTCATTTTGCATTTATAATAAATTGGACTGAGCTTTGAGAGGGACTGTAGCAAAAAATATATCTAGTTTGTGCTGTACAGGAGTAATGAAAATACAGGAGCATGTGTAGGGAGCATTCTTCTCTTGCAGCTTGTTCCCTAGTAGCTACCCAGAATTTTATTGGTTGCTTTTGTCTAAATAGATATCTGGGGTTTTCATTTCTTCTTAATCGTCTTTGGAGCATCAGTAATCAGCCTTTGAACTTCAATTAAGGTTAATGCACATTGAGGGAAGCACATGAAGTGGTCTTCTGGGACCTGTTGAGCATATGTGCACAATGCTATGTCTGATGCACTTTTCAGGATTGGCCAAGTATACTTTGGTAGAGGAGAAAAATTATGCCTTTTGTTAAAATCTCCATAACATATCTGCTAAATATGATGAGGTTTTACTCTTAAGTGGATCTAAACCTATTTCTAAAATTGATGTGCTTTGTTTGGAGATTTACCTTCAGAATACCTAATGAGTCTTTTGGTCTCTGCCTTTTCTGTCAGCGGCACTTTTTACAATGTGATTATGAAAATGCAATGAATGCAGTAAATGTAACTGGAAAAAATTCAGAAGGTTAACAAAAATTTGCTGCTGTTTTGAGACCTGAAAGTTTCAAATACATTCCCTCCCCCTTAAAGAAAATACAAGGGAGGATTTGAAAATCATCTGACAGTAATTAATTAAATAAGTTCTCCAGATTGCTGTAGGGCAATCCACTCTTCCAGAGGAGAAACAGTGATGCCAGCATAGAAGTAACCACACTCCATGTCAGAAAATACCTTATTTTGACTGTATCTATCTATTCAAGAAAGGACTGTGTGTGAAATTCTGAAAAATTGCTCCTCCTGTAAATGAAAAGCTCAGGTGTCCAGTTATCCCTTCCACCAGAACTGGTTTATTGCTAAGAGCTGTTCTGTGTTTAACCTGTCTTTGGAAAACCCCAGCGATGAACTCTGTTGCTGTTAAAAACAGAATATTCACCAAGCTCCCCAGGTGCTCCATCATCCATCTAAAGGTAGTGGGACAGGCAGAAATCTTGTTTTGATTCTATCTAGTTGATCAAATGGCTAATGGGATGTGAAATACAGAATACTCTTGTCTGCAGGATGTTTGCCATCTGTCTGTCCTTTGGAAGCAGATGAACGTGTCTGAGCTCTTTGGGAGAGAACATAAAACCTTTCTACTAGCTCTGAGCATCTGACATTTGTAAGTTCTTGTACAGTGGAGTAAGAATTAGGCTGACAAGACTGAAATCATTAATGTTTGACTCACTGGTGCTTGTGGACTGGAAAAAGAAAGCTCCTCATATCTTGTGATTATTTTGTCATAATGAAGCAAATAATAGAACCAGTTTCTGCAGAAGAGGATGCTCTTGTGCTTGAAACGACTCCTTTTGTTTGGACAGTATAAACTTCAGTTTGTTCAATGAGTCATGTAATCCACTAATATGTATCAGCATAATTAAACATAATAAAAAATAATTGCTTACAAGTAAATATGCTGAGAAGTGCAATATTTTTTTTTTAAATTACATTGTTCCTAATACTTTAAACGACATCTAGAGAACTATTTTTGTGGAACAAGTACATTTTCTGTTTGCCTGTGGTTTTTGAAGGTTGTTCCATTATCAACTTGTCTGAGGATTTATTGGTGCTTGGAACAATTTTAAACACATTTTCTTCATTGTTCTATTTCAGTACTGTGGTTTATTCTTGTTATACTTATTGGTGTTTATATTTCTTCTTGCTGTAAAACAAAAGTTAGTGATAACCTTGCCCAAGGAATTGTTTTTGCTGTCAGCTGTCTGAGTGATATCCCCTAGTCACCTGTTTACCCATCTCTATTTTCATTTTTTTCCTATTGAAAGGCACAGATTATTTTAGGAAATGGAGAAGTAAAAAATCACCTAGAAAAGTTTGTGAAAACTGCTATGAAATGCATGAGTTTCATATAGATTTTCTGCTTCCTGGCCTCTTTGATATTGATATTTATAGCAAAACACTACTGTCTGCTTGTCCTTGGTTCCTGCAAATACTTCTTGGCAGATCTACTGTATGAGAATGCTTTACCTGTAGTCTGAAAAACTTGTTGCTGTGGGCTGGAAAGCACTTGTCACAACAGTACTAGGCTTATACTGCTTGAGAGAGGGGAAGAAAAATACAGGGCATGTGTGACTCTTGTGCCTTCCTGGTGGTTTCAAGAGCTTGGGGAGAGCAGGGTGATCTGTCAGACCACAGGAAGGTCTTTAGCCTTCAGATTGGGATGTTCCTGCCCATTCCATTCACAGAAGGAAAAGCAGTGTATTGGAAGGTGAAGTCTTTTTTTTAGGGCTGTGGCTTCCAGCTGTTTTGGTGTTTGCCCAGTTCATTTCTGTCTTCTCTTCACTGACACCAGGTGAGCTGCAGTGCCACCTCTGGGCTCTTCACTCACCTGGTGCCCTGGCTGCAGGCCTGAGGATGTGCAGGTTTGGGCTCTGTCCCTTTGGGAATACTGTCATCTCAGCAGCAGTGCCTGCTTTGGTGGCAAGATGGGAATTCTAGATGGAAGACCAGCTCTTTACGTGTTTGCCCTGCCCCATCCTCTGCAAAGTTGAAAAACTGCAAGAAGTAATTTTGTATTTCTACAGATTCACCTTCAGGAGGAAAGTATGGCTCTGGCTAATGAATGTTTTTGAAAATGTGGTGATGAATAAAACCATAAAAATAAAGTTTTCCAGTGACTGAATGTTTTCCTTTATACTCCATTTGTGCTTCTGTGAATTGTAAAGCACAAGCATAGGCTAAGAACTTCAGTTGACAGAAAGATTTTCAATTTTGGTGAAGCCCATGGAGCTGTGTTAGTTTTGAGTTATTTTTCCTGAATGTTTTTGTAGTGCTAAATTCTATTTAAATGCTCTTGTGGCTTACAGTCCTACAGACTGTTGTATTATGTTTATAAACATAAAAAGCATATGTGTTTTCATAACCATGATTGAATGTGCTGCTTTCCTAGCATGACAGTGCATGTTTGGGTTGGCACCTAAATATGTTCATTGAGGTGTCATTTTTAAATTATTTTACTATTTCAGAGGAAAAAAGGTTTTGGCAAGTTAGTGTTGTAGTTACCTTCATACAAAAGGAAGGCAAAGTGCCTCCTAATATTAAGATGTTTACTTGGGTTTGTGTATTACCTAAGGCAGTCTTGTATTTATTATCATAATTTTTTTCTCTCTTATGCCCCATGCCATACTAAGGCAATATTTTCATGGAGTTTTGGTCTAAATCAGAAAAATATTTACAAAGCTGTTATTATATTCCAGTTTCTCATCTTTCCTTCAGAAATAACTTTATAAGCTTAAGTTTCATTTCAAGTCAATGAATCACACATTCCTGTCTGCTGCAGCCCTTTTGAAACAGGCTTTAAGACATTTTGTGCTTCATTCTTTAAGGAATGTTACCCAATTTGCTTTAAAGGCTGGGATCTGAGATGGGGAAGAGACGAATCTGCATGTGTTCCGGAGCGAAATTTGCCTTTGTAGGGAAACTGTATGTGTGTGCAAGGGAAGGGACAGATTGGACTTGTATTTTTTATTATGGGGAGTGGATGGGTAGAAGTTGAACTTTTTAGGGAGGTTTTGTTGTAATTTTTTGTGGAATGAAAAAGAGGTATAAAATCAAAGATTCAGACTACGTAGTTGTTATAAACCGTGCCATTCACAGGGACTGACTGGGAGGGAAACTCCAAATAAGTCCTCAGGAATATTTCTAAGAGGAAATAAGAGACAAAGGAGATGAGTTACATTCATGGCTTGTTTCTTTCCCTTCCTAAGTGTGTTCTCTTGGCTTGTCTGAGACAGCTCTAAATTTAGAAAACATATCAAACCCCAGCATTCTGCAGGAGCCTGCAGGCGTGTGAAGGCGCCTGTGTGGAAGTTCAGTGTTGTTTCAGCAGGCAGCGAGGGCTGCTTGTGCTGGCAGCTGGAAGTCTGCCACTCCACTTCATTGTTCACTGCCTTTGCTGCATAAGGCAGGAGACAGTCACCAACATGAGTGTCAGTGTTAAAAAGGAATTACTCAGTAATCTCTGTCACCCTTGCATTCCCCAGTCCAAATACCTGCCAGCACCACGGTCGCCAAGGCCACTTGTTTCCATGCACCCCTTGCCATTCTGCACTTTCCTCCTTGCTGTGACAAGACCTCACCATGCAAACCAAGGGGTTAATGGCAGTGGAGAAAAAAGGAAATGGTGTTTGCTTTCTCTGTGACTGCTTAAAATTTGATATGACAGTTTAAACACTCACCTGCCCACGACATATGCCCATGTCAGTGTTCAAACTGTGGGTGTCACGTCTCCTGCTCAGGGTGTTCATCTGTCACTGAAAAATTTTAGTGCAATAAAATTATTTTCTAAGCCCTTTCTCTCTTTCTTTTCTTTTTGTTTCTTTTATCTCTGTCCTGAAGGAAATAACCTGATATTACCCAGATTTTCTGTAGTTTGTACCTGTCAGAACTCCACACTTTTTCAGTTAACTGTTTTGTGAAATCCTGTGTAGGTTTTCTATTTCCCAGTAGGGTTTGGTTTCTGGACAAAGCTGAAGAAAACTCTTCTTTGGAGTAAGGTGGAGAAACATTTTTTACCTAGGTGTGTCTTCCTGAGTGATGAGTAATGGAATGGCTTGGTCTACATTCCTATTCCCTAATGCCTCTGATTGTTAACAACAGCTTTACCCTAGAAAGTCAAGTGGTTTTTAGGGAGGACTCTGCCTTTGTGCACAGGGGTCCCTGCATCAGAAAGGGATTCTTTTACTTGCCTTCCTTTGGGCTCTTTACAAAACTTTTAAAGACTGCTCTGTTCCTGTGGTTTTGTATAATGAGATTTGTCAGAAACTCAATTGTTTTTTGCCAAAAACCTGTGTACCTTCCATTACCAGAGAACAGCTTCCTTGCTCCTAAGAGTTTTATTCTTTGTCATTGGAATATTATGAACAAAGATATTGCAGGATATGTCTAAACATAACTTTGCTTTTCTGATTGAAAACTTAGCAGCGCTGTGTACAACAGTCTGATAATTACCCTTGTGCCCCAAGCCCCACTGAGGAGATTGAAATTAACCTTGTGCTGTTTGGCTTGGTCTTTTGTAAATAGCAGAATTTTATGTAGCATTTAATCATCTGCTTCTTGAGTGTCTGAGAGGTTGATGATGTTCATATCAGTTTGAGGGAATTGTAAATGTGGTTGTATGTAGCTAATTCTGTTTGCCTGTTTAATAACATTTTCTGTGTGAAGTGGAAGTACACTGATTAAGTGTTTTGATATTGTTTGTTGCCTAAACCACATCTGTGTTTTGTTCTTCTAATGTTTTGTTGGAACTGAAATTATGAACATAGTTTTGGAAATACTGCCCATTTTTAGCTAAGTAGTCAATAAATTTTGGCTTTTATTATCATAGGTTACATCAGTGGTAATATATCCTTGCTCATGAGAAAGAAACATACACTTAGTTACCCTGTGTTTTAAACAAAATACTTGAATGGTGATCTCTAGAAATGTGGCCAGCCAGCTGCCCTGTGATGTGCCTGCAGAGCTTCTATTTAGAAGATGCTTTATGCAGTAACCATCTCAAATATGTTCCTTAGCAGTCTCTTGGATGAGGACAACAATACACAAAAGGCATTCTGAAAAGGACTTGTTATGGTCCCATCATGGAGGAGAACTAAAGTGTTTGGTCTGGTGCTGTGTGCCAGAGATATCTTAGAGGGGAAGGGAAGTTTTTTACTCAAAACTGACTGTGATAATTCTTGAGGATGAACATCCTGAACAAAGTTGTGCTATTGCTTATATATCCTAAACATATCTAATAGGTTTCTATGTTAAACCTGTAAGTTAAACACACTTGCAGTTGTTTAAAAAGATGAAATTCTAATATTCCTCCTTATTACTTTATTTCAACTGAGTTGATTGTCCTCACTTACACTGGTGAAAGCCCCACAAGGTGCCTGCCCTGCCAGGAGAGCTGCTTGTGCATTCTCAGCTTTTGGGGACACTGATGAGTGTTGGAATTCCCCCATTAATGTCACTGCATTTTCCAGGGATGCTGCTGAAACCATTCCTAGAACTTGAGCATCCTCTTGGGTGTTTTTTGGTTTCCCTGCCCACTGTACATGCCCAGCTTTCCGTGTGGTGCTGCTGATAGTGCGGGCAGGGGATGCTCTGGGGGTGGGTGAGGTTTCCCCAGCCTTGCTGAACTGCTGGGCACCAAATGCACTCTCTGGGCTTTGTATCGAAATCATGGCATGGAAATACATGGATAATTCCTGTCTGTGCTTATTGTGCTGTGCCCTCCCTCCTTAAATGCTCAGTAAAATCTGTAAAACAGTGATCTGGTACCTGTGCTTTAAGGAACAAATGTTGTTTTTATGTCCATGGTGCTGTGTAAGTTTATTTAAACCATTAAACAGAGATTGCTCCTTCATTCTCAAAGGACTGTGTGAAGTCCTTTGCATCAGTGATTAGTGGAAAATAAAACTGAGGTTTTGTTGTTTTGTTTGGGTTTTTTTTAGTGGGTCTTTTTTTTCCCCTAGCTGTAATCTCCCATGTGTCCCAACCTGAAAAATACCCAATATTTACATGGAAATTTGGATAATGCTTCAATCCAATTTGCTTTAATTGGTATTGAACTTACTTGAAAAAGAAAGGTAAGCACCACAGGAAGCATTCATGAGCTGCATAAAGTATCATAAATGAATTTCTCATCTTAAAGCTGACATTTGAAGTACTGGCATAAGTTTTGTTTTTATTCAAAGCAAAAATACTGTTCTAGTTGATTAAAAAAATCATCTGATAGCAAAGTGTTTTGATTTTCTTTTTTTACTACCCCTCTTTTTTTTTCTTTTCCTTTGACTGGACTGTGTGGAGAGCGGAGAAAGAGAAAGAGAAAGGTCTGATGCAACTTTTGTTTGGAAGGTCTGAACAGAATGAAAAGTAGTAATGGGAATATCTTTACGTGTGTTTCTAGAAGCTCTGTAGTGCAGAATGGGATGGTGGTGAATAGCTTTGGGTGTAGTGGATTTTATTGGGTTTTTTAATGTTGGTAAATAATAAAATTAAAGAATAGTATTGTGAATCAAAAATTAAATAAGAATTTAAGAGTGGATCCATGTTTTCAAGGGAAGAAAATACAGAAATTACGATCTGAAGAAAATGGAATAATGATGTGGTAGCATTGATAGAAAGCAATTTTATCTGTATTGAGACGCTGAGTGAAGAAGAGTCTCTATATTGTGATTTTTACTTTCTTTCCCCAGTGTCAAGCTCATGTGAAGATGAAAGCCTAGCTTGAAATAATCTGACAGCCTAAATGACACAAAACAAGGCAGTGCAAATGTGAACTGAGTGTTTTTATGGAGTCTTGTAGTCAGCATTCATTTTAAAGCTTGCTTTCCAACTTATTTGTTTGCGGTATTTGTCTTCATGTATATTAATGCCACCTGCTCCGTGCCTCTGAACTCTTCAGGAGAACAGCTGAAAGGAACCTTAAAATGTCTTTTGGTATGAAGCACCAATGGGTGTTTTGAACATAGGTCTTCTCAATGCTGATTTTTTTTCCTCAGCAAAGCACATCCCTGTTTTCTCAGAATTATTTCAGAATTCTTAAGGTCATTTGCAGTGTCCTCAATATGAAGATAATTGGAACTTCAACTATAATAATGGAATTTTCTGTTTTCTTATATGTGTTCTGCAGGTTAAAGTGGGGAGGACAAAAACAAACCCAGAAGCATCATTGACTGGGTAGGTTTTTCAAGATGAATCGTGCTTTTAGCAGGAAGAAAGGTAAGCAATTTAGCTTCTATTTCTTTGTCTCCATATATGCCCTGTAAAAATTCTTTAGCATATTAAGAAATTTACAAGGAAACACTTAATCATTGCACTGAATTATCTTGATAAAAATGAGCAGCCTTCTAGGAGATGTACAGAGCAAAGCATTCTTGATTGGTAGTTACAGAGCTTCTGCATTCTAAGGCTGAAGTTGAATTTCATATATTTTTTATTGCAGGATGTGTGTACATGCACACATATAAATACATAAACATAAAATACACATTCTGTTTTCTTTTTTTGCCTGCACACACCAAAGGAGGTGCTGGAGGGTTTTAGATCTTCAAAGAGTCAGTGGCTTTTCTTTATATATATTGGGGTCTTATTCTTGGAGAAGCTGTTTTTTCAAATTGTGTTTAATATACTTGAAATATCTCATGCAGCAGGGTATTTCTAGCTGAAGCTATTCTGGATTTGTAGCAATCTGAAATGGTGTGCTTTCCAAAAGGATATCAAAGCTCTAAATATTCAGAGTTATATATGTTGCTCCTGTGGCTTGCTTATTCTCTTTTCATGGACTGTTTAAACATAAGTCTTCAGAAGGAGCATTAGGGATGAAGCTTCTTTTCCTGACAGCTTTGTTGCTGTTTCCCCCATTTGTTTGTAAGGCAGAAAATCTCAAAGTAGATCTCATTTCTTTATTTTCCATGTTTTCTTCTAAGGGTCCTTAAGTGTGGCACGTGCAGTTATTGCATGAATAAGTAGGCGTAACCTCAGTGGGACTGAGGTTAATGGGGTTAATATTTGGTTTTTATAAGAAAAAATTCTGCTTTGGTATTAATATTGAACCTGGAAATAAAAGGAATCTGAGTACTCAGGCCAAGATGAAATGACAGCATCATTGCATCTTTGTGTGTCCAGTGCATTTGTTGGTTAAAGCCAGATGAATCAAGGTAAGAGAAGCAGTCCAGAATATCAGCAAGTGATCACAAAAGGAATCACACTTATAAAGGCTGCAAAATAGGATGAAAGATCTTTTAATACCCCGACAGCAGGAGGAAATAAGCTTAAACCCAAAGCATGTGCTCTTCTTTAGAACTTCCATATTTCCTCTTGTAGGTAATTGTAACATTGCTGTCAACAGGTCTGTACCTTCCAGATGCTTGATAGTGTTGCCAGGCTTCTTCCAGATCATTTGAGAAACAATTTCATTATTCTTTAATTGGGGATTGATTTATCACAACTGAGAAGGAAACTTGCGGATTGTAGATTGTTTTGTCTAGGAGACCATGTAATTATTCTCCTTTTTTTTTTTTTTCCTAATGACTCCTGATAATGTTTGAAGCTCAGCCTGCCATGTTTCAGAAACAGACCAGTTGTGTTTTATTGCATATTTTCTCAGAGTTTTGACTTGAACTCAGAGTGCTAAAATACTCTGTCACTATTTCATATTGCCCTTGGCAGTTTCTGCATCTTGCCTTTATCATCACATTGTGAAGTTGTATCCTCAGTTTCCTGGCTCATTTGAGGGGTCTCAATTAACTTCTCTCTGTTTTCATTTCTTCATAAAAAAATTCTTACTAATTTATTACTAAGTCATTACTTAAATTATTGGAATTCCATTGTATTCAAAGACATTTGCTTTGTTTTTCAGTTAATTTTACCTCAACAAGAAAAAAGTATCCTATAAAAGCTGTCAGGCACAATGAAGTGCAATTCCTGTGGATTCCTAATAATGATTCAGAACCTGAGGAGACAGAGGAATTCAATGCTGTTATTCATTTATTTTACTCACAATAACACTCGTGACATTTCCATTCTCATACCCTTTGAAAAAAACCAAGTTTCAGTTAAGCAATTGTCAAGATTAAGTGAAAATTACATATTTTTAATGCAAATTGAAGTTCAGAAGAACTCGGCTCTATCGGTGTTCATGCATAATAACTGAATTTAAAATGGCTTCAGTTGTTGAATTTCCTTTATACTATTTGATTTTTCTCCCACAGGTCTCATACATACAGTTACTTCCAGTTCTTGATGGGTTATTTGTGGGTTTCTTCTCTCCATAAGAGTGTAGATAGTTTGAAGCATTACCTGTGTGACTTCTGTGGCTTCCCAAGCAGTTCTTCCTAAACCCAAACCAGTTTCCAGCTGGCTGTGCTGGTAGGATTTCTGTGAATTACAAGTTTGCACCATCTGTTACCTTGAAGCTACAAAAACAATAGCCTTAAATCCATAGGATTGAGGGGAATTTAAATAAGTGTAGGTGATACTTTGATAATAGCCAGAGATTATATCTGAATTGGGCAGATTTCCAGAATAAACATTCCCTAATGTTCATTGTGATGATCAGCCTCTCTGAGTCCTTTAACAGGATGCATATAGAGCAGGTGGCTGCTCATGCCATAGCTCCCATCTTTTTGAACTGGGCAAACTGGGCACTAGAATGGCTGGGTCTGCTCTTTGTGCTGATCAGCTCTGTTCTCATGCCATCACCTGATTCAAGCAACAAAATTTTTCTTCTAAATGTTCATGAAATCATTTAATTTGCAGATATTGGTACACAAAGCAAGAAAAGAAGCACTAAAAGCAAGCTTTCTTTACTTTTCCCCACCCTTTTTCTTCTGTTGGAGGCTGGATAACAACCTGTCCTTTTGCAAATAAATTGCCATGAAACGTGAGTTGCTAAGACAGAAAGTGAGCACTTTCAAAAATTAATCCTGATCCTTTACAGGCAAAAGTTTCCCACAGATAAGATGTGTGGCATGAGTGTTTATGGAGGCAATATGTTATGGGAACATCAGCTTTGGCATAAATCAGAGCAGTGCTCTTGAGAGCACACATCTCCACTTTCAGCATTACCAGTACTTCATTTTAAGGCACAGTATTTTACTACAGGTATCATATCTGCAGCCAATACTCAGTGTAAGTCTATTTTTGAGGGTCATGGTTTAGACATGAAATAGCCACTTCAGCTGACAAGTTATGCTGAGTGCTCTGGCCTTAAAAAGGTGGTACAGCCATTGCCTGTCTGACTGCCCAAGATTTAGTACAAACCAGAACTGGTGAGATTGCTTGTATTTTCAGTTGGAATTATTTGTACTTGTCTGATAGTCATTTTGGTTGAAGGCTTAATTGATATGCTTAAATTTCAAATTGAAAAAAAATGAGCTGTTCATCTTTCATCCTAACAGTAACAATGAAAAATACAAGAAAATGTGAATTTTAAACAAATTCAGTTTCTTTCAGAAAGTACTTACACCGGTAAAGATAAATAAATGGAATATTTCAGCAGTCCAGGTTGTGGTATCTGTTCTCTTCTGTTACTCATGAGCTTGTATAACAGGGAAACAAACAGTAGGCACTAATGTTGACTAAAAGGATCATTTTGGGCTTAAAGCTGATATCAGCACTTGGTGTTTCAAGTTGTGTGTTTAAATATGGAAAAAAAAAAGCCATTCAAAGCAACATAGTGTCTCTCTTGACTTCAGTAGTTTGGTTGGACTAACAAATAGCTGTGTTCCGGAGAAAATTCTCATTTGCAGAAACACTATATGACTCTGCAAGCTGTAGAAAAGCAAGCATTCTGTTTTCCATTCGCTGATCAATGACTGCAGTAAATTATGGTGAAAAGATAATTATATTTTCTTTAAAGATCTCTTTCCTTCTCCTACAAAACCAAATTGATGAACAATATGTATGTTCTTGCTGTTTTGTTGTTATGACAAAACTTGGGAAAATGTTTTCATATCTATCACACTATAGGAAGCTTGCTTTTGTATGTAATCCAGTTTTGGGGAAGGGGTTTTGAAGAGTCTTCTTTACTCTTAATTTTCAATTTTTCCTTTAAAAAATTCCTTTAAAGTCACACATGGTAGCATGCTCACTTTGAAATGCTGTAGTGCAAAAATTCTGTAGTGCAGATGGAAGTCTGTTCAATTTGAAATATGTTTGCATCTTGATAAATTCAGTCCCTCTTTTAAGTAGCTTAGGGATATTAATGTAATTCTCCTGTAAGAGATCTCTCTAAATGCTATATTGTTATGTAAATTTTTCTCATTCTTAGTATGTTTGTATCTAAACTAAATTACTTACTTGTTCTTAGACTTTATTTTGTCATGGTATTTATTCACATAAACAAAATAGAAAATATTAACCATGGGGGCTTTGTTTTGTTCATTTTTTTTTAGTGAATGGATTTGCCTCATATAAATGAATTTGGCACATTTTACTGCATCCTTCTATTAAAAGATATTAGTGTAAGAACTTGCACATATAAATAGGCAAAAATAACTAGTATTTTCTGGCTTTTCCCTCATCAGAAATGTGAGACTGAGACATATTTAAATAAGGAATGACTGTAATTCAAATCCACTGTGAGCAAAAGATTGAAGCTGTTTGAGTGACAAAATAGTGCTAAAAAATGTAGAGATATATGTCTATTGAATTACAGCAGCTGAAATGGGTGAGGGTGGGCAGGTTGTAGCAGTTGAATTAATTTTTTTCTTTATTGTTCCCCAATGGTTCTCCTTCATCCCATCAAGAATGTCAGCCTTAGTTTTCTTATGACATGAAGTTCAATGTATGTGGAAATCTAAATTTTCTGAGGTTTTTTTCCATATGATAGCAGTTAATAAGGTGGATAATTGCTGCCAGTTACCAGCTCCTTAGATGTAGATGGTCTTTAGAATGCTAAATAGAATATATTGAAGTAATGACCTGTTTTAAATCATAAGTTTCAGCAATAACATTTCTGTGTAATGGCTTTTTATGAGTCTTATTTATGAAAGTGCATTTAGTGGGCAGGGGCTGACATATAAAAAACTGCAATCAAAAGTTTTAGGATGCTTTTTTATGTGAATGGACTGGCTATAATATGATCTTTATTTTTATTATAAACACATGCTGCATTCCAGAGATGAAAAATATTTTGTTTTATATTTTATTTCATGATGAGAAGACAGTAGGTGAAGGCCCAAAAGAGTGTTGGGGATAAGTGTAATCCTGTAGTAAATACTTTCCTTCTGTCAGAGTCTATTTCACATCACTGATTTTAAACAAATGGCCTATTGTGTGCTGGATTTCCACATGAAGAGTATGGTAAAAAACATAAAGAGGATATACTCACATAGTTTTAAAAGAATATAAGTAGCCACAGGCTCCCCCACTGTGGTCTTCAGATATTCTTGTGGTTGCACTTTGTTATTTCATGAAAGCATTCACCTTACAGGGGAGAAAGAAAAAAAACCCAAAACCCAACAACCCAACATACCAAACCTAGGTCTAAATTTCCACTTCTGCCCTACTACAGCAAAAAAAGCTGCTGCTTGATGTTTGTAAGATTTTCTTGAACAAAATTTTTTTCAGGAGTGAAGGGTGGGAGGAAAAGAGTGTGCTTTTTTTTGTTATAACAAATATTTCTGTATTCAGCTTGTCTTGACACAAAAAATAATTTAATAGTTTTATAACACCTCCATAAGGAAGAGATGTATTCCAATTACTGTTCCTTGTCTTTCTAAATGTTAGGTCATGTGGAAAACAAATATTCAGTGGCCAAGTCCCTTTTTTATATTGATTTCTGGCTCTGTTTTTTGAAGTATTGTTTGTATTATGATTCTTCTTAGGCTATGGGAGCACCAGCAAGGAGACCTGCAGGTTTTCCACCTTCATTTGGCAAAGACCCAGTGGTCTTCCCTTGCTGGGACAGGAACATGCTTAGTCTGACACTTTGTGTGTGTTTGTAGACACATGTATGCACCTAGACACATATTTATGGTATTATATCACGTTCTGAAAGCAGAAGGGACAGCTCTAATTGTTTAGGGAAAAGAAAGGTTACAGTATGTCTTCAGAGGAGGCATATACGGATGAGGATGTGCTTTGGAAACTTCTCTGATGGATTCTTGGCTCTGTGCAGTTAAGCCTGATTTTTCTTTTCTTTCTGGTCCCATAAGAATAGGAGGATAATTTCCTGTTGCTTATTTTATCTGCCTTATCTTCAGAAAGGTATTGCAGAACTGATCTTATCTCTTGCCTGCTGTAAGGAATATTCTAGGCAGGTTAACAGTGACATTTACAACAATAACTATTTGTTACTTCTCCAAAGCCTCAGGAGCTCCTTTCCAGAAGGCATGTATGCTGCTGAACCATAGGCACAAATACTAAATTTGCAATGGGAACAGCATGGAAGGAGGCTGAAGCTTTTTGGCTTCTACCCTATTAAAATTTACACAGCCACAGCCTAAATGCTTGACTTACACAGGTAGACTCTGACATAACTGGATGAGTATCTAGTTAAAGGCGAAATATCTTTTCCTGTGTGAAATAAATTAAATAAAACAACCAGACCTTGATAGGAATCACAATGGCTACTTGATTTTATAAGAATTTGTTCTATAAAACTGTTGGAGAATTGCAGGGAGCATCCAAAATAGATCACTCACTTTGTGAAAACAAATCCTTCTGGCACATAAAAGGATGTACCTTAGGTACATAAGCAAGAGGAAGCTATAGATGTGCATATTTTAGTTGCTCTCATTGATTGCTCAAACTACTTTCTTCTTCCAGTCTGAATTTTAAAGGAAGCTCTATATCATATTATTTCAGTGTTCTGGAATCAGAAAATTAAAATTCTATTTTAATTGTATATTAAGATTGTAATTTATGCTTCTTTTTCTTTGTTTTGACCTATTTACATAATGTTCTTTAACAGCAAGAAATTCTTCAAAAGCTTGCTTTTCAAACATTTTTCACAAGTTTAATTGATACTCCTCCAAATTTATTTATAGTAATACTGGAATTGTTCACTGAACTCTTTTACAACAAGACTACAAAAGTGAAATATGGAGTTGCTATGCCAGTAATCTCTTTTTTGACTTCAAATAGAAGCTTTTATCAAGGACAGTGGAGCTCTTGTTGTAAGTAGAAGACGTATGAGGTATGGGTTAACAGATTTCTTTTTCTTGGTTTTTTCCCCTTTGGTTTAGGAATATGAACTTTTAAAAAGTTCTTAACATCAACAAATCAAAAATGCAAAAGCCCAGATTTGCTAATCATTGGTCAGTTGCACTAAAACTTTCATCCTATTTTCCTTTATTGTCAAAACTCACATTTTAGTATCCATACCTCAAAAAAATAGTATAAAATGTGTAGGCTATGCAGCAGATGTTATTGTTGAAGGAAATGCAAATATTAGGCTTATTTTCATTTTGTAACTGTGCCAACCCATCATTCCATGACACCATTTTGCAATTATAGCAATCAGCTGTTTAAAACCATTTACAAGGTCCTAAATATTAGGGGAGAAGGACACAGGCAAAGCATTCTGCCAAGCTCACTCTGTTCTAGGGAGATACGGCTCTTCTCTTGGCAAAGACTAAATATGCATCCAAAGCATATCTTATGTTTGGGGGAGAAAAAAAAAGAAAATATAGCAAAAGTAACTGTTTTTGAGCTATGTGTAAGATGGGAATTTTTCTCTATATGTTTCTAGGGAAGGCTCTGACTCATAATTTCATTTTCTTAGTCATAGCAACCTGTTAATAACTTCAATAAATTACTGTCAGACACCCAGACTTTACTCAGTCATTGCTCTAGAAGGTGACTGGAACAAACGCTGCAGCTGAACAATGCAATAATATAGGTACATTTTTTGTTAGTAATATTTCAATATTACATTCTTATAAAAAATCTGGTGCCAAGCATTTAGTCTCAGGCCTCAGCTTATCTATTCATGTGTTACCTGCAGTGGTCAAGGAGACAGTTTCTACCTTGCTGTCTGACCAGCATAAGGGAGGCTTTGTGAGCACCTGCCAGCTTTCTACTGCAGTCAGAAAAAAGGAAATTATTTAACAAGGTGACAGTTCTTTCGTGTTCTGTTGTGAAGGTTTTCATTCTTTACAGAAAAATAGGTAATCTAGGAATAATGAGAGTACTTATGTACATACACTGAAGCAAGTAAGCTGTTCCTGAAGCAGTAATACCTAGATGTATTATGGATCTCTTAGGATGATATCTTTTTCAGGAGACTCTTATTAGGCTGCTTGTCACAAAAAATATTTTTTTCATACAAAGTTTTGTAAAACAAGAAGAAAAGACAGTTCCAGGATTTCTTCTGTTAGCAATAAAAGCACCCATCGATGTGAAACAATATTGATCTAATAAAAAATAAAGGCTTTAGTTCCTACCTTTTAGAAATTACTGTATTTCCACTGTAGCACTAGAAAATAAAAAGTTAAAATCAGAGTCTTTCTCTGTTCATCATATTAAATGAATGGCCACTAGGTCTAGTATGCTTTGATAAACACTTTAGAAACATTAGTTAATTAATGTTACTTAATGTTAATGAATTAATAATGACAGTGGGGTTTAGGGAGGCAGTTAACTAAAGCTGCACTGTGAATAAGCCATTCCACAATCTCTTTGGGCAGTAATACACAGGGAAATTAATCTCAAAGGGAGAACAATTTCTTGGCACTGTTAGCTCTTTCCTTTTCGGTAGATAAATGGTCAGCTGTGCTGTTATCTAACCCAATGTCATCTTCCCCTGAGTGCAGCACAGTTGTTCAGGGTCCTTGATGAAGTCCCAGAGTCGATTGCCTTCGCTGTGTGATTTGTCAGCACACATTTGTCCCTCTGGCCCGGCTCTGCCGTGGCTCACACGTGGGACCCAGCTGGGAAATGCACATTGGAAATCCACCTCCCCTTTTTAATGGAAGGGGCTGGTGTGGTTCAGGCGGGTTAGAAAGGAGAGAAGGTGCAATTCTGAGCAGCATTAATCCTCTGCCCATGGAATCCCAGCTCCCACCTCCACCTTTGCAAATCAGACCCTTGGGTCTCCCAGTGGTAACTTGATGCAATTTTCTCTTAACAGACTGGTGTGTGCTGGCAGGGAACAAAACCAGAGTCACTCTCAACCAAGTCAAATTCCCTGAAAAACTGGATAGGCTGCAGTGCTGCTGCTCCAGGGGCTCTCTGTGCCTGTGCCACACACTGAGCACACTGTTCACGTGCTGAGGTGGGGTGGAGAGGTGTTACCACTGAAGATGAACAGATCACACGGACACAGGTTGAGGTGTGGTGAAAAGAAGAGAGTTTATTTTTCCTCCCAGGATTTATAGGCTTCTGACCACAGCCAGGGATTGGATGGTCAGAATAACACTTTCTCACTGCACTGGCCGTGAGAGATGCCCATCACAAGACGTGTAACAGAAAGAATGTACACATATCTATGTTTACAGTTACTGCCCTGGGAAAGTCTTTAGAAAACTATGTTAGCAAGCTCAAAAGCTGAGTTTTCAGGGCGACAGAGAGGCTCCACACAGGATTGCCAATCTGGTTAATCACGGCTGTGGTTTACCCTGTGCCCTTGAAATCACAGTTGTGACCCTTTTTGCACCTCTTCTTCCACACAGTACCAGTGAGTGTGGCAAAACCACCACATACCCAGGCTTCTTTGAATTTCTTGTACCTCAGTTAAGCATAGGTTTTATTGGGTTCTGAATGGCTCAAAATCCGAATTCCTGAAACCTCATAATTCTGAAAAAAACAACTGAGTGTTTTTTTTAACTTTATATAAACTCTAAGGCAATCTAGATTGTAATAATTATCTAAAATAACTGTGGTTTTCACCCAGTGTGACAGCATGAGTCCTTTCATTTTTTATTACTGTTAACATTAGATGCATGTGGTTGTCAAGTTTGGTTTTATCTGGGCTTTTGGTCCTTTCTTTAGAACCTACTGTTTTATTTAGCTGGGAATTGTCCAGAATTCTTGCTGCTGTGTAACTAATAAAATAATACAAACTGTGATTTTCACTGGAGGGCTTCCTATTTTGCCTGTTGCTTCAGAATGAATAATTAAGCTTTAAGCTGTGAAAAATCTTTAAAAATTAAATTAGGTGAGGGATCATGCAAACCACAAGACATATCTACATCAGATATTTGACTACTACTTCTTTTATAGGTTTCCTTTTCTCGTGTTTTTGTGGTTTATTGCATGAAAAATGTCTGAAATTTGGCCTTTCTCAACTGCTGTGAAATCAAACAAATTCTAAGCAGTATTTCAAACAGCCTCTGAGGGTGGTGTAAGTTCAAAATCAGACCTTACAATTCAGAGGGAGATGCTGGTAAAAAACCTACCCCAAATGCATGATTTTTTGCACGTCTTTGCTCTTAGCCTGAGTTTGCCTTGTATTGATTTAGTTTAGCATTAAGAGGTCTTTCCAAAGTACCACCACTCTGTAATTATTCCTTGCCTCTGAGAAATGGACTTCCATCATCAGTGGAAATCTTCAGTAGCTGTGGCACAGTGTCTGTGGATCTACATCTGAATGTTGGATTATTTTAACCAACAGCACAAGACTCCTGGGATCAGGTGTCTTTTGGTACCCCACTAAGTTCCTGATTTCACAGGAGGAAAAATTCGCTTGGAGCTGAGATCACCTGCCCATATTTCCCAATATCCCTCCCAATTTGGGGTACCAACAGTTAGAGCAACACTTGCCTAGCAGTGTTATTCCTTGCTGGAATCTCTGCTTCATTACTGTTGGAGGCTGGTAGGCAACTTGATGATTTCACAAAAACATTTTAAGTAAAGCTTCGTACACGATAATAAAATTGGAAAGATGACCTGATGCTGAATTTCACACTTGACTCTCAAACACTTTTTTCAGATTTGAATTTGCCCTGATGGGTAGAAGGGAGGAAGAAACATTTGCAAGGAATAGTTAGTTTTGATGGTACCTGTCTAGCCACATGTCTGCTTGTAAAATTGGTTTAGAAGCTGCAGCTCTGTCACCTGTTTGTGGTGGTACTAGGCATAAAGTACGTGGAGAACTACTGCAATTTCCTTAAGAGGTTCAATGTTCTGTTTTTACTAGATTTTCCTTTATAAATGTATAAATATGACAGTATTGTATATATTTAATACAAATATATAATATTTTACATAATTATATATTATGAATAGATAATATTTATATATTATATAATGTGTATGATTTATTTTATAAGGTATAATAATTATATATATTATAAATATATAATACTAAAATATTGTCTATATTTAATGTATAAAGATGAAGCTAGTAAAAGGTGATATGAAGAAAATGGGTAAATTAAGCCCTGGTCTGAATAATGTGGCTGCACCTGGAGGAGCTGAAATTGGCCCTGTGCAGGTGCTCACAGAGCAGGCTGGGGCACTGAGCAGTCCTGTCCTGAGTGCCAGCTCCCCCGTGCCTTGCCTTGCCAGCCAGCCCAGTGACAGCTGCTGGGCTGGACCTCAGGTTATCTCCTGGGCTGACAGCCCCTATTCTACCAGGCCTAAAAGTTCACTGGGATGGTTATTTTGCATTTTTGGATAACATCAGCCTTTGATTTTATGTTAGAGATCAGGTTTCAGGTGTTAAAATATTCTGGGAAATGATTTCTTGGTTTCAGCAGTCCAATCACAAGCCACAGTTAAAAGGAAGAGCCACTTTAATCATCCCCCTGGGGGCTGCTGAATGGAAAAATCATTCTTCCTTAATTAAGAAGTGATAATATCACTCTTCAGTAATGGAGCTGAACATTACTGCCATCTAGAATGAAATTTACTTAGGGAAAAAAGAATTCTCCCATCTTTGTAGTTCTGATCCTGTTACTGTGGTGACTGGTGAATATCTTGTTTAACGGTTTTCTTGCTTCTGCATAATCTAAAATATTTAATTACTGCTTTAGTGTCAATCAATGTCACAGCTTTTGCTCTTCAACAGTTTGAGTGAACAGAATTTTATTGTTCTTAAGTGTAACTAACAAAAAAGTTAGTAATTACTGTAACTGCAACTTCCCATAAAAGGCAAAGGGAATTGTGAATATCCAAGGGTAGAATTTAGCTTTAAGCTGTTTTTCTGTTACTTAACTCAATAAAGTTACAGATTTGTGACTTTAATTCATGCTCATTTAAACCAGGATAGTCTCAAGTTAGAAAATACTGCTAAATGTTCAATATATGTCATATAAAATAATAATTATAGCTACAAACTCTTTCAAATGTGTGGTAATGCAGATTAGTATTTTGGAACATTTTTGTTTTCTTAAATGCTCTCAAATGAGTAAACTTTGAAAATTTGTTTCTAAGATTGTAATAAAAAGAAGCTTTTTCTTAACATTTTGAATTGCATCTTAAATTGTGTAGAACGTTTTAAAAGACCATTAAAATATGAGAAGATGTATTTGACAAATAATTACAGAATTATGTTTATGCAGCAGGAAAAGTAAGAGAACAAGACAGTCTTGTAATGGGAAAGTTAAAGGTGAATATGCAAATTTGTCTAGCATATGGATGGAAAAATTACAGGTGGTCTGAACTTATAAATCAGATCTAAAACTTAGGAATCTAATGCATATCCTTTTTCTTTAATAAAGATAAGGGCTTTCTTCTGTCAGTTATAGCTTGGATAATTTTTTGTTTGTCCCTTTAATGTCTTGATAATTCATCAGGAAAAGCACATAATTCAACAAAAAACATCATTAGATGCACGAGATGCTTTTAACAGCAGGATGCAGAAAATACTGATCTGGGGCAGAAACAGCAAACAACCTCAGACCAATTAATACATTTGGGGGGAGGAGTTGTAGTTCTTATGGGAAACCCAAATTGGTTAAAACAGAAATTGTGCCCAACAGAATGAAGCAGGTTCTTTCTTCCAAGTGTTTGGGAAGGTGTGAGATATTTCCCTCCAGCCCCTCTATCTACTTCAGATAGCTAATTTTTTGAGTAAGAGGATGATTGTTGAACTTTTCCACAGAGATACTGTTATACTTAACAACTGAATATTCAGTGCTTGGAATAACCTATTCAGTGCTTCTTTTATTTTGCTTTTCTGTAGACAAAACATGGATGCACACTCCTGAAGCCTTATCAAAGCATTATATTCCCTATAATGCAAAGGTAAGAACATCTGAAGTTATTTTCTCCTCATACCTTTAGAACACAGCACATTCTATCTCGTTTTTAGCTTGGAAACAGCAGAGACAGATTTGCCAGATGAAATAACGAAGACAAGCTTAGTAAATGTCTGTTTTGCAGGTGAAAATGTTCTGTTTTTAATGGCCAGTAGATTCTTGCTCTGAACTATGGTTTACTAGAAAGCAAGCTAGTGTTCCTTCTCTGCTTGATGATGGTTTTTTAAATGGATGGAAATTCTGAGTGCAAGGGAATTTAACATCAGGCTGCATGCTTACAATATTATTAAAATTAATGGCACAAACTTCTTTTGAAGGATATCAAAGGCAATGAATAACAACCCTTTCTACTGGATATATTGAAATGTCAAATACTCAGGAAATGTGGTGGAGCAATAATGGCATTTTTGCACAGTAAAGCCAAAGTCCTTGTTTTTATTTTCTTATCCCAATTACAGTGAGATAAGTTTATATAACTAATGCTTCAATTTGTCTAATGACTTCCCTTGACAGGAAATGCATCTTGCCTAAGTACCTGAGAACCTAAAGGTTCCTAAATACTTAGCTAAATACCAGCTTAGAAGATAGTTTGCTAAAAGGAGGAGAGAATATGCAGCCATCAGCATAACTCACAGTAAACTGAGTAATCTGCAATTACTTGCTCAAACTGAGAGTATAATTCAATAAAATTCTATTGTGGGATGTTCTGGATAACATTCTCTCATGATTGGTATTTCTTAATATAAAAAACTTCCTTAAAATAGTCTTAATAAAACATCAGTGTGAAAATTATTAATATAAAAAATTATATTTCTTATTATAGATCTAGATAAAAATATTTGTTTCACAGGCCAGGACTCAGGTTCCTATATGAGTGTTCCCTGCATTTGTATTTGCAATTTTCTTTTGCTCAGTGTTGCCACACAGTGAGCAAGTGTTTGTAGTGGGAAGTGGAGTCTCGTTCTAACACTTGCCAGGTTTTGAATGTGTTTTTATTGTGTGTGTTCTCCAACTGAATTCTTGTCCAAAGGATGTATTCCCATTTAACTGAATAGCCTTGCCAGACACCTTGGCTTTATGTTACACTTCTTGAGAGGGAGGATTACTTGCCTTGGTGACTGTGCCATCTGTTTTAAGAGCAAGCTGAAGCTGAGTTTTTTCAAAGCACTGAACAATGGCTGTTCATTTCTGGTATTTGAGAGAAAAAAGAAATCTCCTTCATCTTTCACGTTTCATTGTCTTGCTTAAGGGCAGATCTGGTGAGTAGGTGTCAGTGCAGCTGCGCAGAAAAAGAATTAGAATACAGAAAATGGTGCTAAGGTGCTGGTAACTGTAGAACCAACAGCATCAGCCACTTCTAGAGCAGGAGAAAAGAATGGAGAATTCCAATCTAAAGGAAGTCTGCTCTCAGCCTTGTTAAGAAGACTCTTGGTCCAAAATGTCCTTCCACTTATTTAGGCTGATACGTGCCTAAGTATCTTCTCCAGTTTTACTCCTGTTTGTTGTTTATTCCAGGGCCTCCTCCACCTTTGTGCTGGTGGCCTCTAAGGTCTGTCAGAACATTTGCAGAGACTGAAATTTAAATACCACATATGTTGGGGGTTTCTTTTGGTTTTGTTTTTTTGTTTTTTTGCAGTTTTTTTAAAGAATGTTAACCCCTTTTTTTCATTTGGATCTCATTAGAAAATTCTTATTTAGAACTATCAGTTATTTGATTCAAAGCAAGCAAAAAATTGCTCTGCTCTGTAACTGGAGTGTAAAGGGTTTGGGATTCCCTACCCTGTTTGTTTGTTGACACCTGGAATAAATTTGCACAGCTTTTATGAAGTTAGCTGGCATATGCAGGCATAACATTAATAAATCTAGATGATGATATTTCTGCCTCAGTTCTCAAATATCATTCTTACTAAGTTTTGCAGTATTTTCCTCTTTAAGAGGAAAGTATGTATCTATCTACCCTATTTGGGGTTTGCAGCATTTTTGTTTCTAAGTGAAATGTCTCACTGAATTCATAACTTGTAACTATGTTGTGAAATAATGATTAAAAGCTTCAGAAAACCTTCATAACACAAGTATTGAACAAGACTCATTGATTTTTGCCCACATTGTTCCACCTCCAATTCTCTAACAGTCAGTTCATGTATCTTCCATGTTTGTTGGGAAGAAAAGACAACACTTGATCTGATTTATTTCAAAAAGTAATCACATGAGTGAAGAATGACATGTTCAGAAAATCAAACCAGTCTGATGGAAAGTAATACCAGAGAGGTTATTTGTCCATGAACAAGTGAGCTGTATTCTACTCCATAGTTTTTTGGATGCAGATTACTGTGGATGGAAAAGTGGCTTCTGTTCTTTATAAGTCACAAAGATAATTTCTCTGACACTAATTTGAGATGATCAGAACACGGGAAGAGTTTACTGGGAAAGATGAGATTTTGTTGATTCCTAAGACAGCTTGTTGATAAAAAGCAGTTCATGAGTTGACTGTTATTAAAACAAAAATGCTAGCAAAGTTAACTGGAGATTAAAAGAACGCTGCAATATGGACAACTGGCCTTTTTTCTCTGCCAATTGGAGAGGACTTTTTAACAGAGAATTAGTAATGTGTTATCTCTTAGAACATGCACCCTCAGGGTATATTATGGCTGTAATCCTCTTTGCAAGATAACATGAGCTGAGTTGTTTCTTCTGGAAGTAAAATCCAGGAGCCATGAGTCTGCTAAGGAAGCCCTTAACTATAAAGGTATCCTGAATTTCTCTCTCCTTTCCAACAAACCCGCTCCTGCTTTGCTGTTTTGAAATTTGCTGATTTTGACGTGGTTTGCACAGTGTAAACCAATGAACTGTCCTTTTTTTGTGTTTGTTTAGTGTTTTTTCTTGGGTCCTTTTTTTGTTTTTCTTTTCTTACTGATGTCTTGGTCTACCAGAAGGCACTGATAAAGATTCCTCACACTTCAGCATACTCTGGATATGCAACCTTGGTTTAATGAAGCCAGAATTTTGACATCAGTTCATGGTCCTATATTTTTTTTTAACTGTGTCACTACAAAAGAAAGTATATTGGTCACGCACTTTTTTCCCTCCCAGAAAGATATCTTAGAATTTTTATAATACAGTATCAAATATGGAGACTCAGTTTGATTTGGTGGCATGGCAGTTTTGATATCACCCAGATATAAAATTCTAAGGCAACTCCAAATATCTTCTCTGTCAATTTTTTCTCAATGGTCCTTAATTAAGAGATGTTTGTGTTATTTTCTGTACTGTAAAGAAAAAAGCTCTCTTTTGCCCTTAAGGTAATTCTCTTGATTTGAGACCAGCTTCCTTTCTGCAGAAGTGATCAAAATCTGACTTTATAATGGAATAAGACTGCAGCCTATAAAAAAGGCCTGGTGGTTGTAATCATCTGAGTGGTGCCTTTTTTTGCTGATCAAAAGCTGCCCCAACCAAGGATGTTTACTGTGTCTCTGCAGCAACTGTGTCTGCAATCCCCTTTAGAGTCACTTGCTTATTTTTTGGCTTACACCAAACTTCCACATGCGCAGCTTTCCAGTTTGTGAACGAGAGGTTGTGCTTTGCCAGTGTGGTGTTTATGTTGGCTGCTGGCAAGGCAGAGGGTCAGTGGCTCTGACCTTAAGGTGACGAGGCAGAGGGGCTGCTCTTTTCCATGCCAGGTGATGGCATGTTAAACCCTTGGGAGGATGTGTCACCAAGAGATGTCACGGCTCCCTGGTGCTCACACAGCCCCTGGCCTAATGCTTGCATCACACTCACTTTCAAAGTTTTTATATTGTCAGCTGCAGATTTGATTCTTGATGCAATTTCAATTTGAAAGCTTAGAGTTAAATGAGCAATGCAAAAAAAGGAATTTAATAATGGTCACACTTTATGATCTGCGAGGTCTTTTCCAACCCAAATGATTCTGTGAGTCTGTAATAAAAGACCTCCCTTGGCTGTACCCAAAACTATTAATTAGTCATCACTGTAGGAAGATGTACAGTTTAAGATTCTCAACTATACATCATTTCTTATTCCATGTATTTTTTATCATCAAGGAGTGGCAAATAATACTCTTGTGGAGCAGGCATTTTGGACATAGGTCAAATGATATCACTACGGTAGCAGGGCTCTTGGTGCAGTTCTGCCTTTGGAATATCTGCATTTTGCTATCATTATTGTACAGTACTATCAAAGCCACATTTTTGTGGCGTAAACTGCACTTGTACTACAATTTATTTTTTTTTTGCTGTTGCTATAGAAATTCTTTTTTTTTTTTATCCAGTCAGCATTACAGCAGAATGATCATGACTGTGTCATTAAAAGTAATGAAAAAATGTCAAATGGCAAATTATACGTAGCTTTCCCAAGTCAGCACAGTTACAAGGCACGCTATTAAAAAGTATATTTAAGATATACGGTGAAGTTAGATATAGCAAGATATTTTAAACAGAGCACAAAAATGTTGAAAATTAGAAACTACTGCAGTAGAAGAGAAATTATGAGAAATAATGAATTTTCGTACTTTAAATTTATTATAATTAGGATTAACGACTTAATACCAATTAATTTTCTTTAGAGTACCAAAATGTCTTGCATGTGATCATAATTAATTTAGTGTTTAAGCACAGGAAAAATTAGTATTGTGGAAATACCCAAATGAGATAGGAAAGCAGAAAATTGTAATTTTACAAGGGAATGCAAATTTGAACTTCTTAGTTATTTCTGATACATTACAGTCATTAAGTTTGGGGCTCATTATACCAAAGATCAATAAACATGTAAATGAAATATAAAATATATAAAGTCTGCAACAGGTACTCTCAACAGACTTGGTTTGATTGTTCTTACCCTCCAGAAGAGGATCTCCTTCAAGAAATGAATCAAATTTATGAGCAATTCCAGTGTTTCTTCCTTAAAATCCATTTGTGTATAGTAATGCAAGGCAGTTTAGTATAATGGATAATGTTTCATTTCTTTCCTTTTTCTGGAAAAGGAACCAATAGGGCCTGTGTGTTTCAGTGAAATATTAGTGGTAGGTCCCAGTTAAAAACAAAAAAAATTACAAGAGTTAATTTAACTGAGGAAGTGAGATAAAAAGCAGTGGTCATGTTTGTCAATACTTTATAAAGTCCAGCTGAAGGACAAATCAGTAGTTCTTGATCTCCAGGGCTGTCATCTTCTTTAAGGCTCTGCTTGTCATCCTTTGGGCTTTTCATAAGCTCCATTTTCCTTGAAATTTCTGAGTCCTGTGTGACGTTGCTTCAGTCCAACTGTGAAATATTTGCAACACAAGTAAGTTATGGGAGCTGGAGTTTTTTGTCAGGAATAACAAATAGTTCATACCTATTAATGGCATTCAGCACAGGATCTGAGGAGTAATTGGAGGCCTTCTCTCAGTAATGCAGTAAGATGTTAAAAATGTCATAAAGCAAGATGGAGACAAAGCTCCTTGTCTACATTGAAGCTGATGTGGAATCTACCACAGCCCTAAAATATTTCCTATCCTGAGCTTTGTGTCTGAACAGTTTGTTTCTCTCACATAAATTACCATCACATCCATTTATTTAGGACCCTGGCTGCTTAATTATGGTCTTTTTCATCATCTCTGAGCAGTCTAATTTTCACTTCTCTCATCAGGGAAAAATTATTTTTAAACAGCTTAAGAGCTTTAGATAATGTCTTTTGGTAGAAAGTTCTAAAATCAGTTATTTTGCACATTGATGTAATTTCTAACAACTATAATCTGGAATGAAATGACACACCTGCAAAAGATTTAGCTCATTGTTGGACTTTGAAGCACCTCAGTTTTAGGAAGATGGAATGTCCTATGTATCCTTGAATGTTGGAGTTGTCCCTTGGCTGTCCTGCATTTGGATTAGGATTTGCTTTGGGAATTGAAATGGAAGAATCCAGTGTAATATAGGTTGGAACAGACCTCTGGAGATGATCCAGTTGATTCCCATCTGAGAAATTATTTCAAAGCCAGGTGGTACAAAACAGAGCCTTATGCAATTGAGCCTTAAATGCCATTAAGGGCAGAGATTCAGAGCTTCTCAGCAGCCAGTTCCAGGACATATTCCCTGCCATTCTGACTTCTTTTTCCTTATTTCTAGTTGTAATTTTTTGCAGCTTGTGACTCTAAGCCATGCTTACAAATCCATGTGTGTACTCCAGACTCATCAGCTTCAGGCTGAACAAATGCAGCTCCATTTTTCCTGACCATCATCTTCTCCATCACATTCCTCACCACTTTCAACCCCAGCTGAGGTTTGGCTTTTCTAAATTCATCCCTGCATGCCTGGAAAATATATCTGTATTCCTCCTCTGTTGCCTGTCCCATGTCCCACTTCCACACCCTCCTTCTGTATCTCTGCCAGCTGTAGCTGGATGCTGTTCAGGGAGGCAGGAATGCTTTTGGGAATTCTGCAGTCTAACTGCTTGGCCCTGGCTTTAAGAGGAAAGATGATGTTGGTGTCTTACTAAGAAGCTTCAACTACCATAGCAGTTGGTCTTGCAGCCTTCCACATGGAAGTCAGGTTTACTTCAAGCTTCCAAGTGTGATTGCAGCTCAAGGGAAACAATTAAACTACAAGGCCTTATTCACCCTGCAGGGCCTGAAGAGTTTCCCTGTTGGGGTGCCTGTACAGGGAGCTGCTGAATGTTGCTGCTTATACAGAGCTGGTCTCTTGGTGACAGAGGGCTGTGCTCAGCATTAGGAACTAGGATTCTCAAGTTTCTGGAGCATAGGTATTGCCATGTTTCTTACTTTGCTTAGATATGGGGAAGAATTTAGCCTAGGTGTAATTTTAAGCCTCGTGTTTTATTTTACTGAAATTATTGTTCTATTTTGTCTTAGCTACAGAAGGGCTGGGGCATGAAACTCCTGGAATTTATATGACTTCTGGATTATGGGTCACATAATTTATACATGCATGGTAAACTTCTTCCTGGCTCAAAGCTTTTTGCAACCTTTTACTACAATATTTGGTTTCCTAAATATGTGTATTGTTTTGGTTGAGTTTGAATATCCACATCAGGGGATTCTGTGGTGTTGATTTCTCTGGCATGGAAGATTTATGTGGATGGTGGGGTTAACTGAGTACATCGGTGAACAACATAGCACCTGAGACCCAACCTGTACTAGGTCCATTCTTTAGATTATTTTTGTTGTATAAATTATTATTCTTTATGTAGATCATGATTAGTAGAATATTCTTCTAAATTGTGATTCTCTGTGTAGAAGAACTGTTTGTTGGAATGAACAGCCATGTATTCAAGTATCAATCCAAAAAGTTCTGAAAGTAGAATATATTTGTTTTTATAGAAAAGGCAAGTGGAGGTTTTTCTATGGTAGTAATAGCAACTCTCAACAGCAATTCTTCATAATGTTGCATTTAGAGCACGAGTCCTATGAGGAGCTGCTGAGGGAGCCCCAGATGCTCCCCAGATTTTAACCTGGACAAAATGAGGTTGAGGGAAGACCTGATTGCTCTCTACAGGTTGTAGACAGGCGGGGGTTGCTGTCTTTTCTAAGGTAACAAGTGACAGGACAAGGGGAATTGTCCTGAAGTTGTGCCAGGGGAAGTTTACAGTAGATATTAGGGAAGCTTTCTTCACTGAAAGGGTGGTCAGGCACTGGAACAGGCTGTCCAGGGAAGTGGTGGAATCAGCAGCCCTGAAAATGTTCAAAACACATGTGGATGTAGCAGTTAGGACATGGTTTAGCAGTGAGTTTGGTAGTGCTGGGTTAGCAGTTGCATGTAATGATCTTAGAGGCCCTTTTCAACCTAAATGATTCTATGAGTTAGTATTGAATGCAGCATCTGAAGCCTATTTCTAAAGATACCCAGAACTGTAAGTTTAAAAGTGTGTTTTGAACTGTTGCATCACTGGCCTTCCCTGGTATTGTCTCAAAAGAGGCGAGCAATGGGATTGTCGAGACAAAAGTCACAAAATCATTAGAAGCTTCATAGCAGCTTTTACAATGTCATTTTCCTATTCTTCAGAGAAAGACCAAGTCAGTATTTGGGTTTTAATCTTCTGTCTGTGAACGTCTTCTAGTGTGTGATATTCAGTCATGAGTTCCTCAGCCCTGGATGAGAGCAGGCACTCACTAAGGAGCAGTGTGTGATTTGCCTGCTCAAGACAAACGAATAAAGCTCAGAGGTCTGTCCAGTCAGAATTAACAAAGCAAAAAAGAGTGTGCAAAGACCTCAGGGTCAACAAAGATGTACTCAGCCCTCCACATCCCTCTCTGTTCCTTCTCTGTTGCTCATATTTATTCCCTTGCCTCTCCCTAAGTCTGCTTGAAACTGCCAATTAGCCTCATTAGCATATCCTCCGGGATTCCCTGTGCAGCTCTATTTCCATGAGAGCTGTCAGCTGTGGGAATGTGAGGTTTCTGTAAGAAGCCCTTTCAGCCTCTGCACTGTCAAGTAGCAAGTGAGTTGCATGCCTGACACTGGAATTTAATAGGCTGTAGGGTTCAAACATCTGGATTATTGTCCTCGTGGGCTAGGTGGCCCACAGCTCTTTATAGATTGGTTTGCTTTAAATTAAATCAGCTTGCAGATGAATTACTCTTTCTTATTTCCCTGAGATTATATTTAATTTCAGTCTTATATAGACTGGAAACAGAGCTGGTTTATAGAAAATAAGGGAATGGTACAAGATTTTTGACAGAAAATTCTATAAGGAGATACCATTTTAAAAACGAAACCAAGACTACAGGAGTCTGTCCAACAGCCAGGCTGTTCACCATTCAGAAAAAGTTTCACATATGCTGATCTCCATGAGGATTCATCCTCAACAAACCTTCAGACAAACCACCAGCTGCAGTCTCTGATTTTATTAACTTTAATAAAATAGTAATGTACACTAGTCAGCTGTGGATCCTGGACTGCAATGAATATTTCTCTCAGAAATACCTCCTTCAGATTAGTCTGGTTCAGAAAGAGTAAAACCAATCTTGGCCTGTTTTAAAAAGCATTTTGAACTTTGAATATGAGAATGATAGGTGTAACTTAATAGAGGAACTAATAATTTCTGGTTTGGAACATAGCAGAGGAAAAATATTTGCATTAAGTAGTTTGTAAACTTTGTTGAAATGTTTTGCATTTTCACTTGGAATTATTATGTGCCACTAAAAGGGAATAATGGGTTACCTTGGTCTAAACTTTCATTTTTTTTCTTCTGTGTTTTCATAACTAATATTCTCTTCATTCTGAATCTTGAAATAAAATCAAAACAGGGCAGGTCCTATTGTTTTAGAAGTTATTTTTCAGTGTGTTGCTGTAGTATTACTGAAAATAGGGAAAATGTAGAAACAAGGACATCCATTAAATCTTTGAATTGTGTGGAACCAAGGGTTGTGTTTGAAGGAAAAGATAACATGAAGCATGAGCTAGAAAGGTTCTTAAACCCTGTCTTGTACTAATGCTGTAGCTCCCGATGCTTCTGAGTAGGGAGAAACTAGGAGGACAGATAAGTAACTCAACAAATCATGTTAATTAGAGTTAAAAGATTGGATGGGATGGAAATCTAGTTTGCTCATGAGTACAGGTTTATTGTGGAAAAATGCATTCAAATCAGGAATGTATAGGTCTTGTTAAGTCAGAATTTAGAGGCCATATCCCAACTTGCACTTTATGAGGCATTGAGGACCTGAAGCTCTTAAAGGCAAACACATTCTCAAAATGAAAAAGCATTCCCCAAAATTGCATGTGCATACTTAATGCTTGAATCTTAAATTAAGATTTCAAATCTTTAAAACTAGGTGTGGGTTTGGGGATTAAATTTTGGATTTTGAAGAGAGGCAGGTGGGAAGGTGGGACATCTTCACATGCTTTTTTTTATCTTTGAAATCTGCTGAAGCACTCTGTCTGCTGTATAACTGTTAATTTTCTAGTGGTTATAGCTTTTTTATTTGTGTTAGTGTTTGCTGTTTGATGTCTAAGAGGAAGAATAGGGTCGATGTTTAATATTGATTCATCAATAACACTCAGAGGTACAAACTGAAACTGTGCTGTGCATTTCCAAGGGGTTACTGCAATTTATCACAGTTCATTAGATCATAAATTCTTTGAAGCTAAAGGCTATCTTTTTGATGTTTGTACAGCCTCTAGAATAATGAGAGATAGGCTGTAGGTGCTACCTTGATGCAAATAGTCATAGATCAAAGCTCAAAATAAGAAGGCAACAGAGGACCTTGGACTTCTCTCATGAGCTTTCTTCTCACTTGGGATCATTAAATGATAATGCAGATAAAAAATGGGTGACTTATTATCCTCAGCTTAAAGATAAGGAACTGAGGTAATACTGAAGGTTTTCCACATATCTGCCCCAAATCTCTGTTCTCAAATCAGACCCCAAATTTTGAACCCTGCTTTCATGCCTTGAGCTCAAGATTAAATGTCTTCTCAATACATGCTCTCTTAGTGGAAAGGATTAGGTTGCTATTTAGGGAAGACTCCAAATCCTTATGTGAAGGATTTTTAAATACAGAATGATATGAGTACCACTATAATGATCTAGGCTAGATTAATTTCACCATTTGAACACCAGATTGAAGTCTTTTTTTGGAAAACATATTTTATGAAGTAAGAAGTGAAAGCTAATATTTTTGTTGGATTAATTGCCATTGTCAAATAATTCACAGATTACTTTGCATCTCAGTTATGTTCTCTTAAACGCTTCATCCAAGATGTTCATCTCACCTGCTGGTGTATCTGAGGTCATGATAATGGTGGTTTCATTTCATATCTGATGTTGTCAGGTTGAAATATTTTTGCATTTTGCTAAAATAATCATTCTAGTAAGAAAATTCAGTTTTCTAATGTGTACTGTTCAGTGGGAAAAATATTTCCTGTGTTTCAGTAGTGCTCTGCACATTTGTTAAATGATAACATAAAGAGACAGTTATTTCTGTTCCAGATATTTTTTTAAAATAAATTACTCTCATCCTAGCCAGATTTTGAAAAAAACTCTGTTATGGATATTCTTCAAGTGCCTGAAGGCCAGGCGTTGAATTATGGTAATCACATCTATTTTATAGCTGTCTTTTATGGGAGATTATGTATAAAGAAGGGAAATCTTTTTTCTAAAAAACAGATGAACAAGAGAGAATATAGACAGGCTCATAAAACAGAAATCATCTCAGAGAAGACACCTCCAATTCCCTGGAGGAAAAGTGGAAGATCCAGCACAGCTAAACCAATAAGAAGTGCTTTTCTTGTTGAGGCCCATTGCTGGAGTTGTACTTCCTTCCAGAATCCGTGCAGGAATTGAAGAGGGATTTAGAGTAGGGTTTGTGTTCTGTGCAGCAGCACATTCACAGACAATAAGACAGAGGTATGTTAAGGGTACATTCCCAGCCTTGGAAAGGAAGATTTCCTACATGTTTGTGTTTTCCCATAAAAATCTTGAATGCAATTCCCAAAAAATCCTTGAACAGCTTACCTTGTGCTGTGGTCATGAGCCCACAGGAGAGGAAAACGCTGTTGAGCTGCTGTGGTTGAAGAGCCATTTCCTCTGCAGCCCCTGCTCTTCATTTGCTTTTCCAGTTTGCCTCCCAGCTGTGCTGTCTTGTTGCTATTGCCCCTGTTTAGTCCAAATAATCAAAGCAACCAGAACCAGTGCAGGTTGCCCTGTCGTTTTTCTTTTATTCCAAGATACCCACTTAAAGATATTTTGTCAGAACTTCAAACACATTGCAATTTTAAGAGCATAGCTACTGCTCTGCTTTGTCCCCTGTGTATTTATCTGCTGCATGGACCTTCTCTCTCTGTAGAATTAGCTCCTTCCACAAGTAACTAATTTGATTTTGACTTGGCTATCCCAGTTAAATATTCTCTGAAAATTTCTGAGGGTATTCTTTTAATATAGCAACTGAGAGAGAAGTCTATATGTGTCGTTTCTATAAAATTACCAACAGTTTTAAATAAGTAAATGTAGGGTAGCTTAGGAATTAATTTCTAAGAGCAAAGAAAAAAAATGCCTTTTTAGTTGAACACAGACACTTTCTTTTATCAAAATGCTAATACTAATTGCTGTGAATACAGTATGTAATTTAGATTATTCATCTGCTTCCATATTCATCATCCATGTGATTGTGGATTACACTTTGCATACTGACTCAACATATTTTCCCACTGAAGTTACATTACTAATAAAGCATTAGGCTTATTCTTTCTTTACAAATTAAGTGGTTCTCAGTATAGGAAATACACAGTTTAGGAAAAGAAACAACCAACCAATGAAGAAACAACAAAAACAACAAAATTATTTCATATTTCGTGTTCCTATCCTTTAATACTCCTCAGCACCTGTATTTGTCCCATGGTGTCTATTATCTTGCCCACAGAATGTATGTATAAATTATTTACTACACACAAAGTAGTTATGAAAGCAGATTTTAAAGAGCAGATGATCTTCTCTGGTAGTGATAGCTTAAAAAAAAATAAAATAAAAAAAAATTGAGACTCTGTTCAAACTTTGGGTTCCTTGAAAAGCCTACCAAAATTTGTACTATACTTCCAAGCTGCTACAGCATTAGCTGCACACATTCATGGCTCTTTCTTCAGAATGGCTCTTTTCTGGTGTGCTGCTTGTCCTCTGTTTGACAGCACATCGATTCTCTGAATCAAGAATTAAATCAGGAGTCATTTATTCTAATTACGGTGCAGAAAGCCTTGCAGTATTAAAAGTCCTGATTCAGAAGCAATGCAGTGTCCTTAAAATAGGCCATTTCTTATTTCACATTAAACTGGAAAAGGTCTTTAATAAACTCAGAGTCAGGGACAATAGTTATTTGTTCCTATTACTGAGGCTATTTGTGTTGGAATGAGGATTTTGTTCCTAACTGTGACTTCTGTTTTTTGTCCCACAGGGAATTCCTGTTTCTGTGTTTATAATGTCATTGCATGTTGCCATGGCAAAAGTGTGATAGTACAAGTTCAGTATTATGTTAGTCAAGGACAAGGGAGCTATAAATTAGATCAAAATAAACTTTAACCACAAAATGGGAGATGTCTGTGGAATTCAATCTGTGCTTTTATAAGATATTGTTAGTGTTTTCTGGTAAAAAGAAGAACTTCAATGCTTCTAAATTTGAATTTATTAACACATATATATATGTATATAAATCCATCACAATTTCTTCCAGAACTTGTAGAATTTATTTACATTGAAGAGAGGAAGAATTTTGTGTCCAGCTTCAGTTACTACAAGCTGAATGCTCAAGATTGCACAATCCCACCTTGAACTGGCACATGGAAACTCCTGGCTGCTCTTGTACGTGTTGTTATGGAAGAAAGAATCTGAAGCCTGTGCTCAGAGCCCTTCCTAACAATGAACTCATCTGGGAAACATCTCTTGGAAGGAGCGGCTGCTCTCAGTGGCGTCATGGCCTGTTTGCTCCCCTGGCTCAGAGGTGCACCCCAAAACTTCTGAGTGCATCAAAATGCTCCCAGGTCTAGAAAACTTCACCTTATTGGTAGAGCAGAGTGGTTTTGTCATTTTACTGAATTAAGACAGCTTTTGTTATCAAATGCTTGACAACATATCTTGGTTTTTCATAAGGGCTTTTCTTCACAGTTCAGTTTCCACTCTTTTGTGGGGAGATAGACCTAGTATGTGCAACAAGAAAAAAGTCAGCAGGACAGCTGGAGCTTAACAGAGTTCAAGCTTCAGCTTGCTGTATTTTGTAAAAAACTTAGTTTCAGGATGCTAATACAGAGCCAACCAGTAGGTGCTGCATTCAAAGGAACAGTGGGGTTATGAAAACCAGAGTGTTAATTCAGCAGGGCCAAATTGTCAAAGCAGGACAGCAGCTTTGGATGGCTTACGCTGGCTGTTCGAGTTGCTGTGAGAATACCAGCACTTCATCTTGCTGTTCCTTTAATTGTAGCATTTTACCAGACAGGTGTGTGTTTTTTGTGGAGCCTGTGGATGTGGAAATCTGTCCTTTCACATTTGGGAGTGCTGAAGATGATCTTTAATGTCAGCTTGGGTAGAGTAGTGGCTTTACACAAGTAGTAGCAAAGGTTTTCTCATACAGCAGTGCAGTGCAGTTCCTACTGAATGGCCAGGGTTGGTGACTGCTATCTGCAGAGGTTAAGGGGGAAGGGAAGCAAAGTGGCCTCTGTGTTATGAAGTTTCTAACACTACATTTCACATATGTACAATGAGTGCTGGAGTTGTTGCAATTTTTGGGTCTTATGTTTAAGGTAAATTAAATTGCTGCATTGGCATCTGGTTCATGGAAACAGAAAAAAGCAGCAAATGGTATCAAATTTGTTACATCAAGATATTTGAAAATATTTAAGAGTTAATGAAAAACAGTGTTTTAGTACATTTAAGGGCCTACTTTGACTTTACAGTTTTCAGGAAGGAATGATGCTTGAGTTAAATTGAATTGCTGCGGTGCAGAACTAAGTCTAATTATGAACTTGTAAAGCTGAAAAATCTGTCCACACTGTTATTATTTACTTCTGAACTTGAGAATTTGATGTATAAAATAGTGAACATAAATTATTTTAGGTGACTTTCTTCAGTGAAGGTAAATTAAATATTTTTTTTATTTTTTTTTACTGGCAACAATCCAATCAGGAATATAATTTTTTCTAAATTGAGACATTCAAGAAGTGAGATGAGTCTTCAGTGAGTATCAAAGGCTTTCCACATTTGAATATCCTTTCTAAAGGAATATTAGGTTAGATAATTAGGTATGTTTGTCTTTTCTTGATACAGAGTAGTTCTTGTGCCCACCTTCACTGAATATTGGTTCAGCAGTGAAAATTCTTACAGAGCGAAAGATGTGCTGTATTTTAAGACTGACCAGTCAGTTTAGAGCTGCCAGTTCTTAATTCTTGGAGGTCACAAACTAAATGGAATCTACAATAATATGAGAGTAACAAGAGAGGGTTGCAGGAGCTGGCAAGGATGTTATTGAGCATCTGTGGTTGGATAGCTCAGTCATTTTCTACACAAGTCAGAAACAATTCAGGCCACATGTGGGGTCAAGCTAGATCACATTAGTCAATACTATGCTCATTTGATGGGTTTTCTCCTGGTTGTTATCCTTAAACTTTCAGGCAGTATCCAGCTGTGCTACAGAAGGCTCTGCAGGGTTGATGAGTAGAGGCAGAGAAACAGAAGACAGTGATTTGATTCTGTTGTTTGGTGTGTCAATAGTGTGTGGATTGAAGTAAAAGAGCACTAATAACTTGAGGATGGTGCCTTTGGGTTACTCACAGACATCTGCTGCTGCAGTAAAAGGATCTGACAGTTTCTCCTACTAAAAAAAAATAACCTTTTCACATGTGTAAAAAGCCAAAACTGGAAATACAGAGTATGTCCAAATTTAAGCAAAATAGATACATTTTGGAAATGCATCATTCTTTAATTTATGCCTTCATTTTGTCCAGCCTCTGAGCACAGGTTTGTTGCATGTGCAGGCTGAAGAACACTGCAACACACATGAGGAAAGAATGCTATCAAAAAAAACCTGTGTGACCCAGTCATAGCCAGGATGATGAGAAATTGTTTTCCACTGATGAATTTTCCCTCACTGCCATTTTCTCCTGCCTCTGTTTATTACATGCCAAAGTTATCCTTGGTTTTTATTTATCAGCTATGGGAAGTGCACATGGGATTAAAAGGAAAACAGGCCTTCAGCATGATGTACTGCTAGTATTAGCATCACTGCCATTTGTGCACTGGCAAAGTGTTCCCTTTTTAAGCACTTTTCCCATACATTAAAGTTTTAAAGGAATGTTCTAAAAGTGACTTGAGCTTGCTGGCCTTTTTTACTCCAAGTTGGACTATCCCTGAGATGTATCCCTGTCACCCTCCTGCTGCTGCCTTGTCACTCAGAGCTGGAGTGAACAGTCAGCTCCAGCTAACAAGTGTGTGGAGCAGAGGCAGGAAATGTTCTCTCCTTGCCAGTGCCTAAGGTGGGAGTCAGTGTGGGGTGGCTGTGCTGCTCTCAGCCTGTGCCTGGAGTCTGAGTAGCCACAGGGTGGCTGGTGGTGGTGGTGTGTGCAATGAGAGGTCAGGGTACACCACCCCCAGTGCCTCTCTAATCTCCAGGTTCAGTCTGGCAGCCCTTCAGGGCATGGCTCAGTTTGAGAAGTGCCTCTGAAGTGCTGAAGAGATGCTGGCTGTTTTCTCTTGTACAACTGGTGTTGTCTGCAGTGACAGTCTTGACAAGACACCTGTGTTACCTTTCCTACTCGATTTCTGTATTCCAGCCTGCTCTTATCTCCCTGGTATTGGTCCTAGCTGTATTAGCATTATTTTATCTTTAGAATTAGATGCAGAGCTTTGATAGCTATGTTGCAGTTTGATTTGGTTTTTTATTTTAACCTTGTTGACAGCCCCTTTAGTATGTGACCACACCGGAGAAGATTTAAGTTTTGATTATTTACCAAGTGTGTCCTGAAGTCTTCTGAAGTTCTCCTTACGAACAAGCTAGTTTTGTAAAAAAATGTATATTCTGATTGTATTCCTCTTTTTGAGTGCCACTTTCCCTTCTGGCTGCAGTGGCACTTGAGGAGGAGTGTGACCTTGTGTAATTATTCTATTCTTTGGCCTTTAAGGTTATACCAAACTGGATTCAGCTGACTTGGCCCACATGTCAGATTTCTTCCAGTCAGAGGCTCAATAATTTCTCACTATATCTGAACATGTGTTTGAAGACAGGTGTGGGCAGGATTTGGGCTGCCACAAGTCCTCAGTTTCTCAGGTACCTTTGCCAGAATATTCCTAGGGATTCCTGTTTCCAGACATTTGGGCAGGAGCCACATCCAAGTGAGGTGCACTACTCCAGGGAAATGTCTGTGGTCTCTGTCTGTCAGCTGTTCAAAGATATGTTGAGCTTTAGTTATTAAATAATGTTCTTTATTACTGATTAGTAGATACAGACTGAAAGACTGAAATAACTTCTTGTACATTTGATGGTGGAGAGATCTTAATTACTGCACTTGTAGAGAATAGAAGAAAGTACAAATTAAGCCAGTGAGGCTTTTTGAAACTAATTATTTTATGATCCTTTCTGTGAGGTTTGCTTTCTTCTCCCCAAATATTTCAATGACTTATAAAATAGATTTTTCTTTCTTCATATCTTAATTACTGTAAATGTTTTATATTGATGGATGTAATACCTGGTTATATTTTATTTCCATTAGATAACCCTTTTCTTTTTTTTGGATGTTTTTAATTGTGCATTCATCTTTCTTCTTTGCCAGTAGTACTTGAACGCTACCTCCAAAAATACCTAGAATTTCTTTCCTGTGTCAGGGCCACCGTTTGTGCAGAACATTAGATGTCAGACAAGCAGGGGATGTTCAGGGAATGTGCTGATGTCTGTGCCACTTTGCTGCTTCATACTCCTGTGTGGTGAATTGGATTTCTGCTCTCATTTGAGTGGCAATCATGGCTGGGAGTTGTTTTTAAGGTGGCACTAGGAAAGTGCTTTCCAAAGGGGAAAAATCCAAACATTTATGTGCTCTGGCAAAAACATATATTTATAGAAAACCAAAGAAGCTGCTGCAGATGAGGAACTGGACTGTGGGGTGGGGAAAGACAAGGAACCCAAAATACAAAGTATTGTTTGTTTTATGGTCCCTGTTGCCCTTCTGCTGTTTGAGTGATGGAGAAGGCTCACATGTGCAAGGCTGAGCAAAAACTCTGCCTGGGCTTATGGAGTGGTTAACAGCTTAGACATTTGTACAAAACTGGTCCCACTTCTCTTTCCTTCTTGTTTTATACACCATTGTTCTGGTGTTCTCACCATGTGGATCCATTTGTCTTCCTTTCATCAGTAAATCAGCATCCCTGTAGAACTGAGGAGGTTGAAGGAGCTAATTTGTCAAAAGCTGGCAGCAGATATCCAGTAATTTTGCATCGGTTGTATTTTCCTTTCTTCATTGTATGAGTTTAGTAAGTACTGTTTTCATATAATTGTATTTAAGTCTGCATAAAAGAGAACCTTTAATATTCAGGAATTTCAGAGTAAAAAATAAATTTGGCCCTGTTAAAGACTGGGTTGTTTTTTTTTTTAAGATTGAAATGTGATGACAAAGGGAAACAGATGTTGTTTTATTATTAAAATATCCTACACTGCTCTCTACTGGAAGAGTGGAAGTCTACATTAACTATTCAGAAGTGCACCTAAAACTATTTCTTAATCAAGACTCAAGTTTATTATTTTATTTTTTTTTTAAGTCTGGTAGCTAACTTTTCCTAAGCATTGGTAGATTTCCCCCCCCCCCCCCCCAACCTTTGAAGAAAAGCACCTGCTTTGTGTGTAAAGCCAATAAAATGTTGAGGGTCAAAATCTAAGCTGCCAGGGGGAGAATTACTGGAGAGTTTCCTGCTAATGTCATGGAAAAAAAGCACACTGCTAACCTTAACAACTCACCTGGCCTTCCTAAGACCTGGTGGCCATATCAGAACAGCAGCAGACTTGTCAGAAATGAAAGGGATTCTGGACACCTGAAGTTGTCTTACATTTGAAGTACCTTTTTCTTGAGCCAGCAAAGTAAAAGATTATTTACCTTTTATTTTAATATCTCCAGCCAAAGTACAACTTTGAAAAAAGTTAAAAACTTAAAAGCAATTTTTAATAATTTCACAATGGAATTGGACCAAAAAAAGTCTTGTTCATGTTAATGACTAGGGAAATGTCACCTACATTCTGACAAAGGTATTCCCCACAAAGGGTCTGTCTGATTGTTTGTTGTGTAAGACAGCCCTCCTGGCCATTACAGGGCTGAATTTTCTCTCAGTTGCTGTCAGTGATAAAACCTCTGTTGATTTAATATGTTGAAATAGTGTCTGTTAATTCTTTGCAGCTGCATTATCTTGCAAATCTTTGCATGTGGTGGAGTGTTGGACATCTGGTTGTCTGCTAATATTAGATTAGAAACAGTTTGATCTGAGGTGTTTGTCTTGTATGTGGCTGGCCAACAGATCACTTTCTTCATGGCAAACATCACTGTACATTAAAGGAACACTTAAATGGTTCTGACTGATAGGATCTGTTGGTCTCATAAGACTTACTTCTGATTGCAGACAGCTGCAAGTGAAATGAGAATTAGTAATATATTAGGATAATAACTGCTGGTCAGTTTTGTAGGAAATATGTTTGGAAGAGTGTCAGACTGCAGTGAAGAATGTGTGGTAAAGAAAATTGTCTTAGCTTGCTTTATGTTATACAAAATATTAAATGTCATCTTCTTTCAACCTTTTAAAGTATCCAATGAAAATTCAGTATGATCATGATGAACTTATCCTTGATACTAAACAACACATAAATATTGGAGTCTAGCAGCATGCCTAAATTATGTATCGTGTCTGTTTGAATAGGCATATTATGCATGGAGTACATCAACCTCAAGAGTAATCCTTTTGCTAGTTGCAGACAGTAAATAGATGTAGCAGTCATATGTAAACATTTTTCAGCTGTATTATGTATTTGAACGTATTACTTATGTAAAGAACACTTAAGCATTTAATGGATGATTTAGGATTAATAGTGAATGATCTAAAGGGGAACTGTTATTTTCTGTTTCCTCTTATCCAGTGAAGTGTAGGAGCTGTGTTAGTTTGCTCTCAGGAAACACTTAGGTTTCATATGCTGGCTGTTCTGCATGAGTTGAGTTGCAGAAGGGAACCTCAAATGCTGAAAACAAACACTGACTTGCCAAGTTCCCATCTAAAACTCTGGATCAGTACTGCACTCTAAAGGAGCCTAGGCTTGAATGGGCGGTTTCACATTTACCCCCTATGCTTTGAAATTTTTGTTGCAGAAACAACAAAATGCTGAATAATTGTATTATTCATGCCACAGCTGGACCAACTTCCTGATATAATAAATATTTATTTTCTGTGTTTGTACGAGATTTGATGAGGAAAATCTGCTGAAAAGACCATGATGGAGTGGCCCCCTTCCCATTCCATGAGGATGGTGTTAGTGGCTTCCCCTAGAAGCCAGTGTGTCTGCTGTGCCAGGGGTTGTACAAATGGCACGGTGACCTTGGCAGCTGAAGCCCCAGCTTTGCAAATACATCTGTTTGCTTAGCTTAACTATCATGAGTAATACCACAGTAATTGGTACCTAATATTAAACAGAAAATGATGATAGATGAGATGGAAAAGGTACAGAGCAGATGAAAAAGCAAGCAATAAAAAGCCTCCCATTAAAACATTAGCTGTTTGTTAAGCCTTTATTGCATAGTCATTCTTTTGTTACAAATCTGTCTTGGTGTGAAATCCCATCTAAATTTTTTCCCAAACAGAACAGTCCAATTAATGCAAATATTCAGAATATCTCCCCTTAATTGCTGGTTTTCTTTTTAGTATTCCTACCAAGAAATTAAGAAGGGAGGTCAAGCATGAAATACGTAAGCAATTTGAACACACCTGAATTTAAAAAAAAAGTACAGTTGCAATTAAAAGAGTTAGAAATAGATACAAACAGTGTAATCCATTCTATAGCCTTGTCATTTTTCATGGTATTAGCACTTAAGCTACAAATCTTTGTATATCTGGCTTAAACATGTTTTACTATATTTTTCTATGCTTAATAGTTTATTATGCACAAGCTTGAATTCCACATCCAGTTCAAAACTGCTGAGAGCAATAGAAATTTCAGTGGTGATGCTTAATGTCAAAAGTAACACTTATCTGGAAGAGAGTGAATGACTTAAGGAATTTTGGTGGGTTATATTCCATAAATGCTGATAATAACGCTCATGGTGTTTCTATATTCTCTGAGTCTTGGTTGTTTATTTCTTTCATAACTTACTGAGCAAACACAAAGAGTTTTTCTTCAGGTTTTGTCAGTCTTTTAAAGTGCTTTGAGCAGTTTATCTTTCTGTTTAGAAGTCTACTTCTCCCTCCCCTCCTTGATCATAAATGGTAATTTCTGGTTTGGGGAACATTACTATAAGCTTTAAAATTCAGTGACATTTAACAGATTCCCCAACTGTGGCAGAAGCTTAATTTGATGCTTACATTTTCTGAGGCAGTAATGTGAATTAGCATGAGGTACAAGCCTCTGGGAAAACTGTATTTGTGGAAGGTACTGTTTGTGGAAAGATTGGTGTGCTGCTGGGATTTACTGAATACAGCAAAGAATGCCTTCGTCCTTCTTGGACTGTGAAGCAGAGGAGAGAGCTGGGAGGAGAGCTATGGGGAAGTGACTGTTTCTTTCTTAGCTTTATCTGAGCTCAGTCATCTGGATGGAAGTAGGTAAATAAAAAATATAGGGCAGCCCTGTGCTCTTCTGGAGAAGCAGCTGAAGGCAAGGCATCATAACGTGGGGCATCTCTCTTTGTGTATGACCCAGTTCCACCCGAGGCTTGGCCCCAAATCTGTATTGAGAAATACTGGGCTGCTTACACTGATGCTGGTACTGCCAGTTTGAAAACAGCACAAGGATCAGGAAACAGCCATGGATGAAGCATCTGTCTCAGCTGGCAGCTTCTCCATGGGCAGCAGTGACCTGCTCTCTGCTCACTGAGCCTTGTTCACACCTGCAGCTCTTGTTTCCTGTGTTTCTGCAGGGTTTCTGCTCTGTGTATCACATACCTTGAGTTGCTCACAAACTTACAACAATTCTGCCTCTTGTATTCTGCCACATGTGGCGTGTGCTTATGTACAGATATCTATGTTGGTGTTTCAACCTTCCTCATACACTCTCATCTCATCTTACCTACTGGTTTGGGTTTTTTTTTCCTTACAAATATTCCCTCATCATTCCTTTTCTGTCTCTGCCACGTGCAGTATCCATCATGTTCAAGAATCATTCTTCCTTCTCTACATGCATTTTGTGCAGCTATCACTTTTCCAGGCAAGATCACCCCCTTGGTCTAAAGTCATCAGAGATGTTGTGTGAAAGACATCAAATCAATAGCAGAGCCTTTGAGAATACTGACAGTAGATGTGCATATGGTGTTTTGATTTACACACCATTGTTTTCAAGGTGGCACGTCGTATTTCAGAGTCAGTAGCAAATGTCTAATGAGGCTTCATTATTGGTGGAGCTGCAGTTTCTTTGCAGGAGTACCTTGAGCACACTGACTACACTAAACATGTTTGGAAGGTTTAATAGAACTGAAAACTTCAGAGTTACTCTGTTTAAATTGTCTGTATCTTAGCAAATTAAAATTCCTTTCAAAATAACTAGTATTTAAAAATTGTACATGCCTCTGTGTGTCATGGTACACAGAAAAATGTACTTTGGGAAAAAAGGGAGAGGTTTTTTCCCTAGCACTATTTTAGCACGTACATGTACATGGTGTGACTTAACCGTACTTCAGTGTGAAAACTGGGCAGTAAAAAATCAATTGGTGTATTACATAGGTGGGTTTCAGGAAGGATTATCATACCTTTTGTAACAGTGCAGTAGAAGGCAAGTGTGACTGTGGAGAAAATAAAAGCATTTCGGAGTACAAATAAAGAATTAAGGTCCCTTTGCAATATTATGCTTTATATATGGAACAACATGTGTTTGGTTTTCATTAAAACCTTACGTGGTAAAAATATGAATTGTAATAGAAACTATTTGACTATGACTCGTGTTTTACATAAGCTGGAGCCTAGTTCCAGTAAATCTGTGAAGTTACTATACCAAGCAGCTCTGAGAGGAAAATCAGTTCTTTTAATTTATCTTACATCTTGTATGAATGTTTTAGTGACATAGTCCAAATGACTGGCTCGTGTTGATTCATGGGAGGTATCTTCCATCTGTATTTGGTTTGCATTTTTTCATTATTTTCTAATAAGAGTTATTACCAAAGTGGTAATTTTCCTCTGGAAAAAAGTGCTTGAATCTCTAATTTACAGATTTCTATAGGATGTGTTTTTAAAGTCAATTTTGAAAATGCTAATATTAATATAAAATTTAATTCTTGATATTTTCTGGATTAAAAATAGCTATGTGAAGTTTTTTTATTTATCAGCTACTGAAACAATTGCCTTTCTAAAATGCTGTTAGAAAATAATTAGAAAATGAGATTACTCAAGTTGATTAGGCCTTTAAATGCATAACTTACTGCTCACAAATTACAATATTTTCAGTTTCTAGGCAGTACAGAAGTGGAGCAGCCCAAAGGCACAGAAGTTGTAAGAGATGCTGTTAGAAAATTAAAGGTAAGAATTTTGAATGAAACATAAATGGAATGTACTCTTAACCTCTTTTCACAACTCAGACACTTTGTAGGTTTTCTAGGTGAATTTACTGGCTCTAGAAGTAGTTGCTTTTATTAATCTCTTTAGTGTGTTCTTCCTTATATCTGTATATTCAGGTGCTCTGCTGTGTACAATATTTAGTTGTCTTACAGATTATATAATTATTCAGAAATATTTATAAAAGTTAATGTACTTCAATGGGTAATGCTTCTTCTTCAGGCTGGTTTAGGGCTTCATTAATACAAGCTGAGGTAGCAAGAATTTGTTTTAGCTGCCATCCCCAGCTATGGCTGAAAGAATCAGGCTTTTGCAGTTTCCTCTTGGTTACGTGTGCTTGGGCACCAAGTTGGTGGACAACTAAAAATATCTGAGTGCAATGCCTTGTTGAGGGTTGTTTTGAGTTAATGTGGCTTTACCTTGACTGCTGAGTGAGAGCTGGTGAGCTCAGAGCTCTTCAGACACTGTGAGCTGGGGCAGGGAATGCTGATTGCTCCACTCCACTCCTCTGCCTTGTTCCTGTGGAATTGCACTGCTTCATGCTTAGCTGCTCTGAGCTAGTGGCCCTTCACTTTAGTTAGATGTAGAAATCTTTCTCTCTACTATTGCATTTTTCATAACTTTTTTTTTTTTTCCCAGAGTTTTTATTATTCATATAAACAAGTTCCTTGGAAATGGGCAGGAAATACAGGGAGTCAATATTGAAAGAATTGATTGTGTTATTACCATACTAAAAAAAATGCAGGAAGGAAACAGAGACTACTCATGTAGCTCAGCTTTTAAGGCTCAGTTTTCCCTTGAGAAAGCCATCTTTAGAAGATGGATCAGTAATCTTATTAAGGTATTGAAACACATTCTTTGCTGTTGTTTTCATTCTATCAAAATAGTACAGCTGCCTTTAAAGATTCATTTAGTTGATTCTTACTGTTTTGTGCCAAAAAGACTTTATTGTGCTGCAGTTAGTCATTGCCTAGCTGTTTTCATGTGTTTTAGGCTAAGTTTGACCCTTTTTTTAAACATTGCAGCATTCTGTCAGTGGAAACAAAATATGTGGGTTTGTGTGCACCTTGTGTAGTTTGTCTTTATAAAATTCCAATACCCCAAGCAAAGTTAGTTCTGTGCAGAAATCTGTCACAGTGCTCTCTTGCTATGCAGCAGCTTTGCACCTGTTTTAATGGTGTTTTATTGGACTCCTGAATAAACCAAATGCTGAGTGTCTCTGGCTCACTGGTGGAAACTCAGGCTGGCCTCAGCTCTCCCTGATCACTGGAGGCTTTGGGTGGGTTGAATTCTATGATTTCACATGTGGAAATGGTTTCCTCTGAGAGCTGGTCCAAAAAGGATTTCAAATAACTGTTCTCAGAAGTGTTGTGTGTATGTTTATGGTGTCACTGGAGTGTGTAGATACCTGCTCTAACTTTCTACATACATTCCCTAAGTAAACCACCTTGGAGATAGAAGTCTGAATAATTGCTACCAGAATCACATTACTTTCTTCAAGTCTGGAATATTGGAGCTAAGATACCAAGTATTGCATGTGATCTTACATAATCACCAGTTTATTAGAGAACTTCCCAAGTAAATAAAGATGACTTTTGGAAGGACTTGAAAAATCTTGGAACAGAATTCAGAGAGCAATGAAAAGACTTTTATGTTTGAAACAATCCCCAATTAATTGAATACTCATTTGAAGACAGACTTAGGTTATGCATCTGTAGTCTTTGAAGAGATGCCTAGAGGTACTGGACTTTTTGATTAAGCACACATCTGTAGTTTGTTTTTTGAAAATGCTAATTGAAAATTTTTCAACAATTAGAACAGCTTGAAAAAACTAATGTCATATAGAAAGAAATATTGAAGAAATATAAAGTGGTTTAGGGGTAAAAGAGTTTTTAGAAGGCATGTAGCTTCTGATGCCATATTTATATTTTTTAATCTAGATTTGCTTTTAATTGCGATGTGATTAATCATAATTTGTTTTAAATTAAAATTAATACCTAGCAGAAAAACAAATGACACTTTCTTGATGTTGAGAACTATTTTTAGCAGTGGCATTCATCACTCTAATAAGCTTTTGAAGTCACGTGCTTCCAGTTTCCAGACCACGAAACACGGCCACCAGAAAACATTTTTCTTAAGCCCTTGTGTCACCAAACTGTCAGAGTCAAGATTTGATATACAACTGTTTACTTCTCTAAATCTAAAGCCCTTAACTCAGCACAAAAATTTGGGTTGCCCAGCACAGAAACTGCAGCTGCTGTTCCACAAACTTATTTTTCCCAGCAGATGGAGCTGATGTTCTACAGAAACATAAAATATCTTGGACGAACTTTTTTCTGATGCTTCATTGTACTTTTATCCCAAACATGTCTCTTATATTTTCTTGACAATTTTTCTGGGACAGTTGCAATTAGAAGACAGTTTTCTCCAAGCAACTATTTTTGATTTTTCTAGAGAATTCTCCAGTGGCTTTATCTAGGTAGCATTTCCCTTTGTGTTTTCCAAGTGCTTGGAGCTGTACTGCAGGAAAAAAGAAGCAAGTTGAACACTAATGTTTTACAATGCATTTATTTATTTGTAAGGTAAGGTGAACTACTATCATAATTTATTACAAACCATATTTTCCTTCAAGTTTTCTAGTCAAACTTATTTCTAGAATGATACAAAAACTAAAGCACATGGCACCCAGATGCTGTATCCAAACATGCCTACAGTACTCAAATACTTGTCTACATGTTGTCAATAACACTTTATTTTTTAAGTGAAATGATTACTTTCCTTGATTAATGAAGTTTTTAACTTCTTGATCAGACTGTAGGAATGAATTTGATCCTTCTTATCAAGCATTAGAAAGATTTCCAGAGGTGGGAACAGGTAGAAAGAGCAGCATGACAGATGGAAGGAGCAACATAACCAGAGCAGTGGTTAGAAAGCTGCATGGAGGAGTGTTAGGGAGAAACCAGAATAAACACCTGAATTTTGGTCTGTTTCTTCCACAGTCTGCCAAGGGACGTTTTTGTGAGAGCCAGACTTATGGCTGTTCACTTACCCAGCTTTCAGTTCATTATCCTTTTCTTCTTCCTCTTTTCCTCTGTAAGATCTGGAGATGACCAGACAAAATGCTAATAGAATGAATCACTTTGAAACCACTTGAAATATTTTTCATCATGTCCTTGACCTCTAAGGATACACAAAGTGAAGACACCAGTTCACACACTTCACACACGCAGAGATGCTGTCCTGCTGCTGCCCTTAAATAACCATATTATGGATATTTTTCTGAGCTCCCTTCCATGTTAAAGCTCAGTTTCATTTGTTGTTGAAAGGACAGAGGAGGGTGGAGTACAGAGAAGCTTTTAATATTGGGATAAAGAGGTTTGCAGCCAAGCCTTCCAGCCATGACTGTTCTCTTTAAAGTACTGCAGAAAGCGGAATTTGTGGTTCAGGACCGGTCAAGGACATCCTGAAGACCAAAGCAAGTCAGATGGGAAGAGCTGAATAAGAAAATATCTGTTTATCTTGCCTCTCAAAAAACAAAAAAATTAAACCCTGCCCCCCCCCCCCCCCCCCAAAAAAAAAAATCAATCAAAACCAACTAACCAACCAGGGAAAAACAAAAAAAAACCCCCAAAAAACCCCAACAAACACCCAGAACTCCATGCCACCACACAAAATAATCAAAAGGTCTCAGAACAGCAACAACAAAGCAGTCCACCCCCAAATAAAACACAAAAAATCTGTCAGGAAGTGAGAGATGGAAAAAAAGACTGCACAGTCTTCTACACTGTGGGTCATAGATGTGGATAATATCCTTCCTCTCAGTCCAGTGTGTGTCTGGAAAATAAAATACAACCTGTTCCATAGATGCACACTTCTGGATGGCTTTTTCCCTGCCCAGATGATTATTGAGAGATTGAATTTTGCATATCAGTGGCCTTTTCACCCTTTTCTTCCTCTTGCCAGGTATTTTTCAGAGGCTGTGGTTTCATTATGCCCACATCAAACCTCCATGAGAGTTTGGACCATAACACGACCAATTGGATGACACAAAAGCACTGCAAAAAAATGGGGCCTGTTGGGGTTTTTTTCAGAAATGTTTCCTTATAATGGATGTTCTAATGGAAAAAAGGAGAAAAGCAACTTCTCCAAGACAGGTTACAAAGCTGTTTCCCAACTTATCCAGTGACCCTGCCCTAAACCAGGGCTCTTTTAAAGTGCAATGTCTGATTTGGCATTGATCACCTGTATTAAATGAAAGAGCTGAACCTCTCTTCCCTGGGATGAAGATTTAGCACCCAAATTGCAGGAACATCTCCCTTTTGATGTCTCAGGTATTTTTAATTAAATCTTGAATTGTGCAGGGAGGTGTAAATATTAAAGAGAAGCACATAGTTTTGTTTTGATTGTATGGCTTAAATTGATTTATAGATATATAGAGATAATTAGTCTTAACAATTAATTCTTTAGCTCCAGTTCCTGGCTGTCTTGAAAACATGATTGTTTTTTTCCTCATGGCGTCTTTACTGGTTGTGGTTTGCTAAGAATTGATGCATGAACACATCAAATTTAATTTTAATAAGACTCCTAGAGTATGCAATTTCCCCTGCTGCTATGATAAATTACAAAATATATGGGTGTTTTTTGTTGTTTTTATTTTTGAAGCTAAATTAATTTGTAGAAAATAGGTTTATTTGTATCTGCTCCTTTTACTAAAAATGCCATGAAAATCTAATGTTAATTCTCAAGCAGATGAACACAAACTAGCCCATCCCACTGAGCTGGACCAAACCTGAGGTTCGTGCCTGAGAACATTATATGTATAAACTAACAGTTTAAGAATTTGGCCCATTGTGTCTTTTCCCAAGCCATGCTGTGATTCATTATAATTTTATATCATTTTCCATTTTGATGCCAATGGGAGGCTGCAGATTTTTACCCTCTTAAATAATCTTGTTACTGTGTGAGATACAAATATTTCTTGGTTTCAAATGTGTGCTGATAGGAAAATACAATGTTTGACATCTCCCAGGTCCAGAGGTCCCTTGGGGTTAGAATAGTCCCTTAGGTAGAAGGAACAACTAGAAATTAATAAAAGAGAAAATTCCTGATACCCGACCCAGTGATGGGATGTGCTGTTCAAACCCCACACAAGTTTGGGAGGTGGCTGAATGTGGCATTCTGGAGAATGTCAGATATAAGAAAAATTGCTGATCAGTATCTGTGTGCTATCTGTTATTGCACAGGACAGTGGGCAGGAAAAATGCGAAGAAGGGAACTGCCACAGATTTTCTGAATTCATCTTTGTGTGCAGTTCACTTTACCCAGAAAACCTTTGATTGAAAAGCTCATTTGTCTGGATGTCTGTGTGGAATGGGCTCTTTTGTGACTGGTTTCTTTCACCATTGGCCTGGTTTTGATTTTATGGAGCTTCTTAAAGTGGGTTTTCCAGCCCTCTGCTAACTTTGGTAAATATCCTGTGAATTTTTTCTCCGTTTTGTCAACATCCTTCTGCATTTAAAGCCCTCAGCAGATAACATTTGAGTGTTTTCTCACAAGCAGCTGATCCAGTGCAGCGATTGTTGTCATCTCAAGGATCTCTTCGAAATTCCTTCCCAGATTAGGTTTCATGAGAAGGTCCTCAGTTAGTGGAAATCCTACCAGGTTATCAAGACTTCATTCTTCCATCCTCACAGGGAAGTCTCCCAAGAAGCAAAGTTTGTTACCACGTGTGGGATTCGCAGGCTTGCTTGTGGGAAAACAATGGGCTCTGTTGGGTTGATGAGGGTTCTCTCTGTTATTTGCCCCTTCATCAGTCTTTGTGGTCTGCAAGCTTCCTCTGTAACAATTTTAGGTTTCAGATCATTAGTTTCTTCCCCTTTTTTTCCTCTCTTATTTTTTCTGCCTGCAGATTTTATCAGTAATTATTTTTCTCCTGGTCATTGTTCAATAATGTCATGCTTAAGAAATAAACCCTGCTGGAATACATTAGAAACATATCTTCCCAATGACAATTTCCTGTTTATAACTACATCTGGAGACTAATGTAACTAACTTAACTCATACTTTCTTTCTATTGCTTCACTTTCTTAAATATAATGGCATACGAAATGCAGATGCTTTGTCTACTTGGAGACAAGCTGCATTTTTTATAAAATATTGATCATCATTAATTTAATCTCACTTGAATTCTCTAGTTCTTGAACTGGATTTCTGCTTTTTGAGAGTGGCGACGTGGTAGGGTCAGTTTGTTCACCCTTTTTTTAGAATTGGCTCAGAACTGCCTTCTGGAACTTCCTCAGTGCTGTAAGTCTTGACTACTTGGAGCAAGCTTTGGCCAGCTGTTCTAAAAGTTGTGCAAGTTATTCACATCACTTACTTTAAAACCTTTCTCCTTAAAACTTACTTTCTTTAAAAACTACAACTTTTTCACATTGTAACTGTTGTTTGAGACTCTGAGATGATTGCTGTTGGAAAATCAAGCATTCCATCATCATTCTCAACACATACCATGACTTTAATGCACTAAAATCAAATATTGTTTGTGCTTTCTCTACTGCACAGAAATACTCGTGCATGGCTGGTTTGCAAAGGGACATTTCCAAAAGGATTTGCTCAAGCTCCAGGCTGTGTCAGGCTGAGTTGTGTCCTGGGGTTATCTGTTCCATGGCTGTCTCTCTGGGCACCATCGAGTATGTTGGGAATTGAGATGTCCAGACTGTCTGGGTGATCTCTGGATTTTGTAGTCATTCCATTTAACCTGGCAAAGTGCAGAGTACTGAGAAAAGGGATCACACTTGTCCTCAAAGTCCCACCCAGTGAAGGGGTCTCAGGAAATTTCAAATCAGAGAGGAAAGCTGGCAGAGTGCAGCTAATGAATAAATGCATGATCTAAAAATTATCTAAAGACACTTTAAGTTTTATATTCATTTTGGAAAAAAATAATCTGTGCTGATAAAACAATGGTTGCCCTATATTTTTCCTCTTTAAGCACAAGTTTAGAAGGCTAAATTTGCAGTATAAAATTTAGGACAGTTTTTGTGTGGTTTAGTGAGTGATTTTTATTAAATAAAATTTTTTTCTCTGTAATGAATTTCTATTGTCTTTTAAAGTCAACAGATGTCATTGGCCAAAATGCTGTAAAACAGCAATTGTGATTTTTAAAATCTTATTTTCTATAAAATGTTTTTTTAAAAAATTAAAAATGCATATGGAATGGCAAACCTTAATAAAAATACAAGGATTAATGTGTATTAAAAGTGTATATAGCAAGATATGGGCTTGAAGTTAAATAGACAGATGGGAAAAGGATGTGTTGCAAGAGGCATATACATGCCATATAAATTCTGCTGAAGAGGCAGAACTAGAAATTATATTTTCTTGACTCTCAGCTAGGTGGTTTTCACTAGTAAATCATCCTGTATGAACCTCTATAAAATATTTGGCCAGTGACAGTAGCAGTTTTAGATGTTGAAATGAAAAATAGGTATTTATATTTAGGAGTTGTTTTTGAGAATGGCACAGAGTGCTTTAGATGGGGGTTAGTTATTGGGGGTTTTGGGGTGGGAGGATGCTGTTTATTTTACCAAGTGTGTGATACTGATCAGCTATTGGGGTGCATTAATCAGTTATGAAGTGTCTGGGTAAGTCCTGTTACCGTGTGAAATTAATAGGATTAATTATTAATTAATGTTTAGCCATTAAAAGTCCAATAAGTATGCCTTCAAAATGAGGAATAAAATTGGGAGGAAGGAAAAAACCAGATTCATTCTGTGTTTTTAGGGAGGATCTCCAGACGATTTAATCATTTGCCATGAATAAAGCTGCCCATAAGCAAAATCAACTAAAAGAGATTGACAGTCATATTGTGTAAATCACTTGTGCTATGAGAAGATTTTCCAAGTACTAGTTGGAAAAAGATCAGAGCAAAAATCCAAACCCTGCACTATCACTCAAATGAATAATTAATCAGAATTTTTAAGGATTTGTGGGAGAGGTGTCAGTTGACTACAGCCGAGCACTTCACGATCACAAGGCAATTCAGGCTCGTGTCTTCCAGGTCTGCACAGGACAGCACCCTTGGTGACACCCTCGATTAGTGATGGCACTAAAAGCCACTGTCCACACTGACTTCTGACACAGAGTGTTTGTACTGCCCCAGCTCATTCTTGAATGGGAATGTTGAGGATAATGTGTTCAAACATAGATCTTTGAAGCAGAGGCTTCGACTTCTGGCCTTCAGTGGATCATCATCCTTATTTAAGCATTTGAAAATATCATTGCAGGCTATCAAAGACTTGAGAGTAAAAGGGCAACATTCTGCTCTGGTAATAGAGCAAAACATGGAGCAATCACGTGTATTTGCTAAGAAAGGTACTCAAATTTAGGGCACTTCTTAACTGTCTTGAAAGGAGCAAATTTGAGATACTGTACTGATTTCATAGGCAATGTTCAGAGGAGAAAGAGAGGGAGGTAAGTCTAGAAAAGGAGATAGAAAAGGATGGAAAATATATTGGACAGGACATAGTACCCAGCCCAGCCATATAAATTGCTGTGTAGCCATCATCTAGTGGGCTGCAGGCAGATGAATGCTGAGAATAAAATAGATTGAGTACTTCTTAGGTGTTAACAGCTGTAGTGCTTTCAAACTGACCCTGTTTGAAACCCAAACTGTTTAAAACAGGATATGGAATATCTTAAACATCTGGAAGTATCCTCCATGCACGAGTGTGGATGTGAGTTTAGAAACAGTGGGGTGTGGAAAACACACTGATCTTCCCCACTCAACAACCAGGCTGCTGCTAAACTGAAAGTGTTCATGATTCTGCTGCTCTCAGAGAAATCTCATGCTAAAGCTTCAATTAAGTGCATAGAAAGCAGATAAAAGTTTCAGGGGAACATAATAAGTAATTTTAAAATACTTCTTCCTGAATTTTAAGAACATTCTGTAGTGTGCAATTAGAAATGCTGGTCTTTGCCCAACTGAGACTCTTGGAATTGTCCAAGAATGGAATTGACTCTTGATGTTGTTTATGAGAAGCTTATTGAAGAAGGAAGGAAACAACTTCAGGTGGAGAGAGTTGAGAGAAAATGAGAATTGATAAAATAAATGAACTTGCTATTAATATGATTGCTGTTGTGTTTTTCATGTTTCAGTTTGCAAGACATATCAAGAAATCTGAAGGCCAAAAGACACCCAAAGTTGAGCTACAAATCTCAATCTATGGTGTAAAAATTCTAGATCCAAAGACAAAGGTAAGAGACATACATGGGGCTTTTTCATGCTAAGCTAGTAAATATTTGTTTCACTGGTTTCAAGATTTTCATTGTTTTGTATTTTTTAAGGTATTATAACAAAATCCATTCTGTTGATGGAAAAAAAAATCTTCTAAAATATCATGTTTTGTTACAACACCTGGGTGACATCTTTCCAGGAAGGTACATGATAGTCCTGAAGGCACACTGTACCTAATGTGGTATTCAATTTTTTTAATCCTCTCACAGCAGGACTTTTAAAGTTGGAGGAAGATGAAAGCAATTATCCAAATAAATGTTAACACTGCATATGATAAAAACCTTTCCATATATATGTTGAATATTGAATTTGGAAAATTCTTTTGTTCCTGCTTCTTAATTGTGGATTAATTGATGCATTCAGGCAGTAGCAGTGTCTTTCCTCAAATGGTAGCTGTAGTTCAAAGCTAGAGGTGCTTGCAGCCCATTTTTGCATCATACTCTTTATACAACCAGAACTCAACAGTTCATACAAAAGCAGAAGGGACAAGAAATATCCCTGTCAGCTTTAATTGGAGTTTTTGCATCTTCCTTATGCCGTAGGGCAGATGGGGGTGCTAAATGCCATATCCTGGCAAAAACTGTTTTAAAATAACAGATTGAAATGCCAAAGGATCTTAGCCTTCCTGCAGAGATTAACAGAAAGCTGTGGGATATATGTTCCTGGGAGAGTAGGAACATTCTAATCTCTTAGCAATGTTGTTATTACAACTCAAGTAGTAATCATCTGTGAGCAGTCTTTTTATCTCCCCCACTTAGGTTCTTGTAGCTGCATGTAAATTTCAATTGAGTTTTCCTTCTTTTTCTCACAGTTTATAAATGCTTTAGGAAATTCAATTTCATGTTATCAGGACTAATTAAAGTCCTTTTTGCAGTGTGTTTTTGAAACAAAGCACTTCAGAATGTTAAAGAGGAATACTGAGTTTTAGTCACATAGTGACTATTAATGGCAGTAGGAACAACAGGTCAGCTCATATATCAGGACCTGATTCTGTGCTTGGCACTCAAAAATAGGGCTATAGAAAACTAAAACTGGTTCTGTCCTTAAATGATATAAAATAATTATAAGGCTCTGTAAGCCTCATAGTGCTCATAGGGCAAGCACATGTTATTATTTGTGTGTGTTAAGGAGCTACCACAGGAGAGAGATTTGGGACATGGGAGAAACAGAATACCCAGAACAGCTGTAAAGACTGAGAAAATGAACTCACTTGGGGTAAGGGGAAAAGATTGCCCATAGGGTGCATTTTTTGGCTATGTGGTTGTGTGCATGGCCTTGTTTATGGGCTTACAGCAAGCTGGGAACCCCAGTGCTGCAGAGATTTTCTTTTTTAATAGATAATAGTTCACATCTAAGCGACATATTTTCCTTTAAAACAAATACCGCTTTCCCATGTAATAAGCCAAATAAAATAAAATAAAATACCAAGAAGAGACTTCTTGAAGAAAAACAACAAAAAAAAAATAGTTGAGATAGTTTATTTCAGTCTTGTCAAGCTCTCCCAGCTGAAGAGAATTGCCACTGCAACTTTGTAAATTGCTGGAACTTGCTTTTTAATGGAAAATTAAACAGTAGCAAAAATATGCAAATAATAATGCTTAGAAGCTGCTTATGTGACACCTCAAGGAAACAAGTATTTGCATGACATTTTATATGTCAGATTTATTTCTCTTTATTTGGTTAGCAAAGTCATTTTATTTCTGTTCTCTATATTTAATGTAGCAAAGTAAGGACTCATTTCAGTAAATCCATTTTAACAAACCTTGGGAGATGATGAAATTTAAACATGTGTTCACCTGGATAAAGAACAGATTATTTTACATAATCAGGCCCTAAATAAATTGCAGAGGGATGCAAGGCAACAGAAATCAATTTTCTAGAACAGAAATTACTGTCCAAATAAACACTTCCAGATAAATGCTGTCCAAATAATAACTTCCTGTTTACATTCAGTAAAAACAGGAGTGTTTTTTTAGGAGATGAGTTTGCTAACTTCTGTTACATTTTAGGTTCATTTTTTGGGTGCTCTCATGTACAATAAGATACATTCAAAAACATTACTGCAGCTTGCCTGCTCTTATAAGGAAATCCAGAGCTTCCCTTTGTGTATCTTTATCCTAAGTGAGTGCGGCAATTTCTTAAAAATTACCTTTCTGTTTGTTTGCAGGAGGTCCAGCACAACTGCCAGCTCCACAGGATATCCTTTTGTGCTGATGACAAAACTGACAAGAGAATATTTACTTTCATATGCAAAGACTCAGAATCAAATAAGCACCTGTGCTATGTGTTTGACAGTGAAAAGTGTGTAAGTACACGGGACGCTCTGCAGGGCTCGAGGTCACTGTGCTGCTGATGGGTCAGCCTTGAAACGAGGTGGGAATGGTTAAGAAGAGACAGCCTCCCTTTTAACTGGGACTCAATTTTTCATGCCAGTATGGTGTGTTGCAACTTAGATGCAGTAAATTGAGAAAGAGTCTCTTCAGTTATCTGAGGTGGTTTTCTGGGATAATTTCTCTTACTGCTGAGCTCAGCATCATTGGGGAAGCATCTGCAAAATACTCTTGAAGAACAGGCTCCATCCCACCAGGCTTGAGCTGTTTGCACAGCTGTTTGCAAAGATTACTGCAGTTCTGGGGCTGAGATACCCTTGCAGGCTTTTCTGCTGATGTGTCTGTCTCTGGTTTTAGTATTGGGGTTTTTGTGTGTTTGTTGTTTTGGGGTTTCTTACTATTTTATCACAGCAAGGTTCTCCCTTCTTTGTCCGCCCCTTTCACATCTCTGAAGTTTAACACCACAAAGCACTCCCAGAGAACTCATTGCACCAAGCACTGACATTCTCTGGTGTCTGAGACAGAACAGTTATTCCTTACTGTATTTACTTTCTCTGCTCATGTTCTAAGCAAGTGGTGTACCCATAAGTTTACCTTTTATTGGTCCTGCTTTGGTATCATTTGTTTCTGAAACCTTGGTGTCCTCCATCAGCTGCCTGTAGATTTATTTTACCCCTATCATTTTTGACACAGATATACTGCATTGACTGTATAAACACATCATAACGTAGGATATAAATCAGCACAGAAGTAGTAAATTAGTATACTTTGCACATACAAATGCAGTTTCTGTGGATTTTTTTTTCTGGATGTATGTAATTGGAAATAATTGGGCAGATAAATACTTGTCTGCAGTATTCTGAGTGAGCTTTTATAGTACTCACCAAAATAAGTGTTGAAATCCAGATTTAAAATCAATAGGGGTCAAAATATCCATTGACATGAAAACATTATTTAAATTAAATCTAAGAGACTTTAATGACTGAACAGGCTGTATTTGCTTCAGAAATCATCAGGAAAAGCCATTCTGCAGTATGGTATCTGTGTTTATGGAAGTTGAAGACATAATTTGTACTGTCCAATCTCCTTTCTTTCAATACTCCAAAGTAAAAGTGTCCTGGCACTTTTTTCAAATACCCCAAAGTACTTTTGCATTCCTTCATAACGTTTTGCCAAGGTATTTTGCTGAGGGGTGCTTTTCATGCTCCTCATGCTCCTTTGTAGTGTTGGCTTCATAGTGGATGGGGCAAAGCCTTTGGATATGATACATGGTATAAAGTATTTTGTGATCTTCTGAAATGAAAGGAGCTCCAGCAAATATTCTGAATTTACTAATTTCGGTCTTATGTTTTATGTAAAGGCGGAAGAGATAACTTTAACAATTGGTCAAGCATTTGACTTAGCTTACAGGAAATTTCTGGAATCCGGAGGAAAAGATGTTGAAACAAGGAAACAAATTGCAGGTTTACAGAAAAGAGTAAGTTCTGAACTACGTTGTTCTTTTTAAGAGATAAAAGTATGTGCCGCTGTATTTGTATTATCTGCTTTTTATGGAAGCATAATTTCTCAGATTGCTAAGGTTAAAAGAAAAAAAAAACTGAAGAAAAAGTGTTAAGAAATATTTTATGTTTTGCTGTTCTGCAAGGACACTAAAAAAGCAAGGTTAAAATATGAAGGATACTGAAATTTAAATATGTTTTATAGTCAGATAAGGAGTTAAACCTTGATTCTAAATCACCAGACCTCTGATGAAACTTATGCTCAGTGGATGCTATTGTTGAAATCCATGACTATCCCAACAGCTGTTGAATAACCACTTGCTTTGTAGATTCAAGAATTAGAAACTGAAAATGCAGAACTGAAAAATAAAGTTCAAGATTTGGAAAACCAGTTAAGAATAACACAAGTACACGCGTCTCCAGTAAGTACATGACATAACTCTTGTGTCTGAAGTCACTGGCATTTCTAATCACTTTTTGATCATTTTGAGCATCCCTGCTGCTCCCAGAGATTGCCATTAACATGCAGTGATCAAGTAACACGTCTGTTGAAGGGCAGTGTTGAGCTAACAGTGACACTGGAGGAGCCAGCAGCGGTGCAGATTGCAGTCTCTCCAGTTCTGCCTCTCCCATACCTATTTGTTGCTGCCTAGGACAGTAAATGCTCACTTGAGCAGAGATCTCAATGTGCCAGCTGAGGGTGAAAATCCATTCTGCACTGCAAGGATCTGGTTGCTAAATGCTGCCTGGGAGCTCCTCACAACTTTGTCACAAGCACACGCTCACCTGTGACCGACAATCTGCCTGCCAAGGACTCGTTAGGTCTTGGGAACTAATGCTGGGTGCTAGGGAAAGAGGAGCAAGGGTGGGTTCCTCGCTGGAAATTCCAGCTGCTCTGCGGTTCCTGTAGATGATCAGGACAGAAGCTTGTTTGAATTGCTGGCTGGCACTTCCTGACACCCAGGGAGGACCTTCAAAAATGTAGGTTGCACTGCAGACTGGTCCCAATGACTCCCCTCTTCTTACAAGTGTGTCCCATCTGCACAGCTTTAGGCAGCTGTGAAAATAAATCCAATTTCTTAATGTATATCTGGCAAAAACTTAGAACAAGAGGAACTGCTTTTCAGCTGTGATTTCAGATTGCCTTGTTCCTGCTCTGAATGTGCACCATTTCCCCTAAAATGGATGATCAAAAATGTGGGCAGTATAAAAACATATTTGCAGTGGTGCTGACAGTTTCTCAGTAGTGTCTTTACACTCTTTGTGTTGAATAGATGATTGTTCCTGTGATAGGCTGCCATTTCATCTTACTGAAATCTACTTAGAGGAGAGAGCACCATAAATTATAAATACTGTGTAACCACCACACTGAATATTTTAAATTATTAATATCTTCTCACTTATGAAGCATTCAGTGATAGGTAATCAATTTTAATGCTAGATTAAATATCCAGTTAGTCAGTTCTTTTATTTTCCTCAATTGGGATGGCAGTTTGTATTTATTTATGAATATAATAACTAAATGTATATTTGAATGCTAGGCTCTTAAATCCATTGCAATCAATTTTCTTTCATTTAAATTAAAGAACTCTGTCACTTCATTAAGCAAAAAAATTGAAGAAAATTATTAATAATGCCCAAAAAATATCCAGTACTTTGTGATTTATTGTGTCTTTTAAGACAATAATGTTGCTTTCCATATTAAAGAGTAAAGATCTAAATATTTTAATTTGCCAATAAACTCTCTCCCAAATGGTGTTTTGTTGTTAATTACTACTGGTACAGTGAATAAGCATATCACTTAAATAGCACTTGTGGTGCAACAAAACTAAGGAATATTGATAATTATTGATATTAATTAATTAATTTCAATAATCACTGTTGGCTATTAATTTGCACTTTTATTTTATTGCCCTATTTACTCCTTAATCTTTAAAATGAAACCCCCAAACATTTCCTGTCACAAATTATTAAAATTACAGTAAGAGCCACCTTAGAGCCTGTTGAACATCTGCATCCATTCTGACACGAAAGATTTCTATAAATGGATGAGTGTTGGAGCAGGATGCCCAGAGGATGGAGCTCTCTGTACTCTTGGAGATGCTGGCTCATCCCTGAGCATGGTCCTCAACAGCCTCAGCTAATTGGATCCTGTTTGGATTAAGCTCCTTTCCTTTTACAGGATTCTTCCATCACTTGTGCAGCCAAAAATCGAAACAAAACAAAACCAACAAACCAACCAAGCAACACCAAGCGCATTTTTAGGAAAATGTCTTTCTCAACTCCAGGCCCACAGCCGTTCCCACCAAGCACTATGGACTTTGGCACCTTCCCAAGAGGCAGCTTTCAGGCAGTCCTTTCTAAACCAGATCTTGTGGAGATGAAATCAGAGCTCTCAAGTGTGCTGGTGCAGGAATAACTCCATGTCAATGCAAGTGTTGGGCTGAGAATGAATGAAGGAATGGACTGGTGAGGTTGTCAAGTGGCTTCAGAAAAAGAAGCATAAATATTTTTAGGGCAGTTTGAGTTCATTAAAAGGATTATCAACCAATAATAGTGCCTGGAATAGTATTAAATGTGATGACACCTTTTTCACTACGTGAGCAACAAATATGTATGCAGGAACAAAATTACAAACAATTCATAAGACAATTGATTGCCTGCTATCATTTACAATCAAGTTTTTACATTTTTAATTCAAATAAACTATAATTTCAAGTATGATTCTGCAAAGTCTCAATTCCTATCAGAAAAAAAAAGAAGTGGTGCAAAAATTTATTTCCCCTATTTCCACATAATTTCTGTAATGAAAAATGTCACTTTAGTTTTAAACTAATTAATTGGAGATTTTGCTGAATTTAAACTAAAAATATCTGTACTGCTGCTGCTCTGCCTTCAAAATTAAAGTAACAGATCTATATGGTGATTATTTTGTCAGAGTAAACTTTGCACATCTGCTGATAGTATTTTCTGAAATCAAATAGTTTGAATGATGCTGAATATCCAACATGGGAAATAATCCCTTGTTTGAGCCCCTTTCTAAGCACTTTTGGGTGGATGGAGGAAAGCTTCCTTCCATGCAGATAGTCCTGGTATTATATGCTGTGAACGTAAGATAATCGTTCTTGTGATTTAGAACAGATTTATTGAACTATAAGTTTTAAGTTTTCTTGCATTTTTCATATCACACTGTTGAATTATGCAGAGATTCCATAAGATTTTCTAAGACATAATAAGAATTCTGATTAATTTATATTTTTTTAATCTTTTACGGCTGGAGCTCCTTATCTGGCAGTCCAGCTCCTGTGCTGAGGTCTAGGCAAGGGATTGTTCAGTGGTCAATGGAAAGTTTAAGCCTTGATCCTTGACACCTGATGTGATAAGAGAACATGTGCCTTTAACGGGCATCACAGCAGTTTGTAAAGAAATATTCAATTTCAGAAGCCAGCTACAGATGCTTAAAAGTTGTTTCTTTGTTGTTTGTGCTTAACCATTACCTTGGATTTCCATTCCTTGTGCTTTCCTTTTTCTATTTGTTTGTTTGCGTGCTGTCTGTGCCCTCTCAGCGTTTGCAGGTGAGCTCAGGTGCCTTCCCTGCTGTACAGGCTGTTGGCTGAGCCCTTGCTGCTGTGATCAGTGCATGGCCACAGCAGTGCCTGCAGTCAGCAGCTGATGTGGGACTGCAGCAGCCCCAGAAGCAACTGATTGAACAGTTTCAACAGTTTTGAAGAGTTTTTTCCTCTCCTTCCCAGAGCAGGGGGTGCTGCAGGAGCCTGTGCTGGCAGTGCACAAACAGGAACATTGACATCACTCTGGGCTGTGTCCTCCCCTCCTAAAAGCCCATCCCAGTGAAGCCAGGGGGGTCTGAGCAGGCAGAGTGTCAGGCTGGCAGTGGGAGGCTGTTTTCCATCCCCAGGAGAGGAGACAGGGGCTTTCAGAATTTATTGCAGCTGCAGTGTGACACACAGTCACAGTCACTGTCACTGTCAGGATTTACATGTTAAGATTCCAGCACAGAATGCCTTTCCCACCTGGCAGTAACTGGGAAGCCACAGTACCTTTTGCATGCAGTGCCAGTCTATAGAATTTCCTTATTCCTGTTTCTGAGGTGCATTGATTTCGGTGTCTTTCATCATTCTAGACACATTAGTCTTCCCGTTAGTTTTTAATGAAATGAAGAAGGGAGAAAACTCTTTGGGAAATTTGAAGTGCAGCAAGTTTTTTTTTTTATTATATCACTGACCCTTGTTGTTTGTTTGTGTGGTTTGGGAGGTTTTTTTGGTTTTGTTTTTTTTCTTTAAAACAAGCCAATTCTTCTCTTTGACAGCTCAGTCTTCTGATTCCCAGATCATTTACCCACAAGCAGGACCAGATTATATTTCCTGTTTTCACTTCAATATCAAAAGAAAATAGAATGTGAGAGCATCTTTAAACTGGATGGATAACTTAGTATGTGTATGGTTTTAAGCATCTGGTTCACTGCACATTAAAAAAAAATAAAAAATTGTTTCAACATGTTTCAGTTCTAAGTAGATACATCCAGGCTGTCATTTGAAAGAAACTTTTCTAACTTCCCATTGTCACTGAAAATAGGTTTGTAGCTAAATATGAAATAAAACCATTTGCTCAGGATCCATGTAATACTATCAAGATTTAAAATTCAGATTCTCTCTTACTTCCAAAATGTCTTTAAAACATTTTTTCTGTAGTTTCACAAACTATGTGAATGTGCCAGGCTGGACTGCAATATGTGGCTTTGCTGACAGATTTACTTCTCTAAAAGGAGTTGGCCCTGTGTTCACATATTGAATTCTTGGGTGGTAGTGTTGAACACTTTCTTTGCAAAACATATACAAAAACACCTTCATTTGCTGATCCTTCACATTAAAATATGTACATTTTTGGATGACTTATCCAAAAATCCATGCATGGTCTAAGAGTAGTAAAATGCAAGCAGTGAATTGTAAGCTTAAAGCTTCATTTCAAGCACAGAATCAAAAATACTTTGAGTTGGTAATTTCATAAAGGAGAACATTTTTCCAGTTGAAATATCTGTAACTAATTTTTTCAATTAAATTATGTTTTCAGTAATAATAGTGAATTGCAGTACTTGGGAGTTTATTGTGAGTCTTTGGTTGCTCTATTGAAAAAAAAAAAAAAGCAACAAAAAACCCCCATACACTTCCATATGCAAATTGAAAGTAGTAATAATTAAAAAATTTAGTGATTACTTTTCTCAGTCCATAAGTAGTGCAAGTTAAAGGTTTCTTTGGAATGTACAAAGGGAAATTCAATCTAAAACTACTTTTCTGATGATTCTTGCTTGTATTGCAGTTTTTTTTTGCGGGCCAACTAAAGGCTTATTTGACAACATATTTTAAAATAACACTGACAGTGAAATGGGTGCAAAATACATGTGTGAATAATGCAATTACCTACCCTTTGCATTCTTGGAATGTGTAAAAGGATGAAAAGCATTGACAGCAATCAAGTTCTGCTTTTGAGGGATACAATTGCCATCAGGATTCTCTCCTTGCTTGCTTATTAGCATCACTATGAAGATTTTTTCTGTAGCTGCTCTAAATCTAGCCATATGGCCAAATCAACATCAATCTAATTTAGGTGCTTTTTCTGTCAGTTCATAAACTCTATGGGAAAAATAAAATTTCTTTCTGAACCTATAAAAGACACCATTAAGGCAATGAGATCATAGCTGGAAATAAAAGAGAGAAAACTGGATTGTATAATGAAATACTTTTGCATAAAATATATTGTGAAAGTTGAACATCAAATTATCAATCTTCAGTTTTTTTCTCTCAGGATATTGTAGCTAATTAGATTTACATTTGCTCAGGACATTCAGTAAATAATAAACTGCTTAGTGATCATTTTTTCTGCATTTGGGTCAATGGTTTTGAGCAGTTTTCCTAGAACTTTGAAAAGCTGGTCCCTCAGATGACCGTGTTTGCCAGTGCAGAAGTGTTATGCAACAGGAACTATCATTTTTTTTGGTGTCCTGAGTGGCTCTGTCGAGGACATGCAACCCCAAACTGTGTTTCCTTAGTTTGCCTCTGGAGCTGTGCTTCCATGTGCCATGGGAAATGTTGGCATGGAATGTTTCCTTTGTCTCACTCCTTTGCATGCACTGCTGAAGTTTCTGTGACTTGTCTATCTGTTGTTTACTTCTCATCTGTTTTAGTGGTTTGGCAATGCTTTAATCGCTGGTCTTTTTTGCATTTGGTGTTGATTATGTGAGGACTGTTGGATTCTCATCTCCTCGTTTGCCTGTGGGGACCCTGCTCCAGTTTGTAGCGCAGGGAGGCTTTGGGTGCTGCTGCTGTGAGTAGCTGCAGCTCCAGGGCTCAGTGCAGCCCTGGAGAGTGGCTTCACATCGTGTCACACTTGCTGCTGTTTCCATCACCAGTGCTGGCCAGAAGGCTTCCCTGAGAACACTGAAATGGGGGCAAAGCAGAACTGAAGGGCAGCAGGAGGAGGAATTGGGAGAAGCAGCCCCAGAAGGATCAGTGTTCTTCCATGCACCATAAGTTTTACCAAAAAATTGTGGAGTCCATACTCCTACATGGAGGTGCTGCAAAACCCCTCCAGTTCCAAGCAGAGCATTAAAGATACTGATTGATCAGACCTTTCCTCCAAGGTTTTGTTGTGACCTAGGAGCATAGGCCACCTGCCCCAGTGACCACACTCATGGGAGATCCCCAGGATAGACACTGGAACTGTATTCAGATTTCAAAAACCATTTTGGAATGTTTTTATGCATCTCACTTGTTTCCTGTTTCCACCAAAATGTGAAAGTGCACATTTTTGCTGGGTTTTTTTTTTTGCCTATCTTTAGCTTTTTTAGGTTTATAATATTCTGTATTCAGTTGTTTGAGCACTTCTTCATTAGGGTATAAAATTCTGTTACATTTATGATGCTAAACAAAGTTAATTTGAAATTGCTTATGCTTTTTCATGTCACTGAAAAATTACTAAATGAACTGAAGATGTAGCAGTTAATTAATGAAACTGCTAATATTTATACAATATTTTATGAATTAGTGAGTGTTCTTAGTAGTCCCAAATCTCAGGAAATGAGCAGGTTCTTTTATTAAATGCATAATTTTCATTGAAGGTCTCTCCCCATTCCCTGGAACATCACTGCAGTTACCTGCTGTGGTGGTTCTGTATATTATCAATTTGAAAGTTCTGAGGAACAAAACCATTTCCTAATTTATTCTAATTCACACTTAGGTGATTGCTATGTGGGTATGACACAGAGACTGCAATCAGTGTCTAGAGAATTGTAAAAAGAAACAATTTTGAAGTGATTTCCTGATTAATAAATCCTCAGTCACATTACATTTTCTAGTATGATGCAGCACAAGAGTGCATCTTCAGCACCATTCTCAGTAGAGTCAAAAATAAATCCTCTGCTGGCCCATAGCTACATCTAATCATAAAAGAGACCAAATCCACTAAACTAGTATGATAATTTCATGAAGTATCATGAAGTATTCTTTTTGTTTTCTTATGTTGATGGAATGAGGCCCAAATTGGAACATATTGTATCAATGCCACTGTTACTACAGGTCTGAGTGGGAACCTCAGACAAAATACAGTTGTTAAATGACATGACAATTTCATTATTTTTGCTATATTTTCTTCCTTTATAATTTTGTGTAAGAGTATTAAATTTCAGAAGCTACACCCTTTCAGGTTTTATTCTTTAGAGTGAGGGTCTGTTCCTTTTTCCCCCTGCACTTTGTGCATCTGCTGCTATTCACCCTGCTGCCCCTGTGGTGGGCTGCTTGGATCCAGAGGGCTGTGAGCAGGAAGCCCATGAGCCTCACAGGTCCTTCTGGGACATGGCATGAGGTGCAGAGCAGCACTCCCAGCACCTGATGGCTTCTGTGCTGCTCTGCAAATGAAGAATTCCTGGGGAAAATTGGTTTCCTGAGCAGGTGCATTCCCAAAACGATTGTAAGAAGCTCGCACGGTGTTTGTTGTGTCTGGTGAGTGTCAATGGTGAGACCTGTGGCTGCTCCAGTTCAGGGCTCAGATGACCAGGGCTGTATATTCTGCTTTTGTACTGAATTTTTCCATTGCCTGGATTTGATACATGTTCATCATCCTCATAGCTTTGCTGCTTGGTGTCCTTTTGTGCATTTTGCTGCTTTCTGTGTCATTTTCATGTGACATCCACGCCTTCTTAGGAAAACTACTTATCCTTTGCTGTTTTGCATTTCAGGAGAGTATTTGGCTTTCTTAATGACACTGTATTTAGTCTTTTTGAGCATTTATTATTCTGAGGGCTGTTTTTTTCCCATAGTTATGTATAGCAGCACAGATTCCATGGCAGTAATGCACAGTAGCACCACAACTCTTCCACCTGTAGTCTGGTGATACTCTTGAAATAATAATCAAAATTCTCTCCTGTAGGTTTTTTTATTTCTTTTTTATTGATTATCATTCCAAATGCTCCATTTCACAATTCCAGTATGGAAATTTTTGAAATTGGGATAAATTTTTTTTTTTTTTTTTTTTTTTTTTTTTTCTTTAATGCTGAATTGCAAATTTTGAGTAGGGAATTTTGTGGATTGTTTTGATACTCTCAAGTATGGCATTGTTACTACATTTAGTCAACTGTACCCTTATGCAGGTTAATCTGTAAAGTGAAGGAGGAAGCTGAGACTCACTTTAAAAGGATTTGAAATGTGGGGGTTTTCCTACATAACACTGAAAAAAATGGTTTAAAAATAATTGATTGAATCCTGCTCTACTAAGTTATGCAAACTTCTAATGAAATAATCATGGTATATCCATTGTGTAACACTACAAAGGGAGCAAAAGCAAGCTTCAGAATTCTTGTTGCACTCATCTGCCACTGTCTCAGCCTGGGCCAGTCACAGAGATTTGGGCAGGACACCTCCAGCCATTCCTGCTTCTCTGTGTGGAACTCTTGGCTGTGGCCAAGAACTTTCTCCACAAGTGTGCAATCCTTTCTGTTAAGATCCAAAGATTAATCTGTCTTCTGAAGATTTTAGTTGAATAATGAGCTGTTCTTTCAGCATTGATGGGATATGGTAGTTTTTTCCTCAGTTAGTTAGAGAAAAGCCTGACCAGTGCATTAACCAGCACAGTAATTCTTCTCCCCAGACTTTTGCCTCCATGCTAATTTACAAGTGCAGATGTGAGAGATTGCTGGTACCTTGTTGGATTTAGACATTTCTTAGCATCTCACATACACTATTGGAATGATGTCTCACTTCATTTTATTTGGTGTCATGGTCAAGGATCAAGTTGTCTTTGTTCCAGTTGGTACAGGGTTGTGTCTTAACGTGGCATATTCTAATATTTTGTTTTGAAGTATTTTCAAGTTCTGTATCTTGTAACTATAGCACTGAACAGCAAGTTGCTGACAAGCATTTTTGAAATATGAAATGTGTTTCTTTTTTTCTTCTTTCCCTGACATTACCACGTTCTGTTCCTCAGAAATGTTTTCTCTTTCTGTGATTCCTTTTCAGCTGCTGCACATAAAGTGTGATAATGATGAACATATGTTTCAAAGACCCTCTACTTTTTTCTGGTGTAACAATGAGGATTCACCTCCTTGTTTAGATATCTCTTCCATTACGCTTACTCCTAGGAGTTCTCCTGACTCTAGACTACCACCTGGATTGTTAATACCACCACCTTCCAAAAGTGGTCTTCCAAAGCCTGCCAGTGAATACAGCTGCCCAAGACCTCGTGTAATCTTGCTGTGCCAAAGCTTTTCCAGTTTTGTTTTTTATTTTTTTATTTTTTGGCCTTCTTTTGTTCTCTGTTGTGTATTAACTTGTATTAAAAATGTGCATTTTGTACAGTGGCTAAAGGATAGGGTGGATGAATCTTAGGTTCTCTAGGGGTACTCTTAAAATATGGAATTTGTGAAGAATTACTCTTATTTCTACAGAGCTTTTTCTCTGCAATCCCCAAAACATAAATTCTTATTTTTCCAACATGTTTAAATTAGTCTATTAATTAATGATCTCTGTTATCTGTCAATCTTTTGTTAATTTTTTTTTATATGAAGAACAGCGATTCAAAACAATTCTAAAGGCCCTACTTCAAGGGCTTCTTCCCCCTAAGAATTAATAGAAAAGCAATGAACCATTAAATAACTTTTAGCATACTTTATAAAAACTGTGCAAAATGAAGGTTGAAAATTATTCTCAAATATGAAATGGGCATATTGCCTGCTTTTTCATATTCATGTGCTTATACTCTCAACTTTTCTTCCATTTGCAAGTAATATTTGGCTTTATTTAGCGACCATCCTGGCTTTCTGCATGTGTACACTAAATATAAATGCTTTTTGTGCTCTCATGTATTCAAAATACACATTTCTTAATTCACTTACAGTTTTAATTAAACAATATCAGTAGAATCAAAATGGCCAGTAAGGGAATTCAACAAAATGGAATGTAACTGGGAAATTAGTCTAAAGTTTGGGGTTTCTTTTTTTGCCTAAAAGGCGCATTTATAACTAAATGTAAGAGTTGTTAGCCATAAACATTTGGCAAATAATAGGATTCTCCATTAGCACATATGATCTCCAAGACATTCTAGGATTATCCATGGGTGTTGATGTAAGCATTTATTTATGCCCTAAAGCTGATCCCACCTTCCTGATAAAAGCCTGTCTAGAATCAGAGCAGGTTTAGGATGAAGGAAGGAGTGTGATTCGTTATTATAATGTTTATTTTGGGTCCAGCACATCCATTGCCCTGCTTTGAGTGGGAGCAGATGACATCCAGGGATCTGCCAGACTCAGATTACCCTGGTTCTCTGCAGGGTTAATGCAAGGTCCATGGACACTGACAGGAGCCTGTGGTGTCTAAACTCTGCACTCAAATCTTTTCATAACACATTATTTTAGGAATCCCAATAGTAACTCAAGTTGAGGACAGTAAGAGCCCTGGATGTGTTAAAATCTTGAAAACTGGTTCTTCTATGAAGTTAATTAATCTATGGTCATGCTTGGGAATAGCAATGACTGAGAGAATATTTTTTAAAAAAGGCGAAAAAATAAAACAGCATGTTAAATGTAGATTTTTTTCCATTCGCTATGCTTCTGTATATCTGGGAAGAAACATCCCAGGATCTTTTAGATAGTGAAGAGAGTGATAGATCTTTCGTAATCCAATTTTAAAATATTAATCCAAATTTAAAATACGACTTCAAAACCCCTAAGAATCACATAACCTCCAAGAAATAGGAAATGTAGGACTTGAGAGCTTTGTGTTTTTTCCTCTTTTAACAGTGCATTCAGAGGAAAGCTGTGGATCAATATTGCTTCTCAGCAGCCACTGCAGAGAGCCTCCAGAGAGAAATAGGGGTGGTTCAGGGCTTCCTCTAGGCTTAGGAATCTGTGACATGAGCTGTCCCAGGGCAGCTGCAGGTCTGCAGCACAGGCTCTGAAAAAGCAGCATTCCAAACGAAGGGTTTACCCTTGGGACTCTCATGGACAAGCAGTGCTAAGGACTATCTGCTTGCCAGGTCATCATATTTGTGTATTCTGAATAAAATGATCCATGTGACTAATTTAACTGGTGCTTCAAAATTTCTGTGTGGATAGTTTGGGCAAACTGAATCTTCTTTCAAAGCTGCAGGCTTTTGCTGTGCCTGGCTAGCCTTTCTAATTCACAGGGTGGGGGGCTTTCTGTATTGTCTCAGCAATAACATGAACATGCAAACTAGTTTTGCCTTCAGCTCTTCAGTCTCAGTTTTAATCTATTTCATCCTCTGTCTTTAGTGTTCAGTATATTTTGACTTGACTGTGCCTCGCTTGTGCCCTGGAGTAGTGGACTGGTGGCAGGAGGAGTGAACCATTCAAAATCAAATATGATTGTGGAACTGGAGTAATTGGTGGTTTTGGGGTTTCTTGCTTGCCCAGTATTTTTTTGAACTCTTCCAAATTCCTGGGCCTTCTGAATGAAATCTCTTCAGTTTTACCTTCAAGGACAACAGGTTTATTTTGGATACATTCAGTATATCACGTGTCTAGATTATTGCTTATAGAAAAACACATTTAAAGCTTTGATCATACCAGTTTCTCTAAGCTACCAAAAAAGAGATCATGTAAAGAAGAATCAGTAAACCAAAAATCCTGGGATTGTATCTTTTAACTTGGTTCTGTGCTCTCCAGAGCAGAGCACATTGTTGGTGCCATATTACCTCAGCTGGGTCTCATGAAGGTGTCTGTGCTCATACCTTTGCAAGAGAGAACTGCTTGTCACAGCTTTCTCAGGTGTAACTGTGATACATTTTTGACTGAAAATGGAAAAATTACAATGCTGCTTTTGTACTGGGTTATGTTAGCATGTGTCAAGAGTCTGTATTGCAAATGCCATTTGCTTGGTGTCAGGAGCTGGGGTTTGCATGCTGATGGTTGTTTTTAACTTTATTTTCAAAATGTGACTCTTATCTGCATGCTGAAGAATTCAGTATTGTGATCTTTTTCATGTGAAACATTGCCCTAATATTTATTGTCCTTATTGTAGGCAGGCAGTGTGACACCTAAATCACCCTCCACTGACATCTTTGATATGGTTCCCTTTTCTCCCATATCCCCTCAGTCATCAACACCTACTCGCAATGGTACACAGCCTCCTCCAGTACCCAGTAGATCTACAGAGATCAGTAAGTTTTGTAACAACTGACCTACTTTTGCTTACATTATTTTTTAATAAAGCATCTTTAAAGTTTTACGTACGTTTTGCATGAAAAGCCAAATACAGTTTTGGTAAATCACATTCACTAATGCCGTTTCATCTTTATACCATCTTCCCAAAGTCCTTGATGTTGCTGCCAAGTTGCATTATAAACAAACTTACTGTGAAACTATGACATATACACTTGGAAGGAGTTGGGTTGGGGATTTTAACTTGGCTTTTCTTTTACAGTCTCTTTTCTGTACTTCAAGGAATACTTTCCCTTCCTGTTAGTTCTTTCCTTGTCAAGCCCACGGTTCTAGCACCTAGAGCCTGCATTTCTGGGGAAGGCAGCAGGTGGAGTAAGTATGGTGATGGTGATGCTCAAGGGAGAGCCAAAGAAACCCCTCAAGGAGACTTAGAATGCTGTTTTCAATACTGCTTTTCATATCATGCACAATTTTGTAATTCTGTCGTTGATGAACCTCTCCAGATCTGTCAACCACTCCTAAAAGATCTTCAAAAGGTTAACAACAGCAATTTTATTTTGCAAAGGCTTGAAAGAATATAGGGTAAGGTTCTTGACTTCACTAGAGATCTTTTTGGAGTCCAGAAAGTCTTTTTAAAAGCTTTGGAAGTCCCTTGAGGGAGAGGAGATTGGGGCATTCACAAGTGATGTTAGAGGTTGTGGAAACAGCAGTCTGTGTTTGTATCTTCTGTTCCTGATGTCTGATTTAGAGTGGATAAGGGACATTAACATTACTGCCACCACATGGAACACATTTGAGGAGATTGTGCTGTTTCAGGGCATGCCTCAAAGGATGTAGAATTTTCAGCTATGAATGGGAGCTGTGCACAAAAAATGCATTTTATAACTTAAATCAGTGAAAGTCTTCCCTCCCCACGTCTGATGCACTGTTTGGTTCCATTGCTCAGAATGTCTGTCACCTTCTAAAGAGAAAGTAAATGTTGAGACTCTAATACAATAAAGAACCCTGTTCTTTTAAAAGAGAATATTTTTGAATAATTAATGAATTTCTGTGGGAATCTCAAAAGGTATACTAACAGAATTTTACATCTATCAAGTATAGTCAGTATTAACTATTTTCATATAATTTAAAATAATATTAGAATATTCTAATAGAATATTAGAAGAGAACTGCTCTATTGAGAGATTTTATGCCTTTGTAATAAATAATTGAAAGATTGCTTCTCTGAAACTACAGGAATACCATAAAATAGATCTAAATGTGCATATACAGCTTCAAGAATGGCAATTTGAATTGAATTATAGGTCAAGATTTTATTTTTTACCTATTGTCCTACCTCAGTTCCATTGAGATTGTGGCTCAGTTGAATAGAAATCTTGTGGGAGTCAGCACTCAGTCTTGAGGGATCTTGAAAATTCCAGCTATATGGGATTTGTAATTGTTCAGGCGGTGGGTTTTGTAATATTAAAAAAAAAAAAAAGAGCTGGTTATTAACAGTGATATTTATTTTTTAAAGTTGTTACTGCTTTTGCACTTCACTGATTTGCCTTCAGTTGAGATGATGCTGTTCAGAGATGCCACTTCAGGGAGAGATTACAAAGCCCATCATGTTCTCTGTACTTTTGATCCCTGCTCTTTCAGTCTGTGTCGTGGTACTTTCTGTGTTAAAAATTACCGTGTTATTCAGCTATTAATGCTTTTTGGTATATTTCAGAGTGTCATTGAAACAGGAGAGGAATATTTTATCATCAGAGAAGGACCTTACTGTCCCAGATGAGAAGGTTCAGCTCCTATAAGGCTGTGCAATGTCCCATTACTGTATCAATGGGCAATAATGCATTGCTTTGTGGTGTCACTGCTGTCAGTACCAGCAAGCTGGCATTTCTTTCTCCAGTACAAGTCAGACAGCTGGCAACCAAGAGCAGCCAAAGTTTGGAGTCTCCATTTTCTGAGATCATCTTCTCCTGTTCCTATCTCTACTTTCTTTTTCGCTTCACTCAAGCAGAGATGGTTTGGTGAAATTACAGGGTGATTTTGTTGGATTTTGTAATTTTGTAACTTTTACCCTTTTGATATTCAGTAGTAGAGAAGAAAGTTGAGGGTTTACCATATATTTGTTAGTATCACCTCATTTATTCCTTTTGCCTTAGTGGGGCTTGTTACCCAGGGAGCTTGTGCTGCTCAAGCAAAACGTGCTTTTAAAAGCCAAAGTTCATCTTAATTGACCACTGGACATTTGAAAAAACAGCCAAAAATAACAGTGCCCCAGAAAGGCATGGAGACTTGTAGGAAACCTGCAACAATAGCAAGCACTTTGCATTCCTCCAGGACCGAGTTCCATGGGTAATTACTGGCACCAGGATGACAGTTCAGCTTCCCATAAAGAGCAGTGCCCAGAGTTAGAATTTTGCTTACCAGTTCTTCCTGTGGTAATTTGCCAGAGAAAATAATTTGGGGATGATAAATGGTATCTCTGGCTTTACCAAGCTCATGGCATGTGGATTAAGAAACCCAGCTTTTTAATACTAGAGGAGAGCAACAGTGGCTGCTTGGGTTTTTTTGGTTGTTTTGTTGTTGTTGTTGTTTGGGGTATTTTTTGGTTTTTGTTGTTGTTTTTTTTTTGAAAGACAGCTATTTCCAAGCCATTTAAGCTATCTGAATGGTCAGAGTTAAATTATTAATTTAATTAAAGGAGGAATTACTTATGTTTCTCGTTGGCACAGCATTATTTTCATATCTCAGAAAAGAACTGAAGAGGACTATTCTCTATTGAGTTGTTCAATATTTATTTCACACAAATACATTATGAAAAATCCAAGGTCACAAGGTCACAAATCTGCTCCAAGGTGCTCTTTTTCTACAGATATTTGAGAGTATTTTGTCAGAATAATGGCTGTATTTGCTTCCAAAGAAAAAAATATGGAGTAGCCTGCAGCTAAAGGAAAGGCTTTCTGGATTTCCCTCTCAGTTTATTCCAAACATTTCTTTGTGTGCTTGTCTCTCAGTGTGATTCATTTTTGTCATCACAGCTGCTCCATCTGGACAAAGTGTATGTCAGCATAGCTGTGTGCCTGGATGAGAGCTGAGGTAGAGATTGGGATGTCAAGTGCAGCAGAAAAGCCAACTATTTGTATTTTTGCTTAGTAATTGCTAATTTTGAATTGATCATAGACTGCAGGTCGCTATTCTCCAGTATTATGTGTATGTTCTCCTGGATGTCAGATCCCAGAATTTATTACTTGTTCATGTTATCCTGTGGTTTGAGCTGAGGATCTAAAACATCAACATTTCATGGCTTTTGAATTTGTGGGTCAACTTTACAGCCTGTGAATTTATTTCCATTCAGAAAGGAATGAGAAAGGGAGAGGAAATTATTTGTACCATTTGAAAGGATCATTTTCAAAGGCTTCCTGGTTGCTGTCTATTGGAGAAAGAAATGCCTGTCTATGCTACAGTAATTTGGGGGAGTGTACCAGGCAAGATATTCTGGTTAGAGCTAATTTTCATGCAAATACTCTGGCCTGAAATAAAAAGTTACCAATTTATCCCATCTGTGCTAAAAAGGAGCCCCCCCTCCATCATGAGTGGGGTGAACACTGGTGGATAAGCTCACGGATATCCCATGCAATAGTGCAGCTCTGCAGGGATAAAATCTTTGTATTTCTCCATTTTACACATGTTCTTCAGCTTTTGTTCCCAAGGCAAATACTGACAGTGCTATTGAAAATATTCCATGGAACTTTATCCCTCCCTGACTCTTAGCAGTGAAGTCTGGCTTACAACACTCAATCTTTAAATGGAGAAAAGCAGCTGTTCTGTGGATTTGTTCAGCTGAAATGGATAGCAAGTTAGGATAGTGATAGTTCCCCAAGTAATAGCTTTCCACAGAGGTCCACCTAGGTGATGCTTCTCTAGTTTGAGTTTGATTCTGTGCAGGGTTTACTAGGCTTGTAAGCAAGTTGTTGTCACTTGGAACAGATCACACTGATTGGTTTGAAATTCTGCCTTGTATACAGTATAAATTCAAAAATCTTTCACATTAAAGGAAGAAGTGGCATTAAAGGAGTTAAAACTTCTGCTGTTCTCCTGCTAACGAGCTCAAAAGTGCTTTCATTAATAAAAGCCCAATAACAAGGCATGAATGAGATAGTAGCCACAATAGTGTACAAAATATTTGCTTTTAAAAGTAGTCATAAGTCATAATTCGGTACAAATTAAGCACAGGAGTTTTGTCCTTCACCATTTTTTTCCTAAATACATTCATAGAATGTTTGCTAAGCCTTGGTGTTGGAACTGTCTGCTTTCAATTGTCAGACCACAGAGAAAGCTGTCAGCTCCTTTTAAATGTAAAAAGAAAGAAAATGGACCTGCATAAAGAACCATAGACAGTTGAGGGTTACAAAGTAGAATCAATTTTTGCCCAGTAGAGCTTAGATTGCAAGTCAAAGCTGCTACACATCTGAAGGTTATTTGCTAGGAGCATCAGAGCATTTCAGGACACTGGTTATACTGGAGCAGACCCATTTTGGCTGTGAAAGAGGCAAAGGATGAGGGAGAACCTAATTTTTACATTAGATTATCCGGGTTGAAGTCTCTCTTGCACGCAGGTGGTCTGCCTCTGCCAGGAAAGACTGGATTTCTTCTTGGCTCAAGTGGGCTCTTGGAATAAGGCTGTCTTTTCCAAGCCATCTCCTGGTCCCATGTGACAGTTTGTAGCTGTTTAGTCACAGTTTTTGAAATATGTAATCAATCAAATTCTGCTCAAGTTTCTGTACTTTGTGATGGGAATTTCTGTACTTTATCATGGGAGCAAATGATGGTAGTTGCCAGTTATTTAAAATGCCTGGTGTGCAGCCTGATAACACCTAATTGATAAGGGCAAAGCCCTGACAGACTGATACATGCAATAACTGTTGAAGAGCCTGGAGAGCACAGGTGTAAAATTCTGCCTCTGAGGATGCCAAAATCAAACCATCTGTGCAGCTGTAGGCAAGTGATGCTCCAAGGATAATGGGACTGGGAGCACTGCGATGGGGAAGGGTTGGGTCCAGCAGTTAATTGTCACCCAGACCTCAGGTGTTCAGGGTGAATTTTGTGTTTAACTGTTCAATCCCTTCAGGGTTATTGCCCTCCCTTATTGTCATGCTCTAAAACTCAAATTATTTTGAGGCAGGTAGAATCCTTGTCAGGTTTCTTGCTAGGCAGACATGGAAATTAGGAGAGAGGATATCTCCTAATGGTTCTGGTTTTTTTCTTCACCAATGACAAGACTGTAGAAACTTGATTATTTAAATTCTGCAATCAGTGGAGTTGGGTTGGGTTAGCAAAATTCTTTTTTTAACTTCTGTAGTTTAATCCAGTATGAGATGGGAAAAGTGGCTAGAGTTGGAACCTTTAACCATAGGAAAGAAAAATACATTACTAAGGAGGGAAAAAAAACCCAAAACCTGAAAAAAATAAAAAAAGTATTTGTGCAGGCAGATATGAAGAACTGTACTGGTCTAATATGAAAAAAGAACCTAATTGTATTGGAGGTGTTTCTTCTTGCCCAGATGAAAAAAGAAACATCCCCCTCCTTTTGACCTCTGGAATGCATGCTGCAGTTAAGAAAAACTGAGAAACTTTTGGTATTGAGAAAGGGAAATTTGCAATCATCCTATTTATTCACCCAAATTTAGTGACATTTTAGCGTAACTGGCAATTCATGGTCCTGTTTTTTTGTTTTTATTTTGTGGTCTTATCCAAGATTTTAAAACTCACATGATTTTTAGTTTTAATTACTGCTAATTGAGGAATTGTATCAAACAAAGGCCTTGCCTTGCCTGAGTATTTGCTTGTCTCACAAAAACATCCTTAACCTGAGGAATTGCAGACAGTGGACATAGAGATTAGTGGGTTGGTAATTTGTTGTTGACATCATGTGGAGATGAAATTTGGCAGCTCATGTCCAGTTGCTTCCTCTTCATTTTTGAAACTCCTTGTGCACACAGACTCCAGAGCACCCATCAGTGTATGATGCCCTCTTCAAATAGCAGCAGCTTCTCATCGGATCTCTAGAAGGCACAAGCATCAAAGGAACACAAAGAGAGGCTTAAATAGAAGTTCAGTGGTGTTCTTGGAAAAATATTTCAGTATTGAAGTCTGGAAGACTGCCCAAGACTTGGCTTTCAAACTGGGATGTTAAAAGTTGTGGTTCATGAGTGGTGTATCTGGTGGTGCTGTTACTCAGCTCAGGAGATGTAAGGTGGCTTTTTCAGAACGCTGTTGTAGCCCATATCTGTTCTCCCAGTGACTCGCTTTTCTGTTGTTGCAGAGAGAGACCTTTTTGGAGCAGAACCTTTTGACCCTTTTAGCTGTGGAGCAGGAGATTTCCCTCCAGACATTCAGTCCAAACTAGATGAGATGCAGGTAACTACTGATTTATGCGGGTTTAGATGGCTGCATGTCTTTTCTTGAAATAAATTCTTACCACATTCTGGAAACATGTTCCACAATGCACACACTAATGCACAGACAAACCCCTATTTCTGACCATTCCTTTTGTAAGTTTATCTCTGATCTCTGAGCTGGAGTTTGGGTTTGCCTCCAGAGCCCCACCTGGTACCAATGCAATACAATAGTTGGCTGCACTAATGGAGGGTTTCTCAGCAGTGTAACCAAAATGGCTTGGGAACCATTGCCTGGGAAGGGTCTGAGAGAGCTGAAAAAAAGAGCTGAGTCAAGAGCCCTCCAGATCCCTTGATCTTGAGCTGCAGCAGTCTCCACCATCCCAGTGTACCCTCCTCTTTCCCTCAGTGGCATCACTTTGGTTTCTCACAGCATCAGACAGACTTAGGTGCTTCTGGGGCCATGGCAATTTTCTGTTGCCTTTAAAAACAGCTCTCTGGAGCCCTGGGGCAATTCAACTCTTGAGAACTGATTCAAGAATTATGAACTGTTGTGTTTTTATTTCAAAATGTTTGTTGATTCTGAAACACTCAACATTGTCCATTCAGTTATTGACCCAATTGTGAAAGGATTCTAGGAGAAAGTCCTCAAGTTTTGGAACAAATGATGCTCTGCCGTCAGACTTGCAAAACTTCTAGTTCCTTGCAAGCTTGCTTATCTCCACTGTTTTGTAAGCAGCCTGCCAGCAAAAGAAAAGGCTGGAAACAATGGAAAGTTGAATTTCTAGGATCCTGGCTCCTCAGCAGAAAGCGTTCCCAGGGTTTCCAGCTCTCTTGTCTCTTAGGAGCCCACAAAGTCCATTCTCGGGGCTCCTTCTCTCCTGCCTAGAGAGCAGCAGAGGCTTTTAAAAATGGCTTTATAAAAGATTTAAATACCATTTCATTTTCCTGAAACATTTTCTTTTCCATGCCAGTTCAGCATGGTTCCACTGACAAACTCTACTCACAGTGTAGGAAGAAATTTAGCTTCCTGGTCCCCCACATAATTTCAAAGAGCAGCTAAAAGCCAAAACTGTCTTCTTTGCAATTCCAACATCATGTTTGCGATTTGTGAATGCTGTAATGTTGTTACCAAGCCCTTGAACACAAACCCCAAATCTTACAGCACCTCCCATTGATATATTACCAGCATTTCCATTGTTTTAGATCATAGCAACTGTGGTTACCACTAATAATGGTATGTCAATATTTAAATGTCACATACTGAGTTCCTATTACAGGTAATGTTCTGACAATATTTGGAATTGCTTGGCTAGTACACTACAGAGTGCTGTCAACTCATAGAACATCAGGGAATGGAATAGTAAATGTCTTTATCAAAGATGTTTGAAGTCATGAAATTAAAATCTCCCATCGTTTGTACTCTCCTGATCTAAAAAAAAAGGAGACAACCAATCAAAACCTCCAAGCATTAGGGTGTTCCTGTGTCCTGTTGCAAAGGCACTCCCCCCTAGCATATCAGCTATTCACTAAAAATTAATTAGTGGGCCTTTATGTAGGCACAAAACTTGCCATGTATGATCCAGCTGAGAACAAGTGTACACCCGAATGGATTTTAAAAGCCCCATATTTTAACTTGAGCCAAAGCAAAGACTGTGTGCAGTGATTTTTTCTGCGTGGTTGGTGCAAAGTACAGATTGAAACATGTTTTTCCTAATGTCTCTTTTATCTTCTTGTGCTTTCCTGGGTGCACAGCGTCAGCGATGGTTGGTATTTCATATTTTACTAATGGTATTTAAAGCATTTACAGTTGAAATGTGCATGTGTTTGTCTTGTGTTTCTATTTTTATGTATATTTGATAATGTTTAAATATTTTAGGATTTATGTTTTATTTATTGTACTCTGAGTCAGAGCCATTTTCATTTTTAGGGGCCTATAATCTCTAATTTAGGAACAGCTGATGGTCATTTTCTTTACTCTGTCTTGCCAGGTGCTAATACTCGGCCTTTGTTTTCACTGCTGTTTGTTTTCCGTGTGTACTTGTGAAATCTCCAGTTGTCATTATCAGATTGTCACTAGTGAAATGGTTTAAGCAAAACCTTTAGTACAGAGATTGTGTTATTACAGTCACATTTGAGAGTAAGTCTTTGTTTGGACATAATGATTTAAAACTTTTCAAGGAGCAGAAGCAGCTGTGCTAGTGTCAACAGCTGTTAGACACAGCCTGTGAGGAAGGTGGGAGCACAGAACATGTAACATGCTCTGGAAATCCAATCCATGAGAAACATGGAAGAGAAATGTGAGCCTCTCTTCTTTTCTGAAATGCAAAGTGAATGAATCTGTCATCTTTGCATTATGGAAGTACAGCCCGGGTTTCAGTAATTATGTATTCCATTAAATCTGTAAAGGTAAGTTTTTTGCAGACACCTGGCAAATAGTTCCAAGTAAAAACTTCCTCCATGGGCTGTTGAATCCAGCTCTCCCTGCAGTGAGGATGGCAGGCAGAGCTGTGTCAGCCTGATGGGAGCAGCCCAGTCCAGACTCTCTAACCCTGTTTCTTGTGTGGAACATGTGAGGTGCCTCAGCACACACCCCCCATGTGCAGAAAAGCTGTCCTGATCTAGCCTTGTGCTGGAGGTGATTTGGGAACAAAGTGGGAGAGGAGAGCACAGCACAGAAGAGGCACTGGAGAATAAACTCTTGAGTAGTGGGTGCTTTTCCTTTGCATCCTGCATTCTGAACTTCCTGAGATCAGATAAAGTTCCCTGGCCTCTAGGGGAACACTCATATTTTTAAACTTCAGTGAGGATCCAAATTTCACAGTTAAGCTTTCTATTCCATTTCTCAGTCCAATCTCTGCTGATCTTTTTGGAGAGCTTAAAACTCAAACATGTGCTGAGATGTGACTTTTACAGCTCAGGCCTCTCTCTGATGACTGTCCAACCTCCTGTTTCCCTGCACCCTTATGCTGAAACATATTTTCATCTTTATTTTGACTGTATCCAGACATTAATAAAATGAATGTCTACTTTCCCAGAAATCTTGCAGTGAGGAGAAGTTTCCCTGGATCATGAATCATACCAGCAGCAGTTGCTATAATTTATTAAAATCTCAAGGTAGTTAATATCAGAAAGCTTCCAGGAGCTGCAAGCCATTCTCCCTGCATGCCCTGAAGCAGTCAGTAGGCTGACATCTTTCCATCTGAAATAAGTTATGCTCAGCCCTCTAAATACTCTTCTCAGAGATATGTAAATTTGTCATTGCTTCATTGGGTTTGTGCTGACTTAAGCTCATTGAGGGAAGTCACTGTGAAGTGATAAGTGATTTAGCTTCTGAGCCATAAGGCTGACTTTGGCAAATTTATCTCCTGATAAAGTGCAAGTTCTTTGTGCTGTACTGCTTACTGGTTTTAACCAGAATAGCTCACATCTTTTTATCCCTGACACCAAAAAAAAAGGCTGGTTTTGGAAGAGGGATTGTTTCTGAGCTGTTTTGAGTGAAAACAAGCTTTGCTCCTCTCTTAAAGGCATCAATCACATCCCTTAGTACAATACCATTACTTAATAGGTAACTAAACCACTCAGTCCTTGTGTTAAAATGCCTCTAAAGTAAAAAAGCTCCTTGAGGAGGTTATGAACACAGGAAAACAAGGCACAATGTAGATGCACACTTCATAGCCCTTCTTGTTCCCTCTCCTGGCCAGTGCCATGGGGTGGCCTTTTTCAGCATTCCCTGAAAATCAGCAAATCAGAGAGATTTTTCTGAATGCATGAAGAGTTTCTGTTTCCTGAACCTTTGAAGTACAGGAAGCCATAGCACACCTGGGTTTTAATGAACAGACAGAGTTATGCTAAGAAAACACATTATTAAAAGCTGAAGGGTCTGAATTTCACAAGGCAAAATATTTTAAGTGCTGTATATTAAAATTAGTGATGTATTTTATATAGATAGATATAAACTATAATGTTTACCAAGAAGCTGACTCTATATGTCATTAAAAAGAATTGCCTAACACATTAGTCAAGTTTATTAGGGGGGAAAAAAAAATCATAATTTGTAATCTGTGTCATTGCAACTGATTTCATTACTATTACAGCTGTGGAGTTAAAAGCTGGTGTGTGCTGTTGTGAAATGATCAGGGAGCAGCTTCCCCTGGGAAGCAGAGCACTGGGGAGCCCCGTGCAGCTCAGGTGTAGATATGAACTGCAGTCCTAAAAGCACACATGGCACTCAGTGTTCTGCACCACTGGGAGAACTACTGCCTGCATCAACAACAGTTCTGCTCTGCATGGAAAGGAGAATCTGCTCCTACAGCCTTCCTGTGCTTGCTTGACTGCAGCTGATTGGATTTGGTTTTTTAATTATGTGTTTGCCAAAGTATAGTTTTGGAGATTCCAAAAATTAACTAAGAATTTGGAGTTATGTTGCTGAACCTGAGGGCTTAGCAATAGTGACAGCTGTGGGAGATCTGAAGTCTGTGCCTTCATCACTGTGCCAGGAAGTCTTCTGGATGGAGATATTCTGATTAATTTTTTCCCTTTTGAGGGCTGCAATTATTTTTTAGGAATATTGATTTAGACAAAACAATTCCTCTGTTTATACTCCTGTGGACTTCATGTCCTCTGCTTAAATATCCAAGAGAAAAAAAAATCTAGATTTTAGATTCCTTTGAATGTAAGGTCTCTGTCCTTGTCAAACCAGTGTTGGTGATGTTCTGCTGCTGGAGCTCATGGAGCATCCCCAGCTTGAAGCACCAACAGCAATTCTTTGTTGCTGTATCCCTTTACAAGCTCAAAACTGGAAGGAGCCTTCAGATACTTCAGAAGTTGAACATCCTAGGCACACTGTAACTGCAGGGTTTAAAATGTAACAGGTTAGACACTAGAGCTAGTTTCTCTGAATTTTCCTTCTGGGTAAGCAGTCCTCTGACTGCAGTTACATGAATTAATTTACCCTTTGGGTAAATGAACACTGTCTGTAACAGGATGAGTTTCACTTGGAATTTCAGCTACTGTTTGCTTGAACAATCTTCTGCATTGAATGTACTTCCTTTTAATCCTTTGGAAAATGCAGATTTAAAAAAAAAAATAATGAAAAATCTTAAATAACACTAGTGAGCCTTGTTGTGTCACCCAGTCAGAACAAACTGGGTAACTCAGCTGGGGAGTGTTTCCACCACAGTGCTGCTACTTGCTCAGCATATCATGGTATGGATCTGCCTTTAGGAAAATACAGCTTTTACTTGGAAATTCTCAGCCCATTTAATAGCTATTGCCAGGAGGTTTGTTCTGTTTCTCCACATTATTCTGATAGCAGTAGCTGGCAGGGTTATTAGATATTCATACACTTTTCAAATGCTAACGTGTGACTTGAATTTGTTTGAATTAAGCTGGTTTGACACAGGATTTACCTTCTAAACCAAAACGTGCATTCTTGAGGTACTGCTCTGCATGTGAGGGAAAGACTTGAGGTTGTGTCTAATCCCCACACAGATGGTTTTACAAAGAGATTTATCTTGTTTACAAGATATTTTCTTGATGAAAGGACCTGTTATTGATTTCATAGCACACAATCAGCACTCTCTCACTGAACAGAGCTGCCACTGGAGTCGATGTTGTCATAGCACTTCTAGTCAGAGCCCCGTTTCCAATTGCTTAAACCTTCAAAGTACTTTCACCCAAGAGACTGAAATTTTCTTGACTCCAAGATGACTTTTGGTGGTAAAGCCACAATTATTCAGCTTCTCTTAATGTAAAAAGAGAAATGAAAATAAGAGTATTTTGCCTGTATTAAAAGTGCAGTTGTTACTTTAGGACAGGTGTGAACTAAGCACCTTTAGCAAGCCAAGCATTATAAAAGCGTACAAAAAAAAAAGTATTTCTAGAATGGATTTCTTTTCCATAGAGGAGGTGGTAGCATCCAGCTTATAATCTTTTTTGTGTTTCTACTAATAAAATGAATATGAGTAAACTCAGGAATCGTGGTCTGAACTTTTAAAGCAACTCATTGCACTTTCAAAATACCCCTCTGTTTTGTTTTTTTACTGAGTTACATGCCTTTAAAATGCACAGTTTTTTCATTTGCAGTAGAGCAAGTATGATTTTATGTGCCTTTTTCATGAAGCTCAGATGGCAGTGGGCAGTAAAGCCCTGTCAATTTAAGTGTACTGGGAGGAATTCAGAGCAGCCCCCTGAGGTGGGGTAGTCAGCATATTTTGTCAGGCTTAGGCACCACAGAACATTGGAGACATTTTGTATCAGTAACAATGTCCATGTCATACCTGTATTTTTCAATATGAATGTTCTTGAATTTTACTCCGGGACAACATGGTGCAAGTCAAACTTGTTTGGATTTCTGTCGACCTATGTACAAGAATATTCAATATTTTTATTCTATAGTATTTTCTTCACGTTGTGTGCACACTGTAGCTATGCTGTTGTATGTTGAGTTAACCACTAAGACTTATTAAAAAGTGGCTGACCAAATAATGTAAATGTTTGTGAATTCAGGCTGAAGTACTGAAGCAGTTTGTCTGACTAAAAATATGCTTGGATTTAAATGTTTTTACAAGGAGCATAATCCTCCAGAACTCACTTGGCTCTTTACTAATGATGTCTTGTTTTGTTGCAGGAGGGGTTCAAAATGGGATTAACTCTTGAAGGCACAGTATTCTGTCTTGACCCACTAGACAGCAGGTGCTGATGCCAAGAAAGTCAATGTGAAGTTCCTCCACAGTGGGTTTTTTTTATTTCTGAACACGTACTCACAGATACTATCCATGTGCCAAAAAATTGCTTTTTTTGAACATGTAAACTCTCGTGAGGCTTGCTTCTGTAAAAATCCAACTTACTTCCAGTCTTTCCCTGTACAAATGTAAAAAGTTGTATTTGTTTATGAATTATGGATTAAATTACGCTGTTGTGTTTCTTTCTGTCACATTTTGGCCCGAGTTTACTATGCTTTATGACTATTAGCTTGGAGAAGTTCTTCAGCAAGGTCACACATACCTCTCTGTGTCTCTGTCTCTGTCTCTCTCTGCAAATGTCCAGGCATGAATTCTACATAATATTTTACCTGGCATTTCAAATTATGCTTTTTGAAATTATGCTTTTAAGACATTATTTAATATTCAAACAGTAAAATTATTAATATCTACTACAAAAATTATCTACTACAAAAATTTCAATTTGCAGTGAAAAAAGCATAAAATACTAACCATAACTATATGCTTCAAAAGTAAATCTGGATGCAGTGTGATTGATTTCCATCTCTGTGTGTGGTTACTATCCTGTACATACGTTGTCATTGGTTTATACAATCCAGATTTTAGGTCCTTCATTCATGTTTTTTGAAACTAACAAAGTTGTTAGTCTGCTAATTAGTGCTTAATGAGCCTAGAAGAACTGCTAAACTGCAGAATGGCAAGGCAACTACTCTTTGTTTTGATATTTTATAGCTGAAGTGTAAAGTAAGTACCTTGGAATCCTTTACATGCTAGCCATAACTTAAAAGGAAGATTATGGTATTGCATTTACTTAGGAACTTGTGTAATTTTGTTCATAAGCAGGCTCAGTTCTGTAATTACTTTCAACACCTGAGTGTTTAGAACCAGGCTCTGTTGAGTATAATTCTTTTACTCTCTTCTTTAGTGTTCCATGTCTTTAATTTTGAGGCTTTCTGCAAAGAATTGACTATAAGTAAGTCCTTTGTACCCACTGGTTGTTCATGTTACAGAAATACCTGCACACCAAAATTCTCAGCTGCTGGTGAAATGAATGCTGACATGTCTATGCATATTCTTCATTAATCTTTCTCATAAGCAATAAAACACCATTTTAAACCTATCTCAGAAAATTACTATCTTGAGTTCAATTCAAAAACTTTCAAACTTCTAGGATTTTCCCTTCAAAACATACAAATGTGGAAAAAACCCCACCCCAAAAATTTTCAGATTATTTTTTTTTTTATGAGAGGTTTTTTTTGGTGACACTTATGGTTTTGTCCTTAACAGTCACACTTTACACCAAAACCACATTTTTCAATTTTATCACATATATCTTTATGCCTTGTTCAACAAAGTACTTGTGCATGTACTTTTGGAGTCCAGGAAAAGAATGGGACTATTCCTTTGCTGGGTTTGACACATCCTCAGGTACCTTGCTGAACTGGGGCCTTAACATCCTACATTACATTTGTCTTCCTGTCTCTTATTCTGAGTTCATCATTCATATAGAGTATTATAGAGAAATATATATATATAAAAATATATGAAATCACTAACAAATAGAATAGTATATGTTTCATAAAGAAAAGTCTTTATAATTTTGTTTGTCATATAGTATTTTTGAATTTGTATAATGAGGATGTTTAGTAGCCATAGCAATGGCCTTTTTTAACAAATAGAATTTGTATTTTTATTGTACTTTAAAAAGCTTTACATAATAAGCATCTATTTAGTGGTCATTTATTATCAATGGTAACACTAAGATAATATTTGCACATTTTAAGAAACCTTTTTCGTTACTGATTTTTATGATAGTTGACTGCAAATGGCATGGTTAAATCTTATATACCTGGTCAGTACATACAAAAATACTTAAATACTTCAATCAACACAACAGTGCATTTTTAATTTTTATGTGATCCAATTGGAAACTGTATTTCTATGTAATCTCAAATGTCTGTTTAATTTTGCCTAAAATAAATGTTTTTAAATAAATTGCATCCTAGAACACAGTGTTCATTCACTGAAATGCCCAGATGGAAGGTTGGGTGGGGAGACACTTAAATATTGGGCTGGATCTGCCACAAAGGAGGGTTTAGTGCTGGAACAGGTCAAAAGTCACCTTTGGAAAGGATCAGATGATTGATGATCTCAGATGGGTAGAATGACTCCAATCCCTTTTATTACTGAATTTGGGCTAATCTACAATCAGCAGAGAAGAATCTTGTTCTACATGCAGCTGTATAATGCTGACAATTAGGGAGTAACTCTCTGCAGTGCTTCCTGGATTTAATTGACTTTTCTTTCTGCCTTTTTTTCCACCCATACTTCTCTGCTCTCTATGCTTGGCTGCTGGCTGACTTTTTAAGGAGGGAAGGATATAAATGAAGTTTTCCTGAGCCTTAGAAAGCAATCTCTATAACCCAGGTGTTTTAATGGCACAGGCTGCTGCAGATGGCATCAGTCCTTTTGAGAAAAGTGATCTTAACCCATCTGGTAATTTCTTCCCTTGTAAAACTGCTCTCCAAGCTAATGCTCAGAACTCATCTAAGCACTTGGATTTGTGGGAATGGGGCTTGAACATCCATGGGAATTGGTGCTGGCAGGGCTGGCAGGTAAGGAGCACTCATCATCATCTCCTGTGAGCTGTAAACACGAGCTGTCCCTCCCTGCTGCTGTCAGTGTTCTGTCACAGGCAGAGCAACACCACCTTGTGCCACATCTGCACCCTGCTGAGCTGAGAATACTGCTGGGGAGCAGCAGAGGAGCCCCAGCAATCGCTCTGCCTCTGCTCAGGGAGTGGGGTAATGCTGCTGCTGCTGCTGCTGCTCACTGTGCACTGTTGCTTGGAGCAGTTGTCTTGGTACAGAGAGAAAGTCACACCATCTACTGGGTTAGAGATATGGTGTTAATGAGTCAGGAATAAGACTTCTTTTTACTTGTTAATTTGCCTTGCAACAAAAATAAAATACCAATGCAGCTTCATGCTCCCTGTTTTGTCAACACTTTTTCCTTTCTTTTGGATGCCTTTTCTTTCCATTCCTGTTTTTTTCTTCTTTAATCTGTGATCACTCTGCTGGCCATGCTAACTGTGGCTCTATCACTTCTGGACATTTAATAGTAGATTCTGGTTCCACTTGGCTGCTCAGCAACTGTCCTGGCCTGTCATACCAAGCTATATTAGCACCTAGAAGCAGGATTCTTTGCTTTATGTTCCTTTTTTTCCTTTGATATGAACTGGTTTTTCTTCCTGGCTGCCTACTGTGGTATACCTGAGTAAATGAGCTGCTTAGGTTAGAATTTTGAAGTCAAACAGCTGAAATATGGTGAGTTTATGTTTTCATTTTTTAACCTTTGATAAATCACTGAGCATCATCACAGGATGTTTTTGGCCTAACTCATCTTTACTTCCAACGGGTCTGCAAGTGGCTCTTGCCCTTCCATGTGACATGGGATTTGTGCTAAACATAACTGATAAAACCAAATTTAAAAAAACTGATAAAACTGATCAAATTTCTCAAATTGGTAAAGACCAAATCCTTCATGTGGTGAAAGGAATTATATTCCATTCTGGCTTCAGAGACGGAAAGGAAGAAAAGAAGGAGAAATTCTCTCACTTGCAGAAGTGTGGTTGTGTAATCCCAGAGGTGATTGAGTGTGCCAAGGAATGGGGCTGCCTCTGAGACTTCATTATGATGATTAATTTTCAATTTGTGGAATTAAGTATGGTCTCATTCTCACCAAGCAACTCTGCTTCACAAAAAGAGTCCCTTCTGCAATGGAGGAGACTCTCACTGCCTGAGAAATGTCTCCTTAAACACACAGAGCCCCTGTCTGCCCTGTATCTCATTTGTCACTAGAGATTGTCACCCTTTGGACACCCTCTCAAGACAGGAGATGTGTTAAGAATTGCAGGCAAGCTCTCAGTTTCCTTATTTTCACACTGTGGGGTTTTGTTGCTTTTTAAAATTAGAAGATGCAGAAGTCACACGTAAAAACCCTCAGAATAATTGTCCATATGTTCTAAAATGCGACTGAAAATGCCTACTGTTAGGTGTTAGGTGAGCTTTGGTACTTCATTAGCCAGCTTTTCCCCCCTTTCTTTTTTAGACAAATTCTTAATGAGAGACTGAGGCATGAGTTGCGCTGTGAGCTGGTGAAAAGTACTGGTGAGCAGTTGTCATAAATGAAATGGAGACCAGGATTTTAAATATCTGGGTTTGTTCAGTTATTTCAGAAGGGTAAGGCAGTGTTTTGTCTGAGGGAAAGTCTGATATTTGTAATACCTGCTGCCTTCCTGGGATGCTTTGGCATTCAGCCAGTGGTGGTGCATAAAGAAACTGCACATTTATTTATTCATCAGACCAAAACACTTTCTGCAAGTACAAGACGTGGTGGAATTTGTGGAGTGAATATGTAATTTATGTGTATGATGAGGTAAAGCTTTCCAAACATATGAATATGTAATTAATTTTTGTTTTTAAGAAATTTCCCAAGAATTTAATTTCTATATTGTTGGGGATAATAAACCCTGCAGGTTAAGTCTCCTAAAGTGGATTCTGGAATGGACTGAACTTATTTTAAGTTTTGTATGAATGACAGTAACCAAAGTCAGCAGATTTCAGCCTTTAGACTCCTTTTTTCTTTTTTTTTTTTGCCCTCACATTTTCCACTGTTTATTTCAGCAGAGCTGATGCATGACAATAAACATTAAGAAGTAGCAGAAACAGATTAGGAAGGAAGTCTAGAAGAAAATCAAAAGAGAACAAAATATCATCTTGTGCCAGCATTAGGCAGTTCAGTCACGCTGCAGTTTTTTGTGGAACTTAACTGATGTGAGAACTTCCCTCGTTATGCCCCATCACTTTCTCTGCCTATCTCAGGGTGGCACGAGGGCTGCCAAGAGCAGATTTGCCATGTCTGCAGTCCCCAAGAACTGCTCTTGGAGTTGTTGGAGTGTGCCAGAAGCAATGAATATTGCCTCACACAGAGTAGGTAATCACAGTGAGCCTTGGCCATGATGCTGCCTGCTGCAAGCTCCAGTTTCCATGCAATTATCCTAATTTCTGCTAGTTTGTACCTTATTAAAACCTGGTTGTGAATCTGACAAAGGCTTCCAGAAGGAAGCTGTTCTAAGCCATGACAAAGTTCTTTAGCTAATTGCCTTTATTCTAATATTAATTGGAAGGGATCATAGTTATCCATGTTTTCTAAATGCCTGTTAATGAAACCTTTATATAAATTAATCTCCTTATGAAAACTTTCCCAAAAGAGGAGTTTAAAAATAGACCCTTTAGAATTTTTATCCATTCTGTTTGCTTTGCAACTTCATGCTACACACAAGCTTCTCTGACCAAAAAGAAACTCAGAAATTCTGTTCAACTTGAGTACTTCTAAAAGCTACCTCTGGTTCTACCATGTGTGACATTTAAATTGTGGCAAGTTTTATTTCTTTTATTATTTTATTCTGTAAGCATTTTATTCAGTAAACACAAGATGCTTTTTGAAGCTTCTGCACCATATTAGAATTGAAATATTTAGAGCATGTTTCACTGAAAAGAACTGAATGAGTTCTCTAGGCATCTGGTTTGCTTTGGATAATTATTGCCCATTTTAAATATTTTGGTGTTCTTGTATTTTGGGTTTTTTTTAAAGGAGCTTCATTGTTTTCAAATAAAGCAATCTTTGACAGTGAAAAGACAGAAGATCCTTAGTCTGTGCACTGCAATAGGATAAGGCTCTAAAGGTAATATGGTTCTTGGTGGGGGGGAAGCAGCGGCACCTACTTGAGGGGCCTGGATAGATTAAAAATCTGAGATTTTTTTCTCTTTGTCATTAATGTTTAGAGTATGTTAGAACATTATCACTCATTTCCATACTTTGCTATTGTTTTTGTAGGAGAGCCACCATAATGGCAGATTCAAGTCACCTGCAGTGTAAATAATGCAAGAATGGGTTCCCCCCATTTTTGCAACCTTATAAGTTATGAAAAAGCCAGAATAAATCTAAGTTTATAAAACTCTTCAACTCTGTAAAATAGTGACATGATCTCATATAATTTGTGATTGATAAATCTGGGATGCAAAATAAGCAACTGCACTTGGCAATAAAGGTAAGAGTTTTTTAGGTGAGTGAGTGAGTGAGTGATTGTACAGGAGCATGGAAATGCTCTGTGGGATTGCTTGTGTGACTGCACCCATGAGTCAGGCTGTATTTATGTAGCTTAGATGATGATCTGCCATACTGCTGCTGAGAAGAAAAAAAAAATAAATTAACAAAAAAAATTAAAACACTTTCCAGATTTTGAGTCAGAGTGTCTCCTGATGAAAAGTGTTAATGTTGACTTTTCAAATTGTATGTCTGTTTTCATATCTCTAGGGTTTTAGTGAGTCTGTACTGAAATCTGTCCCCCAGGGTGTGAAGGATTTTTAGCACTCACTGTGTGTATTTTGATAGAACCTGTAGATTGCTGTAATATTTGATGTAAAAAGGCTGGACAAGGCTGTGATCTGTGTCATCACAGTTGCATGCTGTGCTAACATGGCAAAGGTCTGATGTATGAAATTTGGAGTAGTATAATCTCATAGATTTTACTATTTATTAGCCCTTTTAAAAGTAGGTATTTTAAAAGAATGGAATCTTATTTAAATGTCTGAAACATGTGACTACAGAGCTAAGTAAACAAGATAAATTGCCTCTTGGCACTCTAATAAATAAACCACTAAGGCCATTAAAGCTACATGAGTCATAGAGCCATAATGAATTTACTTGAAACTTAGGAAAATAGAAATTTGTTTTCTCAGGACCACTGATTCAGTCTCTCACAGACCTCCCTGGCTAAAGGGTTGAATGCCAAAGGGGAAAAAATCCCACACAAGCAATATTTGATTCCAGTGCAGGGGGCATCCTGAATCTTGCTGTGTGCTCATAAGCAAACTGTTACAGTGAGAAAAGGTTCAGGGAAGCAGTAAGAAAATATATAAAATATATATAAAATGAGAAAGTTAGTGTGAGTTTATCAGCAGGAAAAACCTGAATTTGCATGACACAGACCACAGAAAGCATTCACATGATGCTTAACTGCTCTGAAAAGCTATTTTTAGACCATTGGTGAATGTATAGCTGATGCAGAAAATGCTACTGAGCAATATCTATCAAGGGCCTAAAACTACTGTGCTGCAGATGGCTTTCATTTTTCAGATAAAATGTGTGGACAAGCTGTTTACAATATTTCAAATGGTATTTGCTCATTGATCTCTTCACACTGGAGTGGGAATGCTGCACACATGCAGAACAGGGACACTGCAAGCTTTCCTTGCAGAGGCTGATGCTTCCAAAGGTCCCCCTGGAGTCAGGAGAGGGCAGTTTGGGGGGCTGAGTGGGGACATGCTCCAGACCCTGCAGCTGCTGCTGAACAGGAATACAGATTAACAGAGCTGACAGAGTTTGTGGAGATGTCAAGTCAATCTCCATCAGGATTTCAAGCACAAGGCAAATGGGTGCAGACAGACATTGAACGTGCTCCAGACATTGGCCCCTCTCTCAGCCGTTACAAAACAGAGAACATTTAAAACTTGCTTTTTCTCAGCCTGAGGGGAAACCCATGGTAAAAGGTACCTTCAAATACATTCTGGCAGAATTTATATTAAATAGGGACACATTCTGACTCCCCAAATTTGATTAAAAAGCAACAAAACAATAAGCAAGAGAGAGTTTAATGAAATGTAAAAAAATGCATCATCCCTATGTTTTATAAATGTAAGCTCTTATTTGCAAGCCCATAGAGTATTCTAGATTCTATTTGTTTGAATACTACTTATCTTTCTTATAATTGCTTAGGTTTTATGAATTCATTTTTATTTTTCCACAATTTCAGTCTTCCTAGAGAACTGTCTGGAAAGCTGTGAAAGATGTAGTGGGTGTATATCTCAACGTTCTGCCATTTCTGCTTAGAAATAGTGGCAAGGTTTTTTTTCTTAAAACCTAACCTCCAGCCTTCCTCCTGGGAATCACAAATTGCATGTTGGTGTTTCAAAGGGCAAATAAGCCTCCAAGAAAAGTTTTTAAAAAAAAATCTCCTGTGGTTGGCCCCAAGAAGCCTGCTGTTTTCCAGGAATGCTGGATTAGTTTGTGATCTACAGCTCCCTGTTTCCTTACAGCTGTGCTTTTTCCCACCCCCACCTTATGCAACAGCATCACAGGACTTGAGCTCTGACTGGAGCTGATCTAAGGTTACACTCCTGGAAAGCACCACTTGAGGACTGCCAGGAGAGCACAGCAGGAGTTTGTGGGGAGTTTGTTCCTGTGGGCACCCAGGGAAACAAGTTCTGTGCATACTAAGACCTGAGCAAAGGGGAGAAAATTCAAGATGTAGTAATGCCTCAAACACTTTTTTAAGGGTTATGTTGGTACAATCCTGTAGTCTACCTTTTTTATCCAACAAGCTAGTGACTTGTTTTTATTCTGGTGTTACAGTTTTTGTCCCATTAGTGCATAAGTACATGGTAGAAAACCTTTGCCAAATTTAGAAAGCAGGCAAACAGTGCCATATCTTTATTTTATAAAAATAATTTCTTGCTAAAATTCTTGCATGCTGCCCTGAGATTGTCTTCTATAAACTGCCTTTCCAAAGCAGTTTTGTTAAGGGAAACTGGTTACCTTCCAGTTGTACTGCTATGTTGGATATTTCCCAGTTTTTGTACCACAGTAGGTATGTTGAGATAGAAACAGAAAAATGCTTCCGTATCTTTTTCAGTCTCTTGGTGTCATTGGATGTCAGGCCATTCCTTTATGTTCATAGTGAGATTTAGACAGAAATAAGATTTTATGTATAAATTGCATCTTTTTATTATAGTGTTATTTATTATATTGTTCCACTGCTCTGGATTCCTCTCTTCTCTTTCAGCTCTCCTCTTCCTCACCCCAGCAGTCCCTGTGCCCACACCAGAATCATATTTACATAGTCACAGCCACATTCATTAATCTGGGCTCTTGAACAGAGTTTACAGGACTTAAAGGAAATTTAAAGGAAACTTAAAGGATTTAAAGGAAATCCTGTCCTGAATCCCATTTGATAGGCCTTAGTTGGGTTGGGTTTTTTTTCCCCCTCAAGCTTAAATTGGTTCCTGTGGAGTGTCTGCTGAGAGGGAAACCAAGTTTCCAAACAGCATTGCTGTAGGACTTGTTTGAAGCCTTGTTTGAGAGTTTTAACCTCATGAAAGGCAGACTAGATACTTCCAATGAATCAGTCCCAGCTTCCCATTAAAGTCTGTCTGGAAGGACTTTCTTTGTGTGGCTGCCATCATGGTCCTCAGCAGTTCATTTGCTGAGGAGATGCTGCTTGAGGCCGAGCCAAATGTACTCCTGCTTTCCACAGGGCTGTCTCAGGACCAGTCTGTGGCTATGGCCAATTGAATACACATGGAAAAGTGAATTGCTGCCCCACAGACTTGGCTGCCTCCACCATCCCAGCTCTGCCACCCACACAATTCTTCATGACCAGTATTCCTGATAATCCTGTGGATTGCTGAAGGCCCATATGCCATGTCCTAAGAATTCCAGAAAAATTACCAACAGCGGTGCCTCCTCCAAATTTATGTATTGACTCAGGGTAAGGCCACCATCCAAGCAGACTGTAAAGCTTCCAGTTTAATCCCCAGCACTGACTGATGAATTAATTTCTGCATGGGCCACTGCCTCTGTCATGGCAGTCGCAATTCCTGGTAACTCCAGGTCACTCAGGATCCCGTGCAAGCAGTTCTCAGACGGTTTTTGTGGTCCAGGCCTTTGCACAATCTTCTTTTCTCTTCAGCTGCATTAGGTATAAGCAGCTTTTCTTGTGAGTCTTTGTGGTGTGCCCAGGGGCTCTCCTGACCTCTGCTGAGGGTAAAACACTCTTCAGTCAGCGCTGTCTCTGTGGAGAAAAGGGCCATGTGTGCCACAGGGATGTCACCTGTCCCTGCACAGACTGCCAGGCCTTGAGCCGGGCCAGCTCACGTTCCAACAGCTTTGTCAGCTCCCTGGAAGTTGTGGCTGGAGCTGGTGTCTGGACAGTGTGGCTGGGCAAAGTGCAAGCACAGAGGCTGGCTGGAGAGAAGGTTGGGATGGGGACAGAAATGACAAGCTGTCACATTAGCAGCCTGTTAGTGTAATTAATAGGGAGAGGCACAGGAAAGACTTGCAGCTGAGGACAGTGCAGGGAAAGGCAGGAGGGAAAGCTGTACAATTCTGTTGTTCAGTCGCTTTCCATCTTGTGTCAGCGTTTTCAGCAGCTGCCAGAGAAGCACTGAACCGCATTCTGTGCGAGGTTATATGTGCACAGCACAGAGATGTTGGACTTCTGTAGCACTGGGGCATCCATCCTCTCTGCCTTCCCAGTTCTTGCTGCCTGACTTAACATCCAGTGACTGATGAGTTTAGAGCTCGTGCTTTCCTTCTCCACTCAGTCTGTGCGTCCAAATCAAGGAAATTTTAACTGCAAGGAACCCCTTGCTCAGAGGGATACAGATTTGTGGTGGTGAATGGGAGTATGTTTTTATGTGACCCTTTCATGGATTGTTAGGCATTTAATTTAATTGGTATTGTTTCACAATAGCTTTATTCACAGAGTATAATAAATTTCAGTGTGACAGTGGTTCTCTCTGTGATTGTCCCATAGGTACCCTTAGAGATTTTACAGATAATGTAGACACTTTGCTCCCCCAGGCTTGGCAGACATCTCCTCCCTGGAATAATTAGCAAACACATTTCTAATCCCATCCCCAGGAAATTTAGTTAGTTCTTGTTTTCCCTTTCTGAAAGAAAGAAAAAATAAGTATACATGTCATAATTATATAATTGTCTCTGCCTATGTGAAATCAACCTGCAGTTTGGAAAAGAAAAATTTTTTTCTAAGAATATGGCAAGACTGGCTTATCAACACTGTAAACTCCAGCTCTTGTCTTTAATCATGCAAATATTGAATGTGTTTAAATTGAGATGCTTATATATAGGTCTGTATATACCTATATATACCATATATGTACCTTCCAACAAAAAAAAAAAACAAAAAAAACCCCAAAAAGTCTTTTGGAGAAGCCCACAATATCACAGTAAGTAACCACATGAAATATGTGTAAGAGCTGTGGCCTTCCTTGCTGCCTCATCAGTGATGCTGCAATCTACCAGCTTAGAAACTCTAATGACTTTATTTATGTACATACACCCTTATATGTATTTCTTATTTGATACATTGCTTATGCCAACTTTTCTTTGTGGATGTGAATAGAGTAGGAGAAAATCAAAATTTTTTTTTTTATTTACTCTAGCATTTTCAATGAAGAACAAAGGGAAATTTAAGAGAAAGGGATCAAGGATGCAAAGTTCTTGCTACAGGTTGAGATGTGTTGTGGTAGATGTGTGACAGATGCTGTTGTTCTGAACTGGCTAACGCAGCCTTACATAGAAACAAAAAAAATATTACACATCAGGGAGTTACAGTGAAAGGGCAGTTGTGTCAAAATTAACACCACATTTTGAAAAGGTTTTGTTGGAAGGCAACTCAGTGCATTACACAACTAAAACAAAGCTAGCTCATGTGCAGGATGTGTTCTCTCTTCCCCGTATCTGTTTTCAGATATGAACATCCTAGTATCTAGGTTTTATTAGACAAATTGTTAACAGTAGGAAGAGTTGTTTGCTAATTTTCTCACTGAAATCATCCCGAGAGTCTTGTGTTCCAAGGAGAGCCTGTGTTGTGGTAAATCAGGGGTGAGCCACAGAGAAGTGAGTACACTCCTCAGTGTGACTGACTGGTAAATTTGCCAGAACCAGCATCTAAATGTACCATGTTGTAAGTCCTAGACCTCCTTAACTAAAATTGCTCTTTCTGATTCACACAGAGCTGCCACTGAAAGGACAGGGTAATGGAGCAAAGAAAAGGGGGGAATGGCTGCTTTAGGAAAATAGGAAAATAACATGATTAAGATGTTACTCTTTCTTCAAATATACCCAGAACAAACAGTTAAAAATTGCTCAGAAGGCTTTTTTATAATCTAATGGCATGAGCATAAATTTAATTTTATCCTTTACTAATACATTTGATCTAGCCACAGAAGTATGTAGGTCATCTACAGCCAGCATTTTCAAGGCAAAAACCATCAAAAGTGATAGAAGCGTTCCTTGGTGTTTTTTCTGTTGAGCTGAATTACTTTGCTCTGAGTTGATGTTTCAGCTGTCTTTAGATATCTATTTAGCAAACTTTAACCTAAGTTAATTTCATTAATACTTCTAGGCTGCAGTGTTTTTTGGTCAGATGTTGGAGAACTTTCTTACTTCTCATGATATCTGAACTCAGCTATGAGTAAAGCTTTCAGTGCGGTCACTGGTAATCTGACCTCCTTTCACATGACATGACCACAAACTGAACTCTGCAATGAAGATTTTACTTTTATCTGTGATCTGAAGTGATACCAAGTTTCCATTGTTTCTGGAAAAACTCAAATCCAAGCTAAACTCCAACATGCTCTGTGGTTTTGATCTAAGTCAGAACATGCAGTTTGCAAATCTCAGGCTGCTCTGCTAGGAAAACCCTGACAAGCGTCTGCTTTGTTTTACTTACCAAAATCCTAGATTATTTTAGTCACTGCCCAAGCTTTTGGCACACCAGGGGAGTCAAATCAGGCCTGTCCCTTTTCTGTACTCTTTTAGCAGCTTGGCAGAGAGAGAGGCTCATACTGAATTGGTCATCATTCACTCTATGGCCATGCCACAACAGCAGTGATTTGTTATTTTTTGGGATGTCCCATCCTACCTAAACACACAGCAAGAGGGATGAGATACCTCCACATGAAAGCAGACCACAGAAACCCTTCCAAACCACACAGGTGCCACAGACTCTGGCCTCCAATAACTGCAAACAGAAATAACCTCAGAAATACCTCAGAAATACCTCAGAAATAACCATGTCTCAGCTGAGCAGGAAGGGTTTCACCCCCCTGTGGCATTGCCAGGGTGGGAGGCCCTGCAGGAGCTGGCCATGGCACATACAGAAACCACAGCTGGCTTTGTGTTAGTGGGGAGTGCAGCAGTGCTCGAAGGCAAAGGGGAATTTAGGGGAAGCAAAGGGGGATGAGGGGAGATGTCAGCTTCTCTGGCTCCTGATCTCTGCAGGGTAGCATGGAGTGTGTCCCCTGGGGAGTGACAGTGACATCCTGTGGCTCAGCAGGACTGCACTGAGAGCCTCAGGGGATGTTGGGAAGCAGCAATGTCCTTTCTCATCCAGGTTTGCTAACGCTGCAATGATGGGGTTTGTTGGTGGGTCGAGTTGGCATTTGGGTTGGGTTTTCTGTTTTAACAGATGAGGAAGTGATCTTCCCACGGGATTAGGAGTGAAGAAATCTAAAGGGAGGAGAGTTGGGCAGGAATATTTCCTTTATGGGAAGGGAGGACAGAAATGAAGAAAGATGAGTTGGAGAAGACAGCTAGGAAGAGCTCTGGGGAAAACAGCATTGCCTCTAATCTATAGATCTCACTACAGCTATAAAGAAAATAATTGAAACCACTTGCTCTTAAACAAGCAAATTTAAATCCTTTTAAAGACAACAGCTTTTGGAGTTAGAAAAAAGATATAATGAAAGAAAAAGGTGTCATAATAAGATATATTATTATTTTATGCTGTTTTAAAATACTTGTGCTTCCTGACATTATTTTATTGCAGATGGAACAGGAATTAGAAATACTCCTATCAGAAGAGTCCAGTATGGAATCCTGGCTCTTTCAAGACACTGAAACATCTGTAGGCTACGTTGTCCTACTACTTTAAAGTGTGGGATAAAATCCCAATAACGTGTGAGCAGAGTGCACCTTATTTTAATGCTGAAACTCTCATGTAGGCTCAGAAATAAGCTGCACAGTTGTGAACAGCAGGGAAAGTTATCATTTCAGCTTGCTAAAATCCTAAACTGACCGAGGATCTTCAGTCCAGTTGTTTCTGTTTCTCTGGATGATTGTCCATTTAATCCTGCTGTTGTACATCTCTGCAGTAAAGCATGTCACACAGCTGCAGTCTCAAACAATTACATTTACAGGCCCCCAATCCCAGCAGGAGCCTGCAGTGTTCCAGAGCAGCCTTTCCAAAGGATTGCCTGGTGAAATGCTAACCATGGGGTAGTCAATTTGACTTCTACCACATGCAGATGGCTCTTGTGTGGTTTCCTTTGCTGCAGCAGCACCCTGTGTCAAGGTGCCACTGCACCAAACTACCACATGAAAAAAATGTAGTGATGTGCTGATCGGCTTCTTCTATTTGGATGTTAGTTGATTTTTATTTTATTGATGTCCTTTGGGAAAATACAATATGTTTTTTTCTCAGACTGCTTTGGATCTAAAACTAATATTGCCACAGATTATTAAATTATCTGGGCACATCTGCTGTTTCCATCTGTTAAGAGAAAGTGCAACTTCCTGCTTTTATTTTATATGTGTCATTATGTGGTTCACTCTGAAAATTTTCTATCTGGAAAAGTCCTTATGTTACAAACCTGAGACTTGAAAATTTACCATCAATAAAAGACATCCCTGTAAGGTGTGACCCCACTCAGATATCCTTACTGTGTAGATTGATTTTTTTCTGTGTTTTTCCAGTGGTTTTCTCAGGATTCAGTTGGAATTTAGAATCCAAATTCCACAGAAATTCAGTGGAAAATACCAGATTGTGCAATATTGGCAATGGAGAGAGACAGGGACAACTGACTGGTGATCAGAATCCAAATTTACTGTGGGCTACATATGTTTATATACCATTCTAGGAAAGCTAGTAATTTTTTACTGCAATGATTAGGTTAAACATCATACAAACAAACTTACACATTTTTGCAGCATCTCTTCTACTTGATTCAATCTTCTTCCCTGTTGCCAGTCTGATTCAATCTTCTTGCAATCTTCAAAGCTCTTTTTGTTCTTGCCAAGGCATCCTGATTATCAAATCTCTTATGCTAATCAGGTCCAAAGTATTTTCTGACTTTGCAATAGCATAACTAAGTTTAGGTGGGGCAGTGGAGAGACAGAGGTGCAACTCAGAGATCTGCAGGAAGATGTTTGTATATTTATACTCAATCTTTGTGGGTACTTTGAGCCATTTGAACACTTTCAATCCTTGCCTGACCCCTGGGTTTAATCTGACTGCCTCAAGGACTGGTTTGTGCATCCTCCTGCTACAATCAGCCTTTTCCCTGGGTGCTCTGGGCTGGGGATTTAGCCACATCCAGTGACTGCAGGCACACAGCCCATGCCAGGCCTCCAAGGAAATGCTTGGATGAGCTGTTTGGGCCATCTTCTTCCATGCCTGGACAGAGGAAATTGAAGCCTGAAGGGAATATTTTGATTTGTACGAAATCTTTGAGGGCTTTGTTTGTTTTTTGGTTTTTTTTCCCCATGATTCAGGATTTGAAGGCTCCCCTAAACCTGCTGGAGGTGATGTCAACTCTTCTGTATCTGATCATGCTTTTCCACCAGGGAAACAAAAATAAAAATAAAAACAAAGAGTTCCAGCTGTAAAGAATACAGCTGGAAGTAGACAGAGCTGGACACTTAGATTTTTTGATTTTGAGGGAAAGCTTCAGAAAACAAGGCATCTACAGTAAGCAGTCTTCTAAAACCCAGCCTTACTGGGTGTCATGGTGCCAAGTGTTGGGTTTTCCTGATGGTACCAAAGGAGATATGAGTTACTTATTTATTTGCTTTTAATCCAAGCTGAGTAAAGGGTCCTTTTCCATCTATTTTAGTAAATAGTGGATTTCCTCACTGTTGTGAGGCAGAGATGGAGTATTATGCCACAAATCAAATTCCTGAGGTGTGATTGAAAAACCAGCACTGCCACTCATCCATACCTCTCATTAGAACCATAAACAAGATAATTAAGACCACCCTGCTGCTAGAAAAAAAAAAAAATTAAAAAATAACAATGGCAACAGCTCATGGAGTTAAAAAGAAAAAGAAGTGTAATGATAAAATAGTTACGCTTAGAGATACTTTACCAGGGTTTTCTTGATTTGGAGACCTGCACAATAAAACTCCCCCATGACAATTCCCAATTTCTTTTCTCATGTAATCATTATCAGAGGCTTCAAGGAATTCTGTCTTCCATATATATTGTGAATCTTACCATGTAAACTATTGTTTTAATGAACCTGTCATACTGTTTTATATCAATCTATCACTCACATCTCTTGTTCTACCAGTACCTGATGGAGTCATTAAATAATAATTTTGCTCAGGTTCTTTCATTAATTTCCAAATCACTTGTCTCCCACTTAGCTTGAATCAGAATACCTCACCTGAACTGTCCCATTAATCCACTTTCAGGTTGCTGTCACTGCAATGTTGGCATGTGAGTGACTCTGTGAGCCAGAGAACGCATACTGGGAGAAACCTGAGCAGAAAACATGTGCAGTGATGAGTAACATCCAGAGAGTACCAAAAAATTGATAATGTAAAATAAAGTAAGCAAATATAATTATTTCAGTCTTACAGTTGCATCTGCTTTCAACTTAAACACCGTAAAGAAATGCAGTAAGTATATAAAATCACAAGTGAGATAATAATATAAGAACATAAGAATATTTACATTTCCATGCTTCTAGAAAAGTAGTCTGTACTTCTTATGCTGTATCAATTTTATAAAGGATCTTGTAACCAAAACAGGAACTCTGCATAATTGTGTATTCAAATATTTCAGTAAAAACATGCAAGAATTAAATCCTCTAGGATTATCTAAATTAAATTTTTTAATTTCTTATAACATTTCTGTTGAACCTTATTAATCTTTTTATTAAAACCACAGAAGATTCCCATAGAGAGTCAGTTGTAGAAAAACTCCACAGCATTGCAGAGATTACCACAGTTAATAACAGCCATCCTATACAATCTCTCATCTTCATCCAGATCTCCATTTAAAGAGTGAATACTTGGAGAAGTTTTAGACAGCTATGCAAAAAATCTGCAGTTTCTGGGTCATGGCTTCTCTTTTTTTAGTCTCATTGTTCAATTTAAATAATTTATTTTCCAGTTTTCTCTTGCCTCTTAAAAATTTTGTTCATGAAAATCATCAAGCTAATTTCTTATGAAAGCAATGATCTGCTTCCAGAAGATTTACTAAATTACTAAGCAAACGAACAAAGCCCATTTCTCTTTTTGAGTAACAGTTTTCTGTATGTTGTTCAGGAAATAAGTGATGTCAATCTGGGGAGGGAAAGAAGAAAGAAGAAAGTTATAAAATGAAGAGATTTCTAAAATCTGTGTGAAAAAGAAGGTGCTGAAATTCTCGTAACAGGAATTCTAGACAGGAACTGGGATCTAGGACAAAATTTTGTTGGATACTTTGCAGGACCAGAACAAAACCCTGATAAAATAATTAGAGGTTGGCCAGTCAGTGCTTTTCAGAATGAATGTGTAGAAAGCAGATTATCTTCTCACGTCCTGGAGTTTATAGAGAATCCAAAGCAGTCCAGTTGAAGCAATTTGAGAACAGAAGACAAAACATATCACATGTCGTGTTTGTCACAGCATATACAAACCAGAACAGCAGTCACCCTCTGTAGGAAGTGTGTGGTGGTTTGGAAGTGCCAGAAGAGAGATCAGTGCATTGGCTGACACGTGACAAGAGCACTTCTAGTTTAGGAAGGGTGACAGGATCCCAAGTCAGCCAAGATTTTGAGATCTGTCTGCACCCTTGTTCAAAGCAAACAGGCAAAAACAAAAAATCAGATTTGTTTGTGTAATATGTGGAAGAAGGTCATATATGAAACAGGAAATTCAAAAGAAGGAGATAAAAATAAAAAGATCTGAACACAGCCTTTGCCAGCCCTCTTTGACTTTGAAAGAGAGCATGTGTGCTTTTTCTCTGCTCTCAGTTAAGAAACCTATTGCAAGAAATTTTACAGTGTTCCCTTATGGAAAAAGCTTCTTGATATCCCCACTGAGGCCTTGCCATGGCTCAGTGTCCTGCCTTTGCCCCGTGGCTGCTGCCTGCAGATACATCAGGGTATCTGCAGGGGTCCATGGACACGAGCTCCAGAGCATGCTGGAATTGTTATTCCAGTAGAAAATGGGAAGTTTCTTGATATTAAACTGAACAGAGTTCAACCTCAAGTGATATCAGTGATGCCAGGAGCAATGAAATTAAGAGGACAAGAAGAATCAAAAAGTCATCAGCTCCAGGGGGGGCTGGAGGACTGGATCAGAAGGACTGGGGGCTCTAAGTGACCTTTGGGCAAAAAAACTCATAAAAAGATTGCTTTTAGCCTCAGTTGTAGAAATTTCAAGTTGAATCCAAGGATGTGAAATATCTGATAGCTGAAGCTCTTCCTTGTGTGTGGCAAAAATGTACTGATTTGAGGAGTGAGAAACTACATGTCTCAAGTTTATGCAAAAAATATAAACCTGTCTAGACTCCAAACTGCAATTTCTGGAAGCCCTGTGAAGGACAAGACACAGTAAAATGGATTGAATTTATTAGAGTAGTCATAGTCATTAGACTACAATATTAGTCCTTAGCAGTCCTAGGTGGATTTTTGGCCAACAACAGTATTGATTCTGAGAAAAATGTGATTAAATTGCCATTTAAGGGTCATTTAAGGATTGGGATATATAATAGATGGCTTACATTGGCCCTAAATAAACAGCAAACGTCAAGGAAATTATTAAGGCTTTTGGTTGTGCCAAAGATTATAAAAAAAAAATCTCTAAGGAGACCATGTCAGTACAGTTCCTTGGAATAAGTACAGATAAGCTTAGGCTGGGGGGGTCTGGGGGGAGGGGGAAGAAAAGAGGTATTTGGCTTAGTCTCAGACAGTAAGAATATATTTTCAAGACCTTCTTTAATCAAATCCACTTTTGCTGTATGCAGTGTGTTTAAATGAGTGTCTGACAGATGGCAGCAGTTTAGTGAACAACTTCACAGGTATTTTTTGTAGCACGCGGTAAATTCAGAGTACTTTTATCTTCAATCTAGCAGGTTGGTAAGGAAAAGATGTTCAAACAATTACTTACCAAAATATTAAAAAGGCAACAAAGCAACATGAATATTTTGGTCAGTACTGAGGCACGGTGTCAGTTCTGCACGATCCCCAGGGAGCACAGCAGCATCCAGCAGAGGAAAACACAAGAGGCTGAGGTCCAGGAGCTTCTATTTGATGCCAGCTGTATCTGTGGCAGCCTGGTGGGAAGCAGCTGTGCTTTGTGCCAGGGTGTGAGGGTGCCAGCACTCATGGAGTGAAGGCACAGGGGGCTGCAGGGCTCGTCTGTGTCTGCCAGCATTGGTGTGCAGCTGCACCCAGCAGTGCTGGCTGCTGTGGGCTGTTCACAAGGAGCAGCCTGCAGAAGAGCTTTTAGGTTGTTTTCTGTGCTGACTGTGACACGTTGGTAACTCAGATATTAATGTGGTGCTTGGCAAGAAGCAGGCCAGCTGGGTGGGATCTGGGCCTTTGGGATGGCACTGGAAAAGGAGCTGGTGGAAGCCTCTCTGGTAAGGGAGGGCAGGGTAAGGGGATGCTTCAGCTGTGCAGGGGCTGCAGGTGCAGATAGCTCAGTGGTGATGAACAGGCAGGGAGTGGAAGGACAATGAGCACAGAATGCAAGGTTCTGGCAAACTTCTGGAATGCACATTCTTCTAAGGTCTAATTTTTAGTTACCTACAAAGTGTCTTGTCCCTGCCTCCAATGTTCTTCCTTGATTTCTTTTAGAGCTTTCACACTCCTCTGCCCTTGCCTGGGCTCTCCTTGCCCAAATTGTCATATCCCCTTCTTCCCTCCCTTCCAAACTTTCTCTGCCTCTCCAGGAACTGGTCATTTCCTCAAAGCCTTCAGCCTTGCACTATGGTAGTGACTTTTAGTTCAAGGGTGAGTTTTTAATGTTATTAACCTCTTTTAAATAGGGCAGACAAGAAGAGTATAGCATTTAGACCAATTTTCTTATTTTCTTTCTGGGAATAAAAATTGTATGATCACCCACAGTGAGAAATCAAACAGCTTAATGATTTCTCTGGCTGAATAACCTTGGATCATTTTTTAATATGACCGGTTGATGCATTGCACATCCCTCTGTCCAAATGGAAAACAACATAGTCAGAGGCCAGATTTGCAGCTGATTTAAATTGGCATGGTTTGATTTTATTCAACTGAGTTTTGAGAAGAATCTAACTATGCATCCAACTCTCCATCCTGCTTCCTGCTATCAAAACATTATTCTCAAAAAATATATATAGATAATATATATAGATATATAATTCTATATTTTCCAATTAATAGACAAATTAGATTAAGGTGAGACCTTAATTTTAACCTTTTTTATTGGTAGAATAAAAATGTCATTAAAAGAGAATACTAAATTTTAATAATAGTCCAAATATAATTTCATAATCCTATTTAAAACACATACGATTAATTAATGCAAAACTCATCAGGAAGTTCAGTTTGCAGAATTTTTTAACAAGATCTCTGCAAGTGGGCAAACAAAGGAATATTATTTTTATCATAATGATATAAATTCTACACTCATACTAATTTGCTTAGTGAAAACCTAGAGAAAGTGTTGCATGGGGGTGGTAGAAGACTGCCTGCTGGATCATCTGCATCCAAAATACTCTGCAGTTTCCTTCTCCTTCTCAGGGAGGTGCTGATGCCTCAAAGAAGCATCAGACAAAAATAGATCATTAAATTTTGTCAGGAGGAAGTTCTGTCCCTTTCAAATGTTCAGCAACCCTCATTTTTGTATACAAATAGGATCTGCTTCTTGTAATGTAAGTTTATGCCTTTCCAGTTCTTATTTTCTGTGTAACTCTTGAACTGTCCCTTTGTGACATCAAACTCAATGATCAGCCCCATGTTAAGGTGTCAGTGGCTGGGTAAGGAGTGGGAACACTAGGACTGGAAGATGGATTCCAAACTGCAGTGAAGGAAAATGAGAAAACTTGGAACTGCCTCTCTTGTTTTTACAAATGATTACCACCTATGTTTGGGTCTTCCATGAAAATATGAGCCCTAGGAGCCATGCATACAGAAAGAGGGCGGGAATAAAAACTGCTTTACTGACTGCAGCTTGATTTTTGTTGGAGTTGGGTTTTTTTCCCTGCAGAACAGCCCACAGAAAATGAAAACAGTGTTTATGTGTTCAGCTGCAAAAAAATTACCATTATTTGCCATGAGAAGGTCAATGTGTCCGGGAGAGGAACTGATCTAGCAACGATTGTCTGCTGTCCTTCTTTCCCACCACCATGGGAAAGCTGTCATTAACAGTCTGGCTTTGTTCCTTGCTGGGCACAGGACCAGAGTGGGGACCCTCACACCCATCTCGGGTAACACCAGCCTCTCAGAGAACACCACACAGTTAAAGTCCCCCTTTCAACCACGCCTGCTTAGGAAAAAAGGCACAGTAAAGACACGTGGATTTTCTTGTACATGTCAGTACTTTAAGGGTCATTACATAAGCTGGCACCAATGACTTGGCTTTCTAGTCTCTGAGAATTGTGGTGACCATCTGTAAGATCTGAGTTTTGCAGCTGTATTCAATAAGACAGTGTTGGACTAAATCTTGGAAAAAAGTGCCTAATGCCAAACTGTCTATCACTGTCAATTTGGCTGTGCTTTAAACTTACAAATATAAATTTCCCTGAACGGTTGGGAAAGAGTAATAAAGTCAAAATGTCTCATTAAGCAATACATGCCTCAGTCTAATGAATGTATCACTCAGGAGATAAAGGATGAAGCATAATTAATGACATGTGATAACACCAAGATTGTCTGGACCACACTGACCTGTCTTTCAACTTCAACTCTTAGAAGAAAGAGGTTGCTTTACATAAAAAGAGCAAGTTCATCCAGGGCTTGTCCAGACCAGCACTGCCAAATAAACCAGATTATGGCAGTGGTGTCATGCAGATAGCAACTTTCTGTAAGCAAGCCTTCCACAAATTTGTTAGACATGAGAAGTTTTCTAATTTACTTTATGAGGCAGATAGGGGAACTGCAGACAAAATCAAAAGGAGCAAGAGCCTCCAAATAGATCAGGCTTAAATCAGTTCTTGAATCTCTGGGAGGAAAAAAGCATATAAGGAAACAAATCTTGACAGTAGTCTTGCTCACTGTTGATGAAATTTAAGGCTGTCAAATGTCTACAGGAAGGTGGGAATGAGGGTAATCCTAAATCATTCAATACCAATGAGATTTTTTCAATTGACTTTTTGGCCTCATATTTAGATACAGCAGATTTTGCCTTCTAATGGTTAAAGCTAGATCAATCCTAACATAAAAGCATCATCTAGTAAAACTCATTGGGGAAAAGAAAGCTGAGTGAATTGTTCTTGTTTACTGGAAAAATTTGTATTGGTAAATATTTGCTGTTGTAACACTTAAGTTGTAAATCTTAGTTAAAACAGAAGGGAAATTAATATTGGTAGATGTAAGCATAAAAGCTAATGTAATATTGATAGTTTTATTTCCTTTCAATTGTTATTTAAATCATGTATCATCTTTTTTGAAAGTGCTGCTGCTATTGGAACTTAATTAGCACGATTAGCCTAAAGTGTAATGGTAAAAAAGTAAACAAATGTAATTCATTTTTATATATTACTTAAGCATCATATTCATGTTATAAAACTGTTAAAAAATACTTCCATTTTGGAAATTTAAACAAAGCAAGCAGGCTAGCTTTTTAAAAATAGAACTATAAACTGCCTTAGGAGGAACTGCAGCTTGCATTAATCTGTGCCTGTGTGTTGTTTAGGTTGCTCCAAAACATTCCACTTGAGGTACAGGTCTGATGTTTTATAGCTTCATTTTACAGTAGGTTCAAACAAAAATATTTTAAAACCATTTTGAGACATATAAATATCTCAATATTAATATAATTATATTAATATTGATATAATGATGATTATTATATATTCATAATATGTAGCGAGTGGAGATTGTTTCTAACTGAGCCAAAAGCAGATTTGGAATTGGGGACAATAAAGTTTGCAGAACAGGCATTCTGACCCTGACTAATGCAATGAAGAAATCTTCCACTATTCTGCAGTTTTCTCATGACAGTCCTCGTATTCCTGGGAGTTTGATTCTAACCAGCAGCCCAGCAATCCCTCCGAGCCATCCTGTGACTTCCTTTGCCTCGCCTGTGAGATCTGCAGCCCGTAGATTTACAGAAGTTTGCTGGGGTTTAGTGAGTTCTAGCTGCCTCTCCCTGCCCTTCTTCCCCCTTCAGGCGTGTGTAGCCCAAAGCACCGTCCCAGCAAGGACGTGCTGGAGAAGCAGAAACAGCCTGTGCAGAGCATCTGTTTGGGAGCCTTCCTGGAGGCACATCCCTGCCGGCTGCTGATGGAAAGCATCTGCAGGAACGAGGAGGGTGTGAGGCATGTGACCTCTCGGGGCTTCATTACTGAGAAGCATTTGCCTGGGTCCTCTCCCTCGCCAGCTGCTTTTACAAAACAACAGGAGAAGCGTGAAGCAGAGAGGCGCTTCTCAAACACCCGCGTACGAATGAATGTGTGGCTCTAATTTACTTGGACCCAAATGATGGCCCCCTTATGTCTGTGAACATGAAACACTGAAAAAAAGTGAACATCTCTGTTTCTGCACAGCAGGAAAGCAGGTAGTACAACGGGGATGTTCAGAGTTTTCAAACCAGAGCACAGATATCAGATCTAGCTGATAGACAAAGGTAGATTTAATATGGCAAATCTTGCAGAGGAAGCCAGCGTGACTGACTGCACTAGAATTTACCTCAACAGCATATAAATAAGCATGCTTATTTTCTAAATAAATGAAAACTCTGCTTATGGTAACATTAGCAGCACTTTACATTGCCAGCATTGTACTAAGAATCCTGCAAAACCTGGTGCAAGACTTATATAACCATGATTAGCACTTTCATCCCACGCAGGACAAAATGAACCTCTGCCAGGTACTGGGCCAGCCTCTATCCACAGCTCAGGGCTGGGTGTACGGGCACTGCATTTGCCACATTCATGTTAACAAGAAAACTACAGTTATCTTGCACAGCAGTGTTTCTGCATTTAGGAGAGGTGTGTTGTAGCTTGCAAAGAAAAACCTTGCTGATGAAGTGGGAGCAGATTTTGTTCAGATCTCAGTATCACTAGCAAGGATGCATTGCAAAAAGATTGCATTTTTCTGCATTTACTCCACAAGAGAGATGAATTTTGTGTGTAGTAATGTATGAAGAGTTTTCATCCATTTCTGTTGCAAGAGTTTTCTAAGGCAACATCACCACAGATGAGAACAGTACCTATTTTCCCTGACTCTTTCCTAAGGTCCTCCATATTGACACAAAAACACATGTATCAGACTGAGGAAATTTCTGTGGTTTGGTGCCAAGATGAGTACAGCAACTTGATGACTACCCAAGACTAATAAAAATTAGGGGTTTAGAAAAGTCTTCCGTATGGCAATAATTGAGCTACCACAGAATTTCCTGTTTGTAATGCAAGGGGATTGTGTGGAAGCTGTTGACAAACATCCTTTTTCTGCTGGGAACCCCTGCATTATGTCTGGGTTTTGAACTAAGTTCTTCCATGCTTTAGCACAAATATGTGATGTGGCCATAAAGCAAGCACGTGAGTCATTTACAATTCTGGGCTACACAGCATGACTCAAAGTATGTGATGAGGCTGGGACCCCGTCAGATAGATGAAAGTTGAAAAGTTGTGTCACTGGGGAGTGACTCCAGAAGGGATAGACTAGAGGTCAGGCTGGAGGAAGAAAAAAAATGCAGGAACCCCAAGGCAGGAGGCAGATAAGGAGAAGCTTCTCTTTTTTTACAAAATGCTGGAAGACACATTGAAAGCAAAGCTGAGAACACAGAGGCTGGACTGTGGCCCAGGCTGAGTCCCACATCCTCAAGGAGTCTAAAACAGACAATATTTGGAGTCTAGACATACCCAGCCGGTTGAGGGAAGTCATCACTCCTTTCCATGTGGCACTTGTGGAATCACATCATAAGTATCGTGTCCCATTTGGGGCATCCAGGACAGGAGGGGTGCTGACAGGAGATGGGGATCCAGCAGAGCTCCACCAAGACAGCTTTGATGGGACCATGTTCATTTACAGAAGGGCTGAGGGGGATGGGTTTGCTCAGCACAGAGAGCACGAGGCAGAGAGCATCTCTTTGCCTCCTTCAGCTCCCTTGGGGACAAATATTATAGGGAGGACAGAGCCAGACTCTTCTTGGAGACACAAAGCCAAGAAATGAGACAGAAAAGTCATGAATTTCAGCCAGGGAAACACTAAACACTGTGCCATACTCCCCAGTGGGTAAGCGGGGAATGAGCCTCACTACATGTGGTAACCAAGGGGTAAAAGTCTCAGCACGAGGGGTAAGCTTCACATTGGTCACAAAGCCAGCGAGGAGGAATGAAGAGTAAAGCTCTTAAAACTTGCCATATTTTTTGGTATGCTATCTTATTGTTATACTTCAGCATCAGAAATAAAACACCCCTGTCTTCAACTCACAAAGTTAAGCACCACCTGTCTCTGTGGTTGCATTTCAAGTGGGGATTGAGTATCTTTGAGGGGATGGTCACCAGCTCTAGTTTGTAAAAAATGAAGAAAAACTAATCCAAATTTGTAATAATCAGATTGTCAAAGTATTTGTACTGCAGGTTGCTCATTGCAGTATTTCTGTGCTTGCAGATGGAAAGCCCAAAAAGGGCCTTGGCTCTGCTTTAAACACAAGTGCAGATGTCAAAATTGTCTGTAGGCTATTTCTGATGTGGCCAAAGAATGCTATCTATAAATGTACAAAGTCATTTCACTGGTATTTAGGCTTTTGTTTATACAGAAATAGACTGATAATAGTATGAGAATTTGTATGTTTATAATTTGCTGGCCTGTTGAAAATTGTTTAAGGGAAAAATCAAGAAGGATGTGTAATAAGCCTGTTCCATTTTATTTCTCTGTCAGATTTCATTTGGGCTGTTTGTTTGTTTGTTGTTTATTTATTTATTTTATTTTCTTCTCAGATGTACTTTCTGCAAAATACTCATGAGATGTATGTTCTGCATGCTTTTGTTTACCCTTAGCTGTCATGACCATTTCAAACACATGCATACTTGCAAGTTGATAGACCTGGTGTACATATTTTGAAAGTCATATCTATTACCCAGAGAGGGTAATTCAAAAATCTTTTTGTGCTTTACAGCCTGGTGTGGTATCTCATTCTTGAGGTATGTTTTGTTTGAAGACTGGCTTTCTTTCCTGTGGTTATTTTGCTAATTCATAAGCCAAAGTAATCCTTGTGCTTAATTTAGTTCCTTTGTTAACAAAACAAAAAGGTTTTTAAATTGACATGTTCCTATTTGTAAAATAGGCTAGTGTTTATTGTCTTCAGCTATAGTGTCCCATGTCATGATCTGCAGCACTTACAGCTTTTTTCTTCTGCTCAGTCCTTTATTATTGGCTCACCTCACTCCAGCACTGTTTGCTAGTAAAAAGCTAGCAAATGGCACTGAGGAAAATGGGGTTTGCTTAGGGGTCAGTTTGGAAGGACACTCTTAAGTTTTCAGTGCTTTCCACTGCAGATTAAAATAAATAAAAGGCACATCCACTTGCATGCATGCTACTCATGTAAGTAAGGGATCTTAAAAGGTCTATTTCTCGTCTGTAAATTGGTTTTATGTGATCAAAGGGGAACTGTGGATTTTATCCTTGCGCTAAATATAGTGACTCCATGGTCTTAAGTCTGTAGATTCAATTAAACTGCCTTAAAACCTTCAATTAACTTTAATTTAAGCTACATGAGGACTTCTAGTTATAAGCACTGTTGGTCAAGAAAATCTTTTTCTCCAAGTTTGATAAAAGCATAAAGAAATGTATTTGTGAGAGGTTGCATATATTCAGGATAGCAATTATTTCTGTCAACCACAGCTAAGTAAAGTATCATGTCTGTTTTTTGAAAGACATCATTACCAAGCAAAGCTGTTATTTTCTGCTTCAACATCCAACAGTGCTTGGATACATTAATGGCTTGTATTGAACACAGATCATTTAATTTCAGATCCTTTTGGCTTTCATAGAAAACTGGCAAATGGAGTAAATATCAAACACTCTTCTGGCCACTAAAGCTTTTTATGAATAGCTATGCATAAACATGCAAGTTTCTTTTGGAGTTCCTCCCTTAATGTCTCAGTCTCATAGAAGAGGGTCAGACCCTATGGAAAATGGGCAAGAATTTGAACCAACAAACCCTATAATTGTCCTGATGGTGTAGGAGGCCAGACCCAGCAATGGGAAAGATGAGGTACTTTTTTTTGCCAGCTTAGATTGCTGAGACCAAGTCAAACATCTGATATGCAGAAAGTCCTCATCATCACCAGAATCCTGCAAATATTGCAACTTCCACTGAAATTGCTTTAGGCAACACAATTCACCCTAGACCACCTCCTATAAAAAAGACTCATATTGAAAGCTCAGGATATATACAGATCCATTTTACAAAACATCCTGAAACAGTGAATTCAATCTTTTTTCATCTACTCTCATTTTTGTGCTTTACTTAATTTGCATTTTAAGTTATTGCATTGAATTTGATAGATATAAAAATACATTCCATAAACTGTATTTTACTAACAAACTGGATACTTCATCTTTATTCTTTTATTTAAAGCAAAAAAACCCAACCAAAAAAAAATCAACTCTAAAAAGCAAACTTGCTATCGGGATGATTATTATTGTTTATAAAACTTAAGAAGTTTAGTGTAGTAAAAGCCAATTAGGTATTTCTTTTGTTTAAATCTTGTCCTAGAGCTGAGAGAAGTTTTGGCTACAAACAAAAAACTCTTAATCAGGATCCTCTTTAGTTGATTGCTTTTATGAATAGGGGATTTCAGTTGGGATGAAAATCTACAAATTCATGTTCCATTCATGACAAAATCCACATGTGCATATCCACTTTGTTGTTTTGCTAAGAGTACAAAGAATTGTGCATGAAAAACTGTAAAGATGTAAAATGGATAATCCAGTCACCAGTGGTAGAGCAGGACACTGGGATTTGTTTGCCTTTGGTTTTGAAAAATAACATTTCTTTAATTCTGTGCATTACTTGTGTTTAAATCACACTGCAAAACACTGCTGTGTGCAAACACAGTCACTGGTCTCCCCACACTGTTCCATTCAAGAAGAGATAAGAGGCATCACACACAGCAAGTGATAGCTGGAGCATTCAGGCCACTTGTAGGATCTGCCCAAATGCTAAAGTGAGAGAGCAGGGCATCTTTTCCTCCCCCATTTGACACTGAATGCTGTCACAGATTGGTGACATGCAGCAGCAAAATCCAAAAGGCAGAAAAAGATATTAGGAAAGATGGATCTGTGGACACAACTGTGTCCTGTGATGAATATGGAATAATTCATGGCTTATAGCTGGTCAAAACCTTTGAGGAGAGGAGAGGACCTTGCTGGGAGATTTTTTTACAGTGAGAATCACAAGCTGACCTGAGGGAGTTTTCTTTATGGGATTTGGTGAACATGGGATTCACTGACCGTATCAGTGAGCACGTTGCTGAGTGCTGAGTGTGGGATAAATAACATGTGATAAAGTCATCCAGTTCCCCAGATAATCTTTGCCAACCCTAATGAACAATAGTATAAGAAAAGAACAATAGCTGGCATGTTAATAGGAAATTTGGCTTATTGCTACTTCTAACTCGGTTGTGTGTGACAGAGATTTTATATTTTTGAACTATAAAAGTGAGGCTTAAAAGAGCAACTCCCTTAAAGGCTGGAAGCCCATGCAGATCATGCAGATGGCGGCTTTGGCCAGTGTGAGGGATGGAGTCTGGACTTGCAGAGCTGCCAGTGCCCCAGGGCTGGACATCTGTTCCTGGTGCCCACAGACATGGTGTGGATTATTCACCTGCTCACCCAATGGGTGTGGGTTATTCACCTGCTCACCCAATGGGTGTGGGATATTCACCTGCTCACTCAATGGGTGTGGGTAATTCACCTGCTCACCCAGTGAGTGTGGGTTATTCACCTGCTCACCCAATGGGTGTGGGTAATTCACCTGCTCACCCAATGGGTGTGGGTTATTCACCTGCTCACCCAACGGGTGTGGGTTATTCACCTGCTTACCCAATGGGTGTGGGATATTCACCTGCTCACTCAATGGGTGTGGGTTATTCACCTGCTCACCCAATGGGTGTGGGTTATTCACCTGCTCACTCAATGGGGCACTTGAGTTTTCTGGGCTGCAGCACTGTGCCTGCCAGTCTGAATCACACTGAAGTTGCTTGCGTATGCAGATTTAGCGGTCTGATGTCCTGCTCTCACCTATGAAACTTACGCATGATTTTCTGCTTGAGATGGCGTTTTTAAGTGCCCAGTTTAACCTCGTGTATCTTCTCAGCCACCTCTGAGGTTCTCATCAGGACTGATCACTGCACTTATCCTGAGTTTGTTCTGTATCCTGCTTTTCCATTATGGACACTGAATTCTGAAGTCCTACACTTAGCAACATTAAACTGTTCCAAATCTGGTTTAGGAGCGTCCTCAGTAAAGTAGTGCTTCATCCAAGGTCTCCAGCATCATGCACAACAAGGCTGCTATCTGAAAAAGTGATCCATTGTTCATTTGGGTAGTATCTTGCTCAAAGACATGCATAGAACAGCTCCATTTGACATGATCCTGGAATTTTTCACAGCAGTTAGTTGAGTTTGTATCCTGGCAGCCAAAGAGATGAGCGCGGATTAGCACATGCTGTTGCCTTGTATAACTGAATAGGTCCTGAAGCTGGGAGTTCCTTGCCATCCTTAAAACAAGGTGACCACATGGAAGGCAGTTTCATCACCCTGAATTTCTTGACTTGAATCAGCCAATGAAGCCTCACACGGGTGTGAAAGCACCTGGCAAAGAGGAGTCTGTGCCAGACTCCCAGGAGCAATGGAGAAGCTATCCACTGGGTACATGGGTAGGAGCTATGGAGAGATGGTGAAGACATGCTTAGGATGGAATGGTCTCTGTCCATCTGCAGACCTCTAATAAAATGTTGTATCAGTTGCTGACTGTTCTTGCATTTTGGGACAGAAATGTTCTGCCTGCTGGCCTGTGCCTCTCACACAGCCCCTTCTCAGCAGTGCTAGGGGTAAAACACAGGGTGGCTTCTGCTGGTGAATTCCTTGTCTCAGGAATATCATCACACTCAGCGGGAACATCCATCACAGCCACCAACAGACATTTCCCAAGTACTCACTGCAATTTGCTTGCCTAATTAAATGGGCAGAATTGCTTCATTCCACTTCTGGCGTAAATCTCTGATAGTTTTATCGGTATCATGCTGTAAACTTTAATGCTGTAATCAGTACAGAACATATCTGCCTATTTTGAGAGCATTTGCAGGGCCAAAATGTTACATTTTTATGTGCAGATGGTTAGATCACTCTCATAGCCTCTTCTCTAAATGGTACTTTATTGCAATTTTAGTTTCTTTGACATCCTCCAGTTGCTAGTGGGTCCTAATTTAATTAAAACATTTTTTTCCTGTATGTCCTTTCACTTTTTTGAGTAAGAATTAAATCCATTAGCTAATAATGTCAGGAATGCTATTTTCTGACATTTCTAAGTGTTAAATCTGCAAACTGAGGACTCTTTAAAGAGTAAATCACTTCAGTGTAGGAGCTGTAGGTGATGAGACCTCTGCCCACTGTGACTTTTCCACATCAGGGAACACTTGCTCTGTCCTTTGTTCTGCTACCACAGCAGAAAATTGTTTCACAAAGTAGATATTTGGGTTCTCTGGTCTATAATTTCCTCCCAAAATGAACAGAGATCTTAGAAATCAGAGATTAATCTCAGAGATCAATAATATCCATACAAAAAATATCCTATTAATTTCTTTTAAATCATGTAGTTCAACTGTTTGAAGCAATTATGGAACCTAAAAAGAATTCCAGGCAATCAGGATGTGTCTTCTTCTGTTCTGTCATCTGAGTTAAAGCTAGTCTCCATTTTTACCTTTTAATGACAATTTTATCTATCTCACAACTTTGTGAGATGAATAATAAATCTTGATAAATCAAAACAGTAGTAGTATGTTTTATAATCTATCATGACTATCCAAGAAGATATCTATACTAAGAGAAGATTTCAGATTTTTTTTGGAGTTGGTTGGTTGGGGTGTTTTTTTTGGTGGAAGAGCATGCACATGGTTTAAGTACCTTCACAGGATATAGAGATAGATATTTAAATACCTTCACAGGATATATAGAGATAGATATTTAAATATCTTCACAGGAACTTCCAACTCACAAGGAAGTTTTAGTCATGCAAACAAGGGGAAAAGTACTTTTCAGTCTGGATTGCTTTTAGCAAGCAAAGAACTCCTAAGAGACTCAATACATAAACCCCAACAATCTCAGAGGTATCAGCTTTGACTGGTAGAGGTGTGAACCCACATTCATATGGGTCCAGTGCAAATAACCTGTTTGAGAAATCAGGTGCAGGGTTTACTGATACATTCTGAGGTGCTGATCTGAGAGATCTTAGAGTATCAGCTTTTGAGCAGGGTGAATCCCAAGTACTAAGTAAACATACGTCACTGATGAAGAAAAAGCTTGGGAGGGTATCCTAGCTGTACTTTTTAACATAATAGAATGAAAAGGTGAAAGATTAAAGAGCAAAAATGGATTAATAAGGGTAAAACCGGCTTCTGACATGAATTCAGAAAGAAGTACATGCTCAAAAAACTGAAAAGTAATTGCCAAATTAAGAGGTTACCATTTGAACTGCAATAATATATACAGCATACAGAATATCCTTTTGGTCTGGACATGTGCTGCTCCCCTCTTGTCTCAGCTTTACTGACAATGTCCCTCTCTGCACACTAACCAGGCTGCCTTCATCAAAGCACAAAAAGGTAAATTCTCTGTCTGCAAAAATCCTTGTTTGAACCTCAGTTAATGCCATAAAAACACATTAGTCTTTCATAAATCATTTCCCATTATGTATTAAAAAAAAATCTTCAAAGACATATTTTATGAATTAATTTAATCCAGTAAAATGATACATGTCTAAATTGCAGTCCCAGCACTTTTTAAAAGTAAAGTCAAAGAGCATTTGTTTCTTAGGTGAACTAATAACCAACTCTGCTCATGTGTGGCACAGGTGGGGCACATGATGTGGCACAGATTTTGTCATTCCTGGTAGAGAGTTTTTGAATGCTGCATTACAAGATCATAAATTTAAATATTCATGTTTTATTATCAAGTGAATATTTTTTTTTTTTTTTTCCATAGTCCTTCATTTATTTCCCTATTCTAAAAATATCTTATCAAGGGTTTGAGTTATTGCAACTCCAAGTTTCTTTTTCTTTAACATATTTTCCACCAATTCTCTGCAGTCAAGGGCTGCCAAGTTCAGGACTTTTACTCTCTTATCTCTTGCCTTATGCATACATAAAAACGAAACCTGTTAAATAGCAGAAAGAGGGTCAGAAGAAATAAAACAAACTTCATACTTGTGTGTGCTTGCTTCCTTTCCTCCCCACTGAAAAAGAAATAAGAGAGAGTCATTCCACACCTCTCTGTTTGACTAAGACAACCATTTCTTGATTAAGATAATAAAACAGATTCCCCATGGGACAAAACATCAGGCTAACAAAATAAAAATACAAAAGAAATGTGGGGAATGCATAACTAGTGCATACTTATAAAACTGTACTCTATTGTCCTGTTTTCCCTAATGCTATCTCATGTGGGCTATGAATGAAAAACTACCACACCCTACACATGTACCACCATTTCTAGATTAATTTATGTAAAGGTCACAGGTCTTTAAAGAAAGCATTAAAATAAGGTAATGTAGCTTATGGAGGAAATGTTGTAGATTTTATTATTTTTTTGCATTTATTGAAACAATGTGTGACTGACCAAGCACATGCTATTTTGAAAGATGTTTAATCATGATACCAATTTTATTAACCTTTTCCTAATTAATCAGAGTAGCTGACTGAGTAAGGAAAAAGGCTTTTGTTGGAAACCATCAATGAAACAGTCACAGAGCTGATAGTAATTAAGTGGCTCATCATTTGGGTCTATGCTGTGCTTTGGGATTTCCCCTGGTCTGATTACACATTTACTTGTAATTTATTGAAAGTGGGCTTAATTTTTTTGTGTGGTAGGGACAGCTTTTCCTTTCTAAACATTAGCAAATCAGTGGAGGATGGTCACAGAGTACAGACAGTATCTTCTGGTGTTGCTGCAGACGTGACAGGCATGAGGTGGCTGGGTCACAGGAAAACCCTTCCATCCATCCATCCATCCATCCATCCATCCATCCATCCATCCATCCCGATACTTCTGCTGTGTGGGTGGAATGGATGGATGGATGGATGGATGGATGGATGGATGGATGGATGGATGGATGGATGGATGGACAGCCATAATGTGCCTCTACATTTCCAGAGAGATCCCATTAAGATGTTCAGCAGATCAAGCAGCTGCTGTGTCAGCACACACGGTTACCTTCTGTGCTCTGGCACACTT